>NW_024070193.1:56703416-57079493 GCF_014754425.2 Oryx dammah
CAAAAAAAAAAAAAAAAAAAGACCCTTTTTTAAAAGCAAATTACATATATATTTTAAAAAATATTTTTATGATTTTGTTTTTTTTAATATTGTATTTTCGAGAGTCTAACCTCTACTCTAGATTTTTAATCTTTGTTTTTTGGTTTTTGTTATCACTTTTGTACCTTTAAGAATCCAATATTCAGTAACCATTTTTACTTAGGCTTTATTGCCCTTTCCGCTTTTTGACTCTCCCTTTCTCCCCCAGGTCACCTCTATCTCCTTCCTCCCCCTTCTCTTCTCTACCCTTCTCTACCCAACTCTGTGAATCTTTTTGGGTGTTCCAAGCTGTGGAGAACACTTAGGGAACTGATAACAGCTGATCGTTCAATAGAAACTCCTCAGGCCAGAAGGGAATGGCAGGACATACTTAAAGTGATGAAAGAGAAAAACCTACAGCCCAGATTACTGTCCCCAGCAAGGAGCTCATTCAAATATGGAGAAATCAAAAGCTTTACAGACAAGCAAAAGCTGAGAGAATTCAGCACCACCAAACCAGCTCTTCAACAAATGCTAAAGGATCTCTAGATAGGAAATGCAGAAAAGGGTTATAAATTTGAACCCAAAATAACAAAGTAAATGGCAATGGGAACATACTTATCAATAATTAACTTAAATGTAAATGGCTCGAATGACCCAACCAAAAGACAAAGACTGGCAGAATGGATACAAAAACAAGACCCCTATATATGCTGTCTACAAGAGACCCACCGCAAAACAAGGGACACATACAGACTGAAAGTGAAGGGCTGGAAAAAGATATTTCATGCAAATGGAGACTAAAAGAAAGCAGGAGTAGCAACACTCAAAACAGATAAAATAGACTTTGAAATAAAGGCTGTGAAAAGAGACAAAGAAGGACATTACATAATGATCAAAGGATCAATCCAAGAAGAAGACATAACAATTATAAATATATTATGCACCCCATATAGGAGCACTGCAATATGTAAGGAAAATATTAACAAGTACAAAAGGGGAGACCGTAACACAAAAATAGTGAGAGACTTTAATACGCCACTCACACCTATGGATAGATCAATTAAACAGAACATTAGCAAGGAAACACAAACTTTAAATGATACAATGGAACAGTTATATCTAATTTATATCTATAGGCCATTTCACCCCAAAACAAAGAATTTCACTTTTTTCTCAAGTGCACACAGAACCTTCTCTGGGACAGATCACATCCTGGGCTATAACTCTATCCTTGGTAAATTAAAAAAAAAAAAATGAAATCATTCCAAGCATCTTTTCTGATCACAATGCAGTAAGATCAGATGTCAACTACAGGGAAAAAAAAAAAAAAACTATTAAAAACACAAACACATGGAGGCTAAACAATACTCTTATGAATAACCAACAAATCACAGAAGAAATAAAAAAAGAAATCAAAATATGCATAGAAATGAATGAAAATGAAAACACAATAACCCAAACCCTATGGGATTCAGTAAAAACAGTGCTAAGGGGAAGGTTCCTGGCAATACAAGCTTACCTCAAGAAACAAGAAAAAAATCAAATAAATAACCCAACTCTACACCTAAAGAAACTAGAAAAAGAAGAAATTAAGAACCCCAGAGTTGGTAGAAGGAAAGAAATCATAAAAATTAGGGCAGAAATAAACAAAAAAAGAAACAAAGGAGACCATAGCAAAAATCCACAAAGCTAAAAGCTGGTTCTTTGAGAAGATAAATAAAATAGACAAGCCATTAGCGAGATTCATCAAGAAAAAAAGGGAGAAAAATCAAATCAATAAAATTAGAAATGAGAATGGAGAGATCACAACAGACAACACAGAAATACAAAGGATCTAAGAGACTACTATCAGCAATTATATGCCAATAAAATGGACCACTTGAAAGAAATGGACAAATTCTTAGAAAATTATAACTTTCGAAAACTGAACCAGGAAGAAATAGAAAATCTTAACAGATCCATTGCAAGCACGGAAATTAAAACTGTAATCAGAAATCTTCCAACGAACAAAAGCCCAGGACCAGAAAGATTCACAGCTAAACTCTACCAAAAATTTAGAGAAGAGCTAACATCTGTCCTACTCAAACTCTTCCAGAAAATTGCAGAGGAAGGTAAACCTCCAAACTCATTCTATGAGGCCACCATCACCCTAATACCAAAACCACACAAAGGTGCCACAAAAAAAGAAAACTATAGGCCAATATCACTGATGAACATAGATGAAAAAATCTTTAACAAAATTCTAGCAAACAGAATCCAACAACATATTAAAAAGATCATACATCACGACCAAGTGGGCTTTATCCCAGGGAGGCAAGGATTCTTCAACATTCGCAAATCAATCAGTGTGATACACCACATTAACAAATTGAAAGATAAAAACCATATGATTATCTCAATAGATGCAGAGAAAACCTTTGACAAAATTCAACATCCATTTATGATAAAAACCCTCCAGAAAGCAGGAATAGAAGGAACATATCGCAACATAATAAAAGCCATATATGATTAACCCACAACAAACATTATCCTCAATGGTGAAAAATTGAAAGCATTTCCCCTAAAGTCAGAAACAAGACAAGGGTGCCCACTCTTACCACTACTACTCAAAATAGTTTTGGAAGTTTTAGCCACAGCAATCAGAGCAGAAAAAGAAATAAAAGGAATCCAAATTGGAAAAGAAGAAGTAAAACTCTCACTGCTTGCAGATGACATGATCCTCTACATAGAAAACCCTAAAGACTCCACCAGAAAATTGCTAGAGCTAATCAATGAATATAGTAAAATTGCAGGATATAAAATCAACACACAGAATTCCTTTGCATTCCTACATACTAACAATGAGAGAACAGAAAGAGAAATTAAGGAAACAATTCCCTTTACCACTGCAATGAAAAGAATAAAATACTTAGGAATAAATCTACCTAAAGAAACAAAAGATCTATATATAGAAAACTATAACACACAGATGAAAGAAATCAAAGATGACAGAAATAGATGGAGAAATATACCATGTTCATGGATTGGAAGAATGCATACAGTGTAAATGAGTATACTACCCAAAGCAATCTATAGATTCAAGGAAATCTCTATCAAGCTACCAATGGTATTTTTCAGAGAACTAGAACAAATAATTTCACAATTTGTATGGAAATACAAAAAACCTTGAATAGCCACAGCAATCTGGAGAAAGAAGGATGGAACTGGAGGAATCAACCTCCCTGACTGCAGACTATACTACAAAGCTACAGTCATCAAGACTGTATGGTACTGGCACAAAGACAGAAATATAGATCAATGGAACAAAATAGAAAGCCCAGGGATAAATCCATACACCTATGGACACCTAATCTTTGACAAAGGAGGCAAGAATATACAATGGAGAAAAAACAATCTCTTTAACAAGTGGTACTGGGAAAACGGGTCAACTACTTGTAAAAGAATGAAACTAGAACACTTTCTAACACCATACACAAAAATAAACTCAAAATGGATTAAAGATCTAAATGTAAGACCAGAAACTATAAAACTCCTAGAGGAAAACATAGACAAAACACTCTCTAACATAAATCACAGCAAGATCCTCTATGACCCACCTCCCAGAGTAATGGAAATAAAAGCAAAAATAAACAAAAGGGACGTAATTAAACTTAAAAGCTTTTGCACAATGAAGGAAACTATAAGCAAGGTGAAAAGACAGCCTTCAGAATGGGAGAAAATAATAGCAAATGAAGCAACTGACAAAGAATTAGTCTCAAAAATATACAAGCAGCTCCTGCCAGTCAATTCCAGAAAAATAAATGACCCAATCAAAAAATGGGCCAAAGAACTAAACAGACATTTCTCCAAAGAAGACATACAGATGGCTAACAAACACATGACAAGATGCTCAATATCACTCATTATCAGAAAAATGCAAATCAAAACCACAATGAGGTACCATTTCACGCCAGTCAGAATGGCTGCTTTCCAAAACTCTACAAACAATATATGCTAGAGAGGGTGTGGAGAAAAGGGAACCCTCTTACACTGTTGGAAGGATGCAAACAAGTATGGCCACCATGGAGAACAGTATGGAGGTTCCTTAAAAAAATGGAAATAGAACTGCCATATGACCCAGCAATCCCTCTGCTGGGCATACAAAGCGAGGAAACCTGAATTGAAAGAGACACATGTACCCCAATGTTCATCGCAGCACTGTTTACAACAGCCAGGACATGGAAGCAAACTAGGTGTCCATTGGCAGAAGAATGGATAAGAAAGCTGGGTACATATACGCAATGGAATATCCAGTTCAGTTCAGTCGCTCAGTTGTGTCTGACTCTTTGCGACCCCATGAATCGCAGCACGCCAGGCCTCCCTGTCGATCCCTGCAACCTCCGGAGTTCAGGCCGACTCACGTCCATCGAGTCGGTGATGCCATCCAGCCATCTCATCCTCGGTCATCCCCTTCTCCTCCTGCCCCCAATCCCTCCCAGCATCAGAGTCTTTTCCAATGAGTCAACTCTTCGCATGAGGTGGCCAAAGTATTGGAGCTTCAGCTTTAGCATCATTCCCTCCAAAGAAATCCCAGGGCTGATCTCTTTCAGAATGGACTGGTTGGATCTTCTTGCAGTCCAAGGCACTCTCAAGAGTCTTCTCCAACACCACAGTTCAAAAGCATCAATTCTTCAGCACTCAGCCTTCTTCACAGTCCAACTCTCACATCCATACATGACCACAGGAAAAACCATAGCCTTGACTAGATGGACCTTAGTCAGCAAAGTAATGTCTCTGCTTTTGAATATGCTATCTAGGTTGGTCATAACTTTTCTTCCAAGGAGTAAGCGTCTTTTGATTTCATGGCTGCAGTCACCATCTGCAGTGATTGGAGACCCAAAAAATAAAGTCTGATACTGTTTCCACTGTTTCCCCATCTATTTCCCATGGAGTGATGGGACCGGATGCCATGATCTTCGTTTTCTGAATGTTGAACTTTAAGCCAACTTTTTCACTCTCCTCTTTCACTTTCATCAAGAGGCTTTTTAGTTCCTCTTCACTGTCTGACATAAGGGTGGTGTCATCTGCATATCTGAGGTGATTGATATTTCTCCTGGCAATCTTGATTCCAGCTTGTGCTTCTTCCAGTCTGCCATTTCTCATGACGTACTCTGCATAGAAGTTAAATAAGCAGGGTGACAATATACAGCCTTGATGTACTCCTCTTCCTATTTGGAACCAGTCTGTTGTTCCATGTCCAGTTCTAGCTGTTGCTTCCTGACTTGCATACAGATTTCTCAAGAGGTAGGTCAGGTGGTCTGGTATTCCCATCTCTTTCAGAATTCTCCACATTTTATTGTGATCCACACAGTCAAAGGCTTTGGTATAGTCAATAAAGCAGAAATAGATGTTTTTCTGGAACTCTCTTGCTTTTTTGATGATCCAGTGGATGTTGGCAATTTGATCTCTGGTTCCTCTGCCTTTTCTAAAAACAGCTTGAACATCAGGAAGCTCATGGTTCACGTATTGCTGAAGCCTGGCTTGGAGAATTTTGAGCATTACTTTACTAGCATGTGAGATGAGTGCAATTGTGTGGTAGTTTGAGGATTCTTTGGCATTGCCTTTGTTTGGGATTGGAATGAAAACTGACCTTTTCCAGTCCTGTGGCCACTGCTGAGTTTTCCAATGTTGTTGGCATATTGAGTGCAGCACTTTCACAGCATCATCTTTCAGGATTTGAAATAACTCAACTGGAATTCCATCACCTCCACTAGCTTTGTTCGTAGTGATGCTTTCTAAGGCCAACTTGACCTCACATTCCAAGTTGTCTGGTTCTAGATGAGTGATCACACCATCATAATTATCTGGGTCGTGAAGATCTTTTTTGTACAGTTCTTCTGTGTATCTTTGCCACCTCTTAATATCTTCTGCTTCTGTTAGGTCCATATTCCAGTATTCCCATCTCTTTCAGAACTTTCCACAGTTTATTGTGATCCACACAGTCAAAGGGTTTGGCATAGTCAATAAAGCAGAAATAGATGTTTTTCTGGAACTCTCCTGCTTTTTCCATGATCCAGTGGATGTTGGCAATTTGATCTCTGGTTCCTTTGCCTTTTCTAAAACCAGTTTGAACATCAGGAAGTTCACGGTTCACGTGTTACTTAAGCCTGGCTTGGAGGCTGTCCTTTATCAAGCCATTTCTTTCCTTTATTGAGCCCATCTTTGCATGAAATGTTCCCTTGGTATCTCTAATTTTCTTGAAGACATCTCTAGTCTTTCCCATTCTGTTCTTTTCTTTTACTTCTTTGCATTGATCGCTGAAGAAGGCTTTCTTATCTCTTCTTGCTATTCTTTGGAACTCTACATTCAGATGCTTATATCTTTCCTTTTCTTCTTTGCTTTTCACTTCTCTTCTTTTCACAGCTATTTGTAAGGCCTCCCCAGACAGCCATTTTGCTGTTTTGCATTTCTTTTCCATGGGGATGGTCTTGATCTCTGTGTCCTGGAATATTACTCAGCTATTTAAAAAAAATGCATTTGAGTCAGTTCTAATGAGGTGGATGAAACTAGACCCTATTATACAGAGTTAAGTAAGTCAGAAAGAAAAACACCAATTCAGTGTACTAACACATATATATGGAATTTAGAAAGATGGTAATGATGACCCTAATGTGAGACAGCAAAAGAGACACAGATATAAAGAACACACTTTTGGGCTCTGTGGGAGAAGGAGAAGGTTGGATGATTCGAGAGAACAGCATTGAAACATGTATATTATCATGTTTGGAACATATCACCAGTACAGGTTCGATGCATGAGACAGGGTGCTCAGGGCTGGTGCACTGGGATGACCCTGAGGGATGGGATGGCGAGGGAGGTGGGAGGGGGTTCAAGATGGGAACACATGTACACCCATCGCTGATTCATGTCAATGTATGGCAAAAACCACTACAATAGTGTAAAGTAATTAGCCTCCAATTAAAATAAATTAATTAAAAAAAACACAGGGCTAACTTAACAAGATATGAACAGAACTGACCTATGCATAAATGAAATGAGGTCATTTCCAAGTAATAAAAGAAGTATATATTTTTTTAAAATGCAGAGTTTTAACCACTGAATTTCAGGGAAGCCTCCACTATAAGATATTTTATACTACTTTAAAAAATATTAATAGTGAAGTTGTGGGTTTTTTAAAAAATCTCTAATTTATCATAGACCAATATGTGATCTCACCATGTGAGTTCATATGATTCCACTATTTTTTAGCTATTGAACTCCTGTGATCCTCTTTGTGAATTTGCAAATTATTTTGTGACATGTACATGGTTAAACTTCTCTAGAAGTTTCTAAAAGCTCACTTTCAATTTCTATACCTAAGTCATCTCAGACCAGTGTTACTTTGGCAATTTAGGTAACTGTGCTTTTAGTAGCATTGCTTAACATAACAAAATTTCTTTGATTTGTGTTTAAAATGAGCTTTACATCTGTACAACCAGAAATTCAGAATTTTTCCATAATTGTTTTTAAAAAAAAAAAACTTGACCTAAGGAAACTGTGCTGGATAATATTGGGTAGAAATAAGATGCACAGTGTGAAGAGCATTAGCAGGACTTTGATGAAGAAATGAGCAATCTGGGTTCTGTGGATCAGAAACATTTCCTCAGCAAAACTTACTAAGTGTTCTACAAGTTCCTAATGGAAAAGAGTTGACTGTTAATACCAAGACATTTTGTATATTATTGTTCATTGCACAGAAATCATTCCTAGAGACAGAGTAAACTATATATAGTTTCCACTCCCTAGAGAAGGTCTGGTGTTCTCAGGTAATCTTTTTGTAGTTGAAAAAAAAAAAAATTGCAGTATTGGATAGCTTAAAAAACTTGAATAGATAAATCTGGATCCAAGACTGATAACTCTTATGAGAATTCTAGTTACCAGTCTGAGCAGATGGAGCAAAAACAAATTAGATTAAAAAGGTGCCTTCACATAGTTTACTCCTATCTGAGCATGCTACACATTAGAATTTTTATTTAAAACCCATCTGTATGTATATACATACACAACACACAAATATTACATCTGTATATACACCATTGTTTCTCAACCATGGCACTTAATTACATAACAATGTAGGCCAGTAAACCATGTTGTGGGAACTCTTCTGTGCATGACAGAATGTTTATTGATTATTATTATTTGGGCTGTGATGTGAAGCATGCAGGATTTAGTTCCCCAACCAGGGATTGAACCTGCACTCCCTGCATTGGAAATGCAGTTTTAACCACTGGACCACAGATAAATCCCCATTATAAGATGTTTAGAAGCATCCACAGACTCTGCCCACTAGGTACTAGTAACATGGCCCCAGTTCTGACAATCAAAACATCTTTGGATACTGCCAAGTGCATCATGGGGGAAAAGTTGTCCCTGATTGAGAATCAGTGATATATACTATGTACATATCTGTTTTAAGCTATTCAGACTGTTACAACAAAATATCATGATGGAATATCTTGTAAAGAATAGAAATTTATTTCTTATAGTTCTCAAGGCCAGAGTCCAAGCTCAAGGTTTCCATGAGGGCCCTGGCTCACAGCCTTCTCATTGTGCCCCTCTTGTTGGGGAGGGGCTGAGAGAATCTGTCTGGAGCACCTTTTTCAAGGGTACTAATCCCAATCAGTACTTCACCCTGGTGACCCGAGTACCTCCCAAATGCCGACCTCCTGACATCATTATTCTGGGGGTTAGGATTTCAATACATGAACTGGGGTAGGGAAGGATGGCACAAATATTGAGTCCATAGCAATATCTTTCAACAAATAATCTTAATTTCTTGGGGAAACATGCATGAATCCATCATAATTCATTAAAAAAGCAAGCTGATGCATTCTTTTCATGAAAACAGGATGGGACAAAGTGTTAAGAAATGCATTACTTAGTCAACTTTTTTTGAAAGTGATTTAAAGATACTTAAATCATGTCTTGATTGGGTTTTAAACATACTGTATCAGATACTTGTCTCTGTGAGGGCAAAGTTTCAAATATCAACCAAAAGTAAATGTTAGATATAAAATACTCCCATTATTTGAAGCGGTTAGGAAGGACAAAATAATGTGGAGACATGTGGGTTCTGCATGTACATTCCAGTCTGTGGGAGGACCGGTCAGAAGACATTCTTTTACTTTCCTCCCAGGTCTGGAGGATCCAGCTGGAGTAACCTGCCTCGCCCTCATGGAACAGGGAGGGTTCCGTCTAGTCAGGGTTTTGGCAGAGTTCTGGCAGCCTTGTCTGTGGGCAGGCGGCCTCCTAACATTTCTGTTACTTTATCCTTGAGAAAGTTGCCATGGAGACTGGCATGAAGATGGCAGTCAGCCAGGCAGAGAGAGGGAGAGTTTCAAGTAGAAAGAAACAAACAAGCTCACACACATTCATGCTCCCAAAATACAACCTTGTGTGTACATAACGAACTTTAAAAAAAAACACGTGGTGTCATCACTTGTTTGGGTAAATGGTTTAACCATTGTTTTTTTTCTAACTTGCCCTAAAAAACACCACCAGCTAAGACCAGTTAATTAACTAAGAAATAGTACCTATGAAAGTAATCTATCACAGCTCAAGAGCAGCCAGCTAGTGGGCATCTGATGGCAAAATCTGTTTGCTTGGGAAAAAAAGAATCATAAGAAAGAAAAGTGAAATGATAATGTAAATGAAAAGTGCATTCTTCTTTTGGTGAAAACAAATGTGATTTTGTCAAATTAAATATTATGAAAAACAATCCAACATTTTTTACCTGCACATAAAAACTGTAAAAGGAACATAAGACTTTGCAGGTTTGGTTTTAATTTTGGAAGAATAGTGAATGAAGATTATCATTAGCATTCTTCACAGCCTCAGATTTTATCCAATATATGGTGTTTAGAACACTTTGCACTACATCCTTTGACTCAAGGTATTTTGTCAAAAGTGATGAGAAAATCCTGAAGGATGTCTGAATTGCCATCACTTCATGGCAAATAGATGGGGAAACAGTGGCTGACTTTATTTTGGGGGGCTCCAAAATCACTGCAGAAGGTGACTGCAGCCATGAAATTAAAAGACGCTTACTCCTTGGAAGGAAGGTTATGACCAACCTAGACAGCATATTCAAAAGCAGAGACAATACTTTGTCAACAAAGGTCTGTCTAGTCAAAGCTATGGATTTTCCAGTAGTCATGTATGGATGTGAGAATTGGACTGTGAAGAAAGCTGAGCACAGAAGGATTGATGCTTTTGAACTGTGGTGTTGGAGAAGACTCTTGAGAGTCCCTTGGACTGCAAGGAAATCCAACCAGTCCATCCTAAAGGAAATCAGTCCTGGGTATTCATTTGAAGGACTGATGTTGAAGCTGAAACTTCAATATTTTGACCACCTGATGAGAAGAGCTGACTCATTTGAAAAGACCCTGATGTTGGGAAAGATTGAAGGCAGGAGGAGAAGGATGAGACGAGGATAAGATGGTTAGATGGCATTACCGACTCAGTGGACATGAGTTTGGGTGAACTCCGGGAGTTGGTGATGGATAGGGAGGCCTGGTGTGCTGCGGTTCATGGGATCACAAAGAGTCAGACATGACTGAGCAACTGGACTGATACTGAAATGATACATGCAGGAAAGTCATAAGTCCTTCAGAACACACTGAAAGAACATCAGAAACTTACATGTTATGTATACATAAATCAATTTAACATTTATTTGGAAAGTGAACCTCTGTAAGCCAAATGGTCATAATAAAATCAGAGTTTCTATCAATATATGCTTTTATTCCCAGCATCAAGATATGCATATAAACAACATGTAGGAAAGCATCTCTGTGATTCAGATTATTGGAATGATGATGGTGCAAAAAAACCATCAAAGAGAAAGAAAAAAACATGAGAGAAAAAAATCCATAGAAGATGAAACTTTCCTTTCTGTTTCTTATGAAACTGGTGTAGACTTTTCAAAGGCTGATGGTGTCTATGCATGACCAACTAACTCAGAGAGATAACTTGACAATTGTGAACTCTTTTCCTCTCTCCCCTAAAAACACACTCTCTTGGACATATTGCCACATGAGTGTCTGTGTTACCCCAACAAGCTAACCTAAAGCAGTTCACTTAAGGTTTAAGCTGAGGCTTTGTTTTCCAAGTTTGGGGAACACTTCAACATCTTACTCCAGAATAATTGCATACGTATCAGAATTTAGTGTCAGTGACCAAACATGCCTGGATTGTACATGGTCCTTTTGTCACTAGAGAAACAGGACCTGCTGAAATTGCCAAGAAACTATTCAGTCATTCAAGTTGACAAGCATCATGCTTATACCATTCACATCAGCTTGTGGTACATATGTCAGCAACATCAGCCATCCAGTTGATTTCCTGATCCCCTTGCCTGATGAGCAATAGAGCAAAAGGCAGAAGTCTGTCTAGACAAAAGTAATTTACCCAAAGCATCTCCTCTGTAACCCACAGAAAGAGATACCACTATTTCAATATTTTGACCACCTGATGAGAAGAGCTGACTCATTTGAAAAGACCCTGATGTTGGGAAAGATTGAAGGCAGGAGGAGAAGGATGAGACGAGGATGAGATGGTTAGATGGCATTACCGACTCAGTGGACATGAGTTTGGGTGAACTCCGGGAGTTCACACACACATGTGTGTGACCATGGAAACTGACAGTAATTAAGATGAAATTTCACCATCTCATTAATGGCAATGCGATGCTTGAATGAAAATCAATTCATTGATTTTGATTGAAAGGAAATCAATTAAAATAAAATTTTATTGTAAGGCAAAGGGCATGCTCTGATATATAGGAGAGTTGGGTTTTTATTAGCAAATAAGAAAGTGAGTCCTTATGCTGTGACACAACTCTGATTGTATTGAACTACAACACATTTACGGTACATCAATCTTTCAGAATTCTCACAAAGACATCTTGATAAACTTGTTTAAAAGTTGAACTAAAACTTCCCCCACCCTCTACACATACTCCTGCAATGTTTTGGCAATATTTTCAGCAGGAATGAAGGCAAGAATGTTCAACAAGAGCTATGACTTATAATTTCTCACAGATGAAAGGAGCAATGTGCTTTTCAATCTCCACTAACACGTCACTCTTTCACATTCCTTTGATTAAAAGATTTGCAAGTAAAAAGCTTATGAAGTTAGTTTAAAGGTATGCTAGGGAAAATACAAAATAAAAATCTGCCTGCCAATTCAGGGGACACAGGTTCGATCTTTGGTCTGAGAAGACTACACAAGCCGCAGAGCAACTAAGCCTGTGTGCCACAACTACTGAGGCTGTGCTCCAGAGCCTGCAAGCTGCAGCTACTGAGCCCGCATGCTCTAAGGTCCACGAGCCCCTGTGATGTGACTGCTGAAGCCTTTGCGACTAGAACCTGCGCTCTGCAACAAGAGAAGCCACTGCAATGAGATGCCTGTGCACCAAGGCTAGAGAGTAGCTCCTGCTCTCCAGGACTAGAGAAAGCCCACATGCCTGCGAAAAATAGATAAATAGCAAAAGGGGAAGAGTATCTAAATGAAAGTTTCAATGTAAAGAAATTTTTGAAGTTGTGTTTATTTTGAAAGGTAAGCAACCAATCATTTAAAAAATAAATCCTGTTAAGATAACCTAGTGTTATCTTGTCTGTCAGCATGCAGACATTGGCAGAATTGCATTGCATCACACACTGAGTGTGACAAGAACCTCCATGTGCTGTGCCAGACAGACCCAAGCTACAGGGTCCTTGTTTCTGTGTGTACACCTCTGAGGGTCTTCTATGTATTCTCATTTAGATATCTGACTGATTTAGTTTGTGAGGCAAGGCAGCCCAGTGAGCAGTGTGGTGAAAAAGTGTGTCTCCATGCTTAATAGCAGAGACTCAAAGAATTAGATGGATTAAAGACCACTCAAGTAAATGCTGAAGGAAAGCCCTGATTTTGTTTGATATCCTTAATACCATACTATAAGTATACTTTTTTATTCATCAGAATGAAACACAAAGGCCTCCACATCAGATCTGTTATCATACTATAGAAGTACTTTTATGCCGAAGGGTGGAATTTTTTTGAGTCAGTTTTTCAAGATAGCAAAACTATAATTTAGATTAGGAAAGTAATGATTTTGTTTGATGTTAAATTACTGAGCATAAACCAAAACATTTTTCCCCCTGAATTAATATACTTGGGCAAGAAAACTGCCCCTTTGCTTTTTCTTTTGGTCAAGATGAGAGGGGTTAAAAGTTCATAGCTGCAAAGAAGTGGAGATTTATATTGAAGTTCCTACTGAATAGGGTCATTTTTAAAACTACCATAGACCCCTCTCAACACATTGATTCTGGAAGCTGACCCTGATGCCAAATTTGCCTCACTTCCACGTGGACAGGTCTGGAATGAACTGTGAATTCAGAGGTAGCTTAAAGACAGGACCAACGTGGACAAACAGGAGAATGGTTGTCACAAGACTAGAAATAAAAGCAAGTACAAGAAATGGAGAAAAGCACTAGAGTCTTTCGCTTGGGGGCAGATCTTATCACATAGCAGGGTAAACTTGACTTATTCCAGCTCAAAACTTCTGTACATTCAAGAGGTTGATTTATAGATTAGAGAGTAAGCAGAGCAGCAGGAATGACATTATGGGATTAAGGGAATGGGAAACAGGCAGATGGTCACAAAGTAACTGCTACAGTGCCCAGGACATTCCCTCAGCTGGAATGGGGGCTGTACAACAGCACAGATGAAACCCCAAACATGGGCAGTTCCTTCATACATCTGAGCTGCCTTGAGTCACAGGGCTAACATCAAAGTGTGTATTCTAGAGGACTGTCCAGGGCTGCTGGAGATGAGAGATGTGAAATCAAAACACTGTCAACTTAATGCACATTTGAAAAGGTGATTAATCTCACGAGTCATTGGAAAAAGGCAAAATTACAATAATATATCTAAATGCACCGACTAAGTTGCTAAAACAAAAAAGACTGACAACCCAGTACTGTCAAGGATCTTGAAGAAATGGATCTCTCATACATTTCATGTTGCTGAAAACCAACTGTAAACAGTGCTTGGCAATACTTATTACAGCTGAATGTATGCACCCCTATAACCCAATGATGCACTTTAGCATTTTTGCCTTGAGAACCCCATGAAAAGTATGAAAAGACAAAAAGATATGACACTGAAAGATGAACTCCCCAGGTCAGTAGGTGCCCAATATGCTACTGGAGAAGGGTGGAGAAAAAGCGCCAGAAAGAATGAAGAGGCTCAGCCGAAGTGGAAACAACACCCAGGTATAGATGTGTCTGGTGGTGAAAGTAAAGTCTGATGCTGTAAAGAACATTGCATAGGAACCTGGAATGTAGGTACATGAAGCAAGGCAAATTGAAAGTGGTCAAACAGGAGACGACAAGAGTGAACACTGACATTTTAGGAATCAGTGAACTAAAATGAACCAGAATGGGTGAATTTAATTCAGATAACTATTATATATATTACTGTGAGCAAGAAACTTTTAGAAGAAACAGCGTAGCCCTCATAGTCAACGAAAGAGTCCAAAATGTAGTACTTGGGTGCAATCTCAAAAGACAGAATGATCTCTGTTTGTTTCCAAGGCAAACCATTAAATATCACAGTAATCCAAGACTATGACCCCAATCACTAATGGGAAGAAGCTGAAGTTGAATAACCTATGAAGACCTACATGACCTTCTAGACCTAACACACAAAAAAGATTTCCTTTCCATCACAGGGGACTGGAATGCGAAAGTAGGAAGTCAACAGATACCTGGAGTAACAGGCAAGTTTGGCCTTGGAGTACAAAATGAAGCAGGGAAAAGGGTAAGAGACTTTGGCCAAGAGAACGCACTGGTCACAGCAAACACCCTCTTCCAACAACACAAGAGATGACTTTACACGTGGACATCACCAAATGGTCAGTACAAAAATCAGATTGATTATATTTTTTGCAGCCAAAGATAGAGAAGCTCTATACAGTCAGCAAAAACAAGACCAGGAGCTGACTGTGGCTCAGATCATGAACTCCTTATTGCAAAATGCAGATTCAAACTGAAGAAAGTAGGGAAAACCACTAGACCGTTCAGGCATGACCTAAATCAAATCCTTTACAATCATACAGTGGAAGTGACAAATAGATTTAAGGGACTAGATTTGATAGGGTGCCTGAAGATCTTTGGACAGAGGTTTATAACACTGTACAGGAGGTGGCAATCAAAACCATCCACAAGAAAAAGAAATGCAAAAAGGCAAAATGCTTGTCTGAGGGAGCCTACAAAAAGAGAAGTGAAAGGCAAAGGAGAAAAGGAAAGATATACCTATCTGAATGCAGAGTTTCAAAGAATAGCAAGGAGAGATAAGAAAGCCTTCCTAAATGATCAATACAAAGAAATAGAGGAAAACAACAGAATGGGAAAGACTAGAGATATTTTCAATAAAAGTAGCACTACCAAAGGAACATTCCTGGAGGAGGAAATGGCAACCCACTCCAGTATTCTTGCCTGGAGAATTCCCGTGGACAAAGGAGCCTGGTAGGCTACAGTCCATGGGGTCATAAAGAGTTGGACATGATTGAGCGACTAAGCACAAGGGAACATTTCATGCAAAGCTGAGCACAATAAGGAACAGGAATGGTATGGATTTAACAGATGCAAAAGATATTGAGAGGTAGCAAGAATACACAGAAGAACTATACAAAAGAGATCTTAATGACCCAGATAACCATGATGGTGTCATCACTCACCTAGAACCAGACATCCTGGAGTGCAAAGTCAAGTGGATCTTAGGGAACATCACTACAAACAAAACTAGTGGAGGGAATGGAATTCTAGCTGAGCTTTTCAAATGCTAAAAGATGATGGTTTTAAAGTGCTGCACTCAATATGCCAGCAAATATAGAAAACTCAGCAATGGCCACAGGCCTGGAAAAGGTTAGTTTTCATTCCAACCTCAAAGAAAGTTAATGTCATGAATGTTCAAACTACTACACAATTGCACTCATTTCACATGCTAGTAAAGTAACACTCAAAATTCTCCAAGCAAGGCTACAGCAGTACATGAACTTTCAGATGTTCAAGCTGGATTTAGAAAAAGGCAGAGGAACCAGAGATCAAATTCCTAACATTCACTGGATCATAGAAAAAGCAAGATAATTCCAGAAAAACATCTACTTCTGCTTCATTGACAATAGTAAAACCTTTGACTGTGAGGATCACAACAAACTGCGGAAAATTATTAAAGTGATGGGAATACCAGACCACCTTACCTGCCTCCTGAGAAACCTGTATGCAGGTCAAGAGGCAACAGAACCAGACATGGAACAACAGACTGGTTCCAAATTGGGAAAGGAGTACGTCAAGGCTGTATATTGTCACCCTGTTTAGTTTACTTATATGCAGAGTACATCATGTGAAATGCCAGGCTGGATGAAGCACAAGCTGGAATCAAGATTGCCAGGAGATATATCAATAACCTCAGATATGCAGATGGCACCACCCTAACAGCAGAATGCGAAGGGGAACTAAAGAGCCTCTTGATGAAGATGAAATAGGAGAGTGAAAATGCTGGCTTACAACTCAACATTCAAAAAATGAAGATCATGGCATCTGGTCCCATAACTTCATTGCAAATATTTGGGGAAACAATGGAAACAGTGACAGACTTTATTTTCTTTGGCTCCAAAATCACTGTAGATGGTGACTATAGCCATGAAATCAAAAGATGTTTGCTCCTTGGAAGAAAAAATATGACCAATCTAGAAAGCTTATTAAAAAGCAGACATCATTTTGCCAACAAAAGTCCATATACTTAAAGCTATGGTTTTTCTGGTAGTTGTATATGAATGTGATAGTTGGACCATAAAGAAGATGAGCCCTGAAGAATTGATGCTTTTGAACTGTGGTGTTGAAGAAGACACTTGAGAGTTCCTTGGACTGCAAAGAGATCAAACCAGTCAATCATAAAGGAAATCACCCCTGAATATTCATTGGAAGGACTGATGCTGAAGCTGAAATTCCAATACTTTGGCCACCCGATGTGAAGAATCAACTCATCAGAAAAGACTCTGGTTCTCGGAATGATTGAAGGCAGGATGAGATGGGGACAACAGAGGACAAAATGGTTGGATGGCATCATTGACTCAATGGACATGAGTTTGAGCAAGCTCTAGGAGATGGTGAAGGACAGGGAAGCCTGGTGTGGTACAGACCATGGGGTCACAAAGAATTGGACACAACTGATCAACTGAACAATAATAACAACCATTCCTAAATGTATAACCAACTGAACTTCATTTGTGTCAGGAAATGTGTTCAAAAATGCTAAAGGCAGCATTCTTTGTAATAGTAAAAAATGAAAAAAGAATTGTCCTTTGAAAAAAATAAATGTAGTATACAATAAAATATTATATAGTAATGAAAATAGGCTGATGCTTAATGGAAAAACTTGCATGAATTTCATGAACAGAGTATTCAAAAAAGGCAGACACAAGGGAGTACATTCCCTATGATTCTACTTATCTAAAGATTAAACATAAGCAGAAAAATCTATATTGTTAGCAGTCAAGATCAGGATTGCCTTTGTGGTTGGTTACTTACTGGAAAGGGGCTAAGGAAGATGAGGAGGGCTTCTGGTGCTAAGGATGTCCTTCTAGACTTTGGGTGTGACCTCATATAGCTGTGTCTACTTTGTGAAAATGTATTGGCTACAGAATCATTAGTTGTTCATTTTTTTATAGTTGTTACTCTTCACCAAATTTCAAAAAAAAAAAAAATGAAAAAACTATCAATAAATGTCATAAGCAGATGGAATACAGTGTTCATTAAAAAATGAGAGACAACAGAAGGGAGATTCCTATAAAAGAGGGTACCTGAATAGACAAACAGAGGTGATGTTAGCACCAATTCTAGAAAAGTTGGCCAAGGGCACACTTCCTACCAGAAAATGGGTAGCCCTCTATGCCCACGTTTTCCCAGTTTCTCATGATCTGTGTTCTTGGACTAGTAATCGGAACTCTCTAACACCTGATTGTCTCATCTGTAACTTGGAAATGCCTTGAAACTTTATTAGAAATATCAAATGAGAAAAGGAAAATGTCTGGTAAAGTACCAACAATTATTCTTGGTACATAGTTGATAAACAACAAATATGAATCCCTCTGTGACTTTCTTCCCTCATTCAGTTAGCCCACATGAGAAACCATTTGAGGATAGAAAAAGCCAGAAATACAATTCGCCCTGCTTTTGTTGTTGTTCAGTCACTAAGGCATGCCCGACGCTGCAATGCCATGGACTGCAGCACACACGGCTTCCCTGAGATGATGAGCATTTACACCTGATATGTGGAAAGCAAGGTCCCTGTGTGTGGCAATGTGGGCCCGGAATCCAGAGGGTCACAAAGGAAAGTGACCTATGACAGCCACCAGGATCCAGCAGTCCAGCACAGGGTGACAGGCACCTGGCTTTTGAGGACAGCTAGACCATACGACAGGAGAAGGCAATGGCACCCCACTCCAGTGCTCTTGCCTGGAAAATCCCATGGACGGAGGAGCCTGGTGGGCTGCCGTCCATGGGGTCGCTGGGAGTCAGACTCGACTGAGCGACTTCACTTTCACTTTTCATTTTCATGCACTGGAGAAGGAAATGGCAACCCACTCCAGTGTTCTTGCCTGGAGAATCCCAGGGACAGGGGAGCCTGGTGGGGTGCCATCTATGGGGTCGCACAGAGTTGGACACGACTGAAGTGACTTAGCAGCAACAGCAGCAGACCGTACGACGGTGTTGTGTTTCTAGGGTGGTAGGAGACCACAAGAGTCACATACAGAATGACAATTTCTTGCCTTGCACCACTGCAATGACATGGTTCTGCTTTCTTGCTTTCTGGTGTTGCTCATTTTCTAAGTAGCCCATCAATGATTTCCATAGTTGATTTGGCAGATTATCCTCGTCTTTCTCCTGAGTTGAACTCTAAGTACAGAAAGACACAGCTGTGTGTTTCCAGCTCATGGGCCAAATATGTTGCACCTACTTCTTTCTCTTCACTTACTAACTCACTGATTCAATTAGAAAAGTGTGACCAAACTTGTCTAGCCCAATTTGCGCTCTATAAACCAAGTTCATTATTGCTAACGTTCTGTTACTCCCACAATATGTACAGATTTTTTCCTCCCTATTTTGGTCTCATTAATAGAATTTGAAGCTATATTTAGTGGCTGGTAATTGACAAGACCACAGGTGTGACTTTTTGTTTTTATTGCTGTTTGTTTTCTTCTTACTCCTCTGTACAAATAAGGAAGAATAGGAGGAGGTATTGTTATAAAGCTTTTCTTAGGTATACATTCCTTTATGATTGAATGCTGACAAATATGAAGACATTCCTATGTCAGTTAGGAAAAGAGAAACGAAGCATCAACAACACACAGGAAATCACACACACCCAGTCTCTTAAACACACCTTCTTCCTGCCTCCATGCAGACACCTCTTTTCCCCTTAATTCCTCCCTCCCTCTCACCCTCTCTCTCTTTCTCTTTCTCACTTTCTGTCTCTTCCTCTGATATGCTGAACAAGCAACCTATACCACTCTAGAAATGGAGAGGTAGAAAAAATAAAATCCATAGATGTCCTCCCAAGTGTTATTTTCATTAGAGCTTACTTGCACAGTAAGCCTGTGGTATAATCGAAAAAAAAAAAACACAGAATATGAAGCTAGAGAACCTACATATTTACCCCAGACCAAGTTTACTTAGCCTCTGTGAACGGCTGCACCTTCTTTGATAATATTAGATACGAGGTCAGGCACAACAGGGGAAGGAGAAGGTGGAGTGGATTGAGAGTAGTGCAGACATACATACACTGCCATGTGTGAAATAGCTAGCTAGTGGGAAGCTGCTGTAGCAAGCTGCTGTATAGCACAGGGAGCTCAGCTCCGTGCTCTGTGATGACTTAGAGGGCTGGGATGGAGGGAGAGGGACGCTCAAGAGGGAGGGGGTATGGTTGACTTGCATTGTTGGCAGAAACCAACACAACATTGTAAAGCAATTATCCTTCCATTTAAAATTTAAACTAAAAAAGCCAAGGAAAATCAGAGCCTCTAAAGGGAAAAAAGAGGTCATTGAACAAGGTGGCTGAGGAAGAACTCTTGAAGTCAAGTTTCCTGAGTTACAAACCATTTACCACTAAGTACTATCAATGTGACCTTGAGAAGATATTGGTATCAGTTTCATCCTCTAGAAACGAGGGATGCTAATAGTCCAGCTTTATGGAATTACAAACATTAAATGAGTCAGGTTACTCAAATCACAGTGCCTCACATCAAGGAAGAACTCAATTGATAATATTAGTAGTAGTAGTGAAGGGAAGTGAAAGTTGCTCAGTCATGCCCAACTCTTTGTGACCCCATAGACTATACAGTCCATGAATTCTCCAGGCCAGAACACTGGCTTGGGTAGCTGTTCCCTTCTCCAGGGGCATTTTCCCAACCCAGACATAGAACCCAGGTCTTCCACATTGTGGGCAGATTCTTTACCAGCTGAGCCATGAGGGAAGTGCAAAAATATTGGAGTGGGTAGCCTGTCCCTTCTCCAGTGGATATTCCCAACCCAGGAATCAAACCAGGGTCTCCTGCATTGCAGGCGGATTCTTTACCAACTGAGCTACCAGGGAAGCATTAGTAGATTACTCATAAAACACTTCATGAAATGAAAGCACCATCACAATTTTAGTTCTGTTTAGATATTACAGGAGATATGAAACATTCAAATGCTGGACATATAAAAGGATAAAAGACATAGTCTTGTCCCTGCTCAAAAAATAATGTTTAATCTGGTGATAAGACAGGATATATTAAAGTGAATATCAAGACCCAAGTACAGATCACAGGTCAAATCTGTCCCTCTGACAAATTCATGTTGCAGAAAGTCAGATGAGATTGAGGTGGGAATACACACGGGCAAGTTCTGAGGTTTGTAGACTGGATGGATGAACAGGAATATTGGCACAGTTCGATAGTAGAAAGTGGGTTTCAGGAAGCTAGAAAGGACCAGATTTTAACTTTAGAGGCTCAGGAGGGCAGAAAGGAGGAAGAAGAAAGGATTCAATGTGGTGTACTAGAATTATTAACTGGGCAGGGATGTATGAAGGATAGACAGGTCCCAGAGACAGGGGAACAATTATGAAACGACCCAAGTGCTCCAACTTGCTTAGAATCAATTCACTATCTTCTGTAAATATGATCTAAGCCAACTGATGTGTGTGTGTGTGAGAGTATATGTGTGTGCATACAAAGTATGTTCCCAGAAACGCTTGTTCTCTGGACCAGAATCTTTTCTCCTCTACACTCTAAAGAATATAGAATTAATATATGATAGCTGATGTCTGCATGGCTGGAAAGAGATGCTATTCTGACAACTGACTTCACCTGTACAAGTGTTATTTTCTCACCATGTGGATTCTCATAAAAATGAAAATGTCAAAGAGGAAAAATATCAGTAGAAGTTCTCTTAGTTTAGCTATTATGATCATACTATATATTTTACTTAAAAATAGCTAATATTTATCAAGAGTTAAGTAGGTATTAGGCATGATGTTTTATTGACTATGCCAAAGCCTTTGACTGTGTGGATCACAATAAACTGTGGAAAATTCTGAAAGAGATGGGAATACCAGACCACCAGACCTGCCTCTTGAGAAATCTGTATGCAGGTCAGGAAGCAGCAGTTAGAACTGGACATGGAACAACAGACTGGTTCCAAATAGGAAAAGGAATACGTCAAGGCTGTATATTGTCACCCTGCTTATTTAACTTATCTGCAGAGTACATCATGAGAAACGCTGGACTGGAAGAAACACAAGCTGGAATCAAGATTGCTGGGAGAAATATCAATCACCTCAGATATGCAGATGACACCACCCTTATGGCAGAAAGTGAAGAGGAACTAAAAAGCCTCTTGATGAAAGTGAAAGAGGAGAGTGAAAAAGTTGGCTTAAAGCTCAACATTCAGAAAATGAAGATCATGGCATCTGGTCCCATCACTTCATGGCAAATAGATGGGGAAACAGTGGAAACAATGTCAGACTTTATTTTTGGGGGCTCCAAAATCACTGCAGATGGTGACTGCAGCCATGGAATTAAAAGAGGTTTAGTCCTTGGAAGAAAAGTTATGACCAACCTAGATAGTATATTCAAAAGCAGAGAAATTACTTTGCTGACTAAGGTCCGTCTAGTCAAGGCTATGGTTTTTCCAGTAGTCATGTATGGATGTGAGAGTTGGACTGTGAAGAAGGCTGGAGAAGACTCTTGAGAGTCCCTTGGACTGCAAGGAGATCCAACCAGTCCATTCTGAAGGAGATCAGCCCTGGGATTTCTTTGGAAGAAATGATGCTAAAGCTGAAACTCCAGTACTTTGACGACCTCATGCAAAGAGTTGACTCATTGGAAAAGACCCTGATGCTGGGAGGGATTGGGGGCAGGAGGAGAAGGGGATGACCGAGGATGAGATGGCTGGATGGCATCACGGACTCGATGAACATGAGTCTGAGTGAACTCTGGGAGTTGGTGATGGACAGGGAGGCCTGGCGTGCTGTGATTCATGGGGTCGCAAACAGTCGGACACAACTAAGTGACTAAACTGAACTGAACTGAGGCATGACTGTAAGTAAAGTAAAAAAAAGTAACAGTGTTAGGTGCTCAGTCATGTCCAACTCTTTGCAACTATGGCCTGTAGCCCAGTCCACCAGGCTCCCTTGTCCATGGAATTCTCCAGGCAAAAATACTGGAGTAGGTAGCCATTCCCTTCTCCAGGGGATCTTCCCGACCCAGGGATTGAACCTGGGTCTATCTTTTATCTATTCCTTTATTTAATTTTCAAATGATCTTCAGAGGTATATCATATTATTATCCTATTTTATAAGTAAGGAAATTGAAGCAACCAGTGAGTAACGGTGACATAGCTAAGAAATCATAGAGTTGGGATGGGCAGTGAAGCTCTAGAGACCAAGGCATCCTCCCTCACTTTGCCAAAGGCACATGATAATGACCTGTGAATCCCAGGAGTTGTTTAAAACAGACTCTTGAGACCCACCTCTAGGAATTTCGATTCATTAAGTTGAGGGCAGGGGCCCAAGAATTCGCATGTCTAACAGGTTCCCTGGTGATGCTGATGCTGTGGCCTATGGATCACACTTTGAGTAGCATCACCCCATGTTACAATATTTCAATTGCTGGGTAAAAGGAAGTAAAATCATAATATGAAACGATTATCTTTTATTTTTAAGATGTCTAACTAGTTTGAAAGCAACATTCCAGAAAATTGATATGAATGTGTTCAGTTGGTAAGTCATGTCTAACTCTTTGCAACCCCAGGGACTGCAGCACACCAGGCTTCCCTGTCTTTTACTGTCTCCCAGAGCTTGCTCAAATTCATGTCCATTGAGTTGGTGATGCTATCTAACCATCTTATCCTCTGCTGCCCCTTTCTCTTTTGCCTTCAATCTTTCCAAGCATCAGGGTCTTTTCCAATATAAATATTATAGATTTATTTCAAGAGCATAAGTTTGCTCATTAAGCACAATGATAGAAGTAGCTGAATGTATACCAATATTTAGGACTCAAGCTAGCTTTATATACTCATTTTCTAAATTTTCCTGGTATTTCTTCTTTATATCTTTTCTGTATTGAGTAATAACTTATAGCTCAGCATACTAATTGAATCCTGTCAATATTGTAAAGTATTCCTTAAATTACAGGAGACCATCCATTTGGAAACACTGAACAGCCTCTTTTAATGTTTTATTACAATGATCAAAATTCAACATGATAAAAAAACGTGACTTAGATCCAAACTATCTTTAGTGTCAGTGGAAAGAGGAGGAAAGGAATGACAATGAACTTGGTAGAAAACAAATCTGCTCAGTTCTCTCATAAGATAATTTTTAAATGTTAATAAAAATGTATATATATTTCTCTTTCTTGGGGGATACAGTAGGCATGTTCCCCTATTCTTCCTGTTGCTGCTGCTGCTGCTGCTGCTAAGTTGCTTCAGTCATGTCTGACTGTGCGACCCCATAGACGGCAGCCCACCAGGCTCCCCCATCCCTGGGATTCTCCAGGCAAGAACGCTGGAGTGGGTTGCCATTTCCTTCTCCATTGCATGAAAGTGAAAATGGAGTCGTTCAGTCGTGTGTGACTCCCAGCAACCCCATGGACTGAAGCCCACCAGGCTCCTCCATCCATGGGATTTTCCAGGCAAGAGTACTGGAGTGGGGTGCCATCGCCTTCTCCAATTCTTCCTGTTAGGTATAACCAAAAACTTTGGTTGTTGTTCAGACTCCAGGTCATGTCTGACTTAGACTGTGCATACCAGGCTCCTCTGTCTTCCTCTGTCTCAGGAGTTTGTTCGAATTCATGTTCAATGAGTTGGTGATTGTATCTAGCCATCTCACCCTTTGCACCCCCTTCCCCTCCTGCTCTCTATCTTTCTCAGCATCAGGATCTTTGCCAATGAGTTGGCTCTTTGTATCAGGTGGCCAAGGTATTGGAGTTTCACTTCAGCATCAGTCCTTCAAATAAATATTCAGAGTTTATTTCCTGTAGGATTGACTGGTTTGATCTCATTGCTATCCAAGGGACTATCAAGAGTCTTTTCAAGCACCACAATTTGAAACCATCAGTTCTTTGGTGCTTAGCCTCTGTAAGGTCCAACTCTCACATCCATACATAATTAATGGAAAATGATAGATTTGACTATATGGGCCTTCTTCAGCAAAGCAATATCTTTGCTTTATAATATACTGTCATAGCTTTTCTTCCAAGGAGCAACTGTCTTTTAATTTCATGGCTGCAGTCACCACCCTCAGTGATTTTGAAACCTAAGAAAATAAAATCTGTCACTTTTGCCCCTTCCATTTGCCATGAACTGATGGGACCAGATGCCATGACCTTAGTTGTTTGAATGTTGAGTTTCAAGCCTGCTTTTTCACTCTCTTTGTTCACTCACAAGAAGAAGCTCTTTAGTTCCTCTTCACTTTCTGCCATTAGAGTGGTATCAGCTACATATGTAAGATCATTGGCATTTCTCTCGGCAATCTGGATTTCAGATTGTCATTCATCCAACCCAGTATTTCACATGACGTACTTTGCATATGACAAACCTAGACAATGTGTGAAAAAGCAAAGGTATCATTTTTTCAACAAAGATCCATATAGCCAAGGCAAGGGTCTTTCCAGTAGTCATGCACTGATATGAGTGCTGGACAATGAAGAAGGCAGAACACCAAAGAATTGATGCTTTGGAACTTGGTATTAGAGAAGGCTCTTGAGAGTCCATTGGAAAGCAAGGAGATCAAACTAGTCAATCTTAAAGGAAATCAACCCTGAAAGCTCTTTGGAAGGACTAATGCTGAAGCTGAAGCTCCAATACTTTGAACACCTGATACAAACAGCTGACTCATTGGAAAAGACCCTGATGCTGGGGAGATTGAAGGCAGAAAGAGAAAAGGGCAACAGAGGATGAGATTGTTAGATGGCATCACCCACTCAATGGACTTGAATTTGAGCAAACTCTTGGAGATAGTGAGGGACAGGGAAGACTGGCATGTTGCAGTTCATGGGGTCATGAAAAGTCAGACATGACTTGGTGACTGAATAACAACAACTCTGTATATAATTTTAATAAGCAGGGTGATAATGTACAGTCTTGTCATATTCCCAATTTTGAACCAAAAACCTTAACAGGATATAAAAAAAAAAAAATCATAAGATTGCAAACCAACCAGTGACCTTGGGACTTTAGGAATGACACAGAGGTGAGTTCTCTAAAGTTAATTTCTGTTCATATAACAGAGACCTGGGACTGAAGAAGCCAGAAACTCACAAACACAGGAAAGTAGGGAAAAAAATGATAAAGAAATAAAAAGAACAAGTAGGACCAGTTAGAGTTGGAAGACTCTAAGCTCACCTCCCCAAGGAACACATCAAAATTACAAATACATAAACAGCAGCACTCCCTGAGGATGACCAAAAAAAAAGAGCAGAAAGGAAAAAAAAAAACTTAAAACCTAGGATATTCTGCCTAGTAAGGCTATTATTTAGAATAAAAGGACAGATATAGGCTTCCTTGGTGGCTCAAAGAATCTGTCTGCAATGCAGGAGAACTGGGTTCAATCCTTGGGTTCGGAAGCTCCCCTGGAGTAGGAAATGCTACCCACTCCAGTATTCTTGCCTGCAGAATTCCATGGACAGAGGAGCCTGGCAGGCTACAGTCCATGGGATCACAAAGAGTTGGACATGACTGAGTGACAACACTTTCAAAGAGTTTTCCAGACAAGCAAAAACATAAAGAGTTCATCAACACTAAATCTACTGTACAAGAATGGTTAAAGTCTTCTTAAGGTGAAAAAAAAAAAGGGTTTAACAAGAAATGAGAATATTTAGGGCAAGAAAATCTTACTAGTTAAGGCAAATATATAGTAAAGGCAATGAATCAGTTCAGTTCAGTCACTCAGGCGTGTCCAACTCTTTGAGACCCCATGAATCGCAGCACACCAGGCCTCCCTGTCCACCACCATCTCCCAGAGTTCACTCAAACTCATGTCCATCGAGTCCGTGATGCCATCCAGCCATCCCATCCTCGGTCGTCCCCTTCTCCTACTGCCCCCAATCCCTCTCAGCATCAGAGTCTTTTCCAATGAGTCAACTCTTCACATGAGGTGGCCAAAGTATTGGAGTTTCAGCTTCAGCATCATTCCCTCCAAAGAAATCCCAGGGCTGATCTCATTCAGAATGGACTGGTTGGATCTCCTTGCAGCCCAAGGGACTCTCAAGAGTCTTCTCCAACACCACAGTTCAAAAGCATCAATTCTTCGGCACTCAGCCTTCTTCACAGTCCAACTCTGACATCCATACATGATCACAGGAAAAACCATAGCCTTGACTAGACGGACCTTACTTGGCAAAGTAATAAACCACTTAAATAAGGTAGTCCAAAATAAGGTAGTTAACCCCTTCATAGATCATAACTCTGTTGTTGTGAAGGGGATTGGATAACTCAATGAAGCAATGAGCCATCCTGTGCAGGGCTACCCAAGAGGGAGGGTCCTGGTGAAGAGTTCTGACAAAACATGGTCCACTGGAGGGGGAAGTGGCAGTGCACCCCAATATTCTTTCCATGAGAACCCCATTAACAGGATGAAATGGCAAAATGATATCACACTGGAAGATAAGCCACCCAGGTTGGAAGGTGCCCAATATACTACATGGGAAGAACAGAGGGAAACTGCCAATAGCTCTAGAAAGAACAAAGTGGTTGGGCCAAAGTGAAAATAATCCTCGTTATGGATGTGTCTGGTGGTGAAAGTCAAGTCAAATGCTGTAAAGACCAATAATGTATCAGAATGCATACATCTATAAACAAAGGTAAATTGGACATGGTCACACAGGAGATGGGAAGATTGAACATTGACAATTTAAGAATCAATGAAATAAAATAGACATGAATGGGAGAATTTAGTTCAGATGACCATTATGTCTACTACTGTGGACAAGAATCCCTTAGAAGAGATGGAGTAGTTTTCAGAGTCAACACAAGAGTCCAAAATGCATTACTTAGGTGCAACCTCAAAAACAACAGAATGATCTGTTTGTTTTCATGGCAAACTATCCAACATCACAGTAATCACAAAAAAACTGGAAAATTATTAAAGAGATGTGAATACCAGACCACCTTACCTGCCTCCTGAGAAACCTGTATGCAGGTCAAGAAGCAACAGTTAGAATTGGACATGGAATAACTGACTGGTTCCAAATTGGTAAAGGAGTATGTCAAGGCTGTATATTGGCACCCTGCTTATTTAACTTATATGCATAGTACATCACGAGAAATGCCAGGCTGGATGAAGCACAAGCTGGAATCAAGATTACCAGGAGAAATATCAATAACCTCAGATATGTAGATGACATCACCCTTATGGCAGAAAGAAAAGAACTAAAGAGCCTCTTGATGAAAGTGAAGTATGAGAGTGAAAAAGCTGGCTTACAACTCAACATTCAAAAAAATAAGATCATGGCATCTGGTTCCATCACTTCATGGCAAACAGATGGGGAAACAATGGAAACAGTGACAGACTTTATTTTGGGGGACTCCAAAATCCTTGCAGATGGTGACTGCAGCCATAAAATTAAAAGATGCTTGCTCCTTGGAAGAAAAACTATAACCATCCTAGATAGCATATTAAAAAGCAGAGATATTACATTGCCAACAAAGGTCTGTCCAGTCGAAGCTGTTTTTCTTCAGTAGTCATGTATGGATGTGAGAGTTTGACCATAAAGAAAACTGAGAGCTGAAGAATCACTGCTTTTGAACTGTGGTGCTGGAGAAGACTCTTGAGAGTCCCTTGGACTGCAAGGAGATCAAACTAGTCAACCCTAAAAGAGATCAGTCCTGAATATTCATTAGCAGGACTGATGCTGAGGCTGAAGCCCCAGTGCTTTGGCCACCTGATACAAGGAGCCAATTCACTGGAAAAAATCCTGATTCTGGGAAAGACTTAAGGGAAAAGGAGATGGTGGCAGCATATGATGACATAGTTTGATAAAAATTACTGATTCAATGGACATGAATTTGAGCAAACTATGGCAAATAGTGGAGGACAGAGGAGTCTGACATGCTGTAGCCCAAGGGGTCACAGACAGTTGGACACAACTTTGGGACTCAACAACAAAAACAAAGCTTAAAAGAAAACTGTAAAATCAACTATAACTACAATGAACAATTAAGGGATAGGCATGAAGATGTAAAATAGGACAGAAAAAATAAAAAATAGTAGGGGAGTAACAAAATGTAGAGCTTTCATAATGTATCTGAACTTAACCTACAGTCAACTTAAAAGAAGTAAATGTGGCTTTATGTTGATACTGTAAAAACACATCAAAAACCTGCAATAAATAAAATTTAATGAGAAAGGAAATCAAACAAGTGTTTGGTGGAGCGAGCATTCACACTCAGGACACTGAGACACTCAGTCCATGGTCTCATCCATCCTGAACCTCATTCTAGCTCCGTTTTCATCTCACTCTGATGATGAATTTTTCTTCGTTCAGATTTTACTTTGAACTCTGTTTGACATTAGGTCATATATAACCACTGTAATCACAAACCAGAAAGTGATACAGAATATACCAGATAATTTTTATTCCTCCCTTGGTCATTAAATAACATTAAATTCATTAAGTCACTCTATTATCTCTAATCAGAAATGTGGTGGAACTTCCCTGTCGGTCCAGTGGCTAAAACTCCATATTCACAATGCAGGGGAGTCCAGGTTTTATCCTTGGCCAGGGAATTATTAAGAGATGTCACATACCACAACTAATAGTTCACATGCAACAAATAAGACCTAGGAGAGCTAAATAAATAAATATAAATATTAAAAGAAATAGAAATACAGCAAAGTGAAGTTTCAGGACTGGGACTGGATTCATTTAGATAAAAAGGTTCTAGAATATGAACTTGGCTACTATGTTTCAGGAGTTGGCCCTAAATAATATCTCTTGAAATTTTCTGGTAATGTTTCTTGTGCCCTAGTTGTACCACTGAATGCATATCAACATAAGGCCACTGCCCTTCTTTACAGTATTTTCATACTCATTATTGTTCCCTTCATTTGTGGTGTCACAAATACTAATGGAATCTAGTTGGGCAATGATAATAAAAAGGCACAAATTCCCAACATATTTATAGCAAAGAAGTAACAATTCCAATTTGTATTTTCCTGATCTGATAAAGATGTGTCCTGGTGTTGGGACTAATTACAACCAGAAGAAATTAAAAAGATTTGTTCATCTTTTCCTTTAAAAAAAAAAAAAAACAGAATTAACCCAAGGTTATCCCAAAGTCATTTTTCTTGTGTGCTGTTATTACATCTTCTGGAGTGGAAAGGGAGGACTATGTTGGAGCTCCCACACAACCGCTATTCCATGTCATCTCTGCTGCAGTCCATAGGGAGTGCACAGCTAATAGTTATGAAAATTTCAATTCATTGGCATGCTGACGAGTTGTGATTCTATAGTTAGTTCTGCTTTCTTTTTAATTTTCCACATGGGTAATTTTTTAATAAGCAAGAGGCAAGGACAGATGAAGAAAGCTAGAGTGTTCACCCATATCTTCATTTACATCTGAGACGCAAGGATGGTGTGAAAATGTGTCAGTGACGACACAAGCATGATGGTCATTAAGCCAATGGCAGACAAAGGCAATGACAAAAACTTGGCATTTGCTTGGACTAGGGAGGAAGACATGCTTTCTGGGGAACACTACCCTGTTGAATTAATCCAATCGTTCTCTAAAAGATATTCAGCATTAACTAACAGTATTAAGAAGTAACTCATTTTTATAGACAAATACTGTTTGACTCCAATCATAAAAAATCCCCAGAATAGTCAGATTCACAGAGTCAGAAAATACACTGGTAGATGCCAGTGTATTTGAGGGGATGAGGAGTTAGTGAGTGTTTAATGGGAACAATTTGAATTTTAGTTCATTCAGTTGCTCATTTGTGTCTAACTTTTTGCGACTCCATGAATTGCAGCATGCCAGGCCTCCCTGGCCATCACCAACTCCCAGAGTTTACCCAAACCTAGGTACATTGAGTCGATGATACCATCCAACCATCTCATCCTCTGTCATCCCCTTTTCCTCCTGCCCTCAATCTTTCACAGCATCAGAGTCTTTTCAGTTGAGTCAGTTCTTCACATCAGGTGGCCAAAGTATTAGAGTTTCAGCTTCAACATCAGTCCTTCCAGTGAACACCCAGGACTGGTCTCCTTTAGGATGGACTGATTGGATCACCTTGCAGTTCAAGGGACTCCCAAGAGTCTTCTCCAACACCATAGTTCAAAAGCATCTATTCTTCCATGCTCAGCTTTCTTTATATTGCAACTCTCACATCCATATATGGCTGCTGGAAAACCATAGCCTTGACTAGATGGAACCTTTGTTGGCAAAGTAATGTCTCTGCTTTTGAATATGCTGTCTAGGTTGGTGATAATGTTCCTTCCAAAGAGTAAGCATCTTTTAATTTCATGGTTGCAATCACCATCTGCAGTGATTTTGGAGCCCCCAAAAATAAAGTCAGCTACTGTTTCCACTGTTTCCCCATCTATTTCCCATGAAGTGATGGGACCGGATGCCATGATCTTCATTTTCTGAATGTTGAGCTTTAAGCCAACTTTTTCGCTCTCCTCTTTCACTTTCATCAAGAGGCTTTTTAGCTCCTCCTCATTTTCTACCATAAGGGTGGTGTCATCTGCATATCTGAGGTTATTGATATTTCTCCCAGCAATCTTGATTCCAGCTTGTGCTTCTTCTAGCCCAGCGTTTCTCATCATGTACTCTGCATATAAATTAAATGTGCAGGGTGACAATATACAGCCTTGACGTACTCCTTTTCCTATTTGAAACCAGTCTGTTGTTCCATGTCCAGTTCTAACTGTTGCTTCCTGACCTGCATACAGATTTCTCAAGAGGCAGGTCAGGTGGTCTGGTATTCCCATCTCTCTCAGAATTTTCCACAGTTTATTGTGATCCACACAGTCAAAGGCTTTGGCATAGTCAATAAAGCAGAAATGGATGCTTTTCTGGAACTCTCTTGCTTTTTCCATGATCCAGCGGATGTTGGCAATTTGATCTCTGGTGCCTCTGCCTTTTCTAAAACTAGCTTGAACATCTGGAAGTTCATGGTTCACGTATTGCTGAAGCCTGGCTTGGAGAATTTTTAGCATTACTTTACTAGTGTGTGAGATGAGTGCAATTGGGCGGTAATTAGAGCATTCTTTGGCAGTGCCTTTCTTTGGGATTGGAATGAAAACTGACCTTTTCCAGTCCTGTGGCCACTGCTGAGTTTTCCAGATTTGCTAACATACTGAGTGCAGCACTTTTATGGCATCGTCTTTTAGGATCTGAAATAGCTCAACTGTAATTCCATCACCTTCAATAGCTTTGTTTGTAGTGATGTTTCCTAAGGCCCACTTGACTTCACATTCCAGGATGTCTGACTCTAGGTGAGTTGTCACACCATCATGATTATCTGGGTCATGAAGATCTTTTTTGTACAGTTCTCCTGGGTATTCTTGCCACCTCTTCTTAATATCTTCTGTTTCTGTTAAGTCCATACCATTTCTGTCCTTTATTGAGACCATCTTTGTATGAAATGTTCCCTTGGTATCTCTGATTTTCTTGAAGAGATCTCTAGTCTTTCCCATTCTATTGTTTTCCTCTATTTCTTTACACTGATCTCTGAGAAGGCTTTCTTATCTGTCCTTGCTATTCTTTGAAACTCTCCATTCAAATGGGTATATTTTTCCTTTTCTCCTTTTCGTTTCTCTTCTCTTCGTTTCACAGCTATTTGTAAGCCTGCTCTGATAGCCATTTTGCCTTTTTGCATTTCTTTTTCTTGGGTTTGGTCTTGATTCCTATCTCCAGTTTCAGTTTAGGAAGGTGAAAAATTTGGGAGATGAATAAAATGGGAGCTGCACAACAATATGAAAGTACTTGGTGCCACTGAACTGTACAATTAAATATGGTTAAAATAGTATTTTTTTATATTATGTGACTTGTACCACAGTAAAAAAAAATCATAAAATGAAAATAAATAAAAAGGAAGTAACCCCTCTTTGAAATCAGTAATGATTCCTTACCAGTAACAATTATTCAACCATTCCCAATTTATTAGGTTAAAACATCTTCTAAAGAAATATTTAACCTAGTCATTTCTATTTTACCTATTGGAAAGGAAAATTATCCATTTAGAAGTAGTTGCTCATGAACCAGTTGCTTAAAGTTATTCCATTAGTATCTACTAAGCACCCACTCTGAGCACCAGATATCTGGTTTAGGATGAGCCCCAATGGGTGGAAGACCGAAACGGGGAAGGTGTAGTAGATCAGAGTGAATTTTGAGAAATACACTCCAGGATTTAAAGTTTTAAGTGTGGTGAGTAGAATAAAAAAATTAGGCAGTGTATGATTAAGAGTCACATGAATGGTATACAGTAAAGCTGACAATAATTACTATATTATTAATATAGTAATTGCAAAAGTTAATTTAGCACAAAAGTAATGAAGTTTAAACTATAAGGCTGTCACTTAGACATGACCCTCTAAATGAATATCTACTCCTTTAATTTTATATATGTAATTTAAAAAAATTTTTTTCTGTAAAAATCCCTTCAAATAGTACAATTTCCATCCCCAACAAAATCTGGATCTGCCTGTGAATAGGGCTTCAGAAACACAGAGTAAGAATTTTCTCAGTATTTTTTCTTAGCAGAAGTTGAGATCTTTCCAGCTTCTGTGGATCTTTCTTTCCAACTTTGTATTTCATATTTTGTCTATGGCTAGAGATTCACGTCATTGTCTACACAGCTTCTGGTCTTTACGGTATCTAAAGAACTACTTTAAGAAACACACACACCCCTCTAATTTTTTGAAAAAGAAACATAGGGCTGTTCTTCTTCTCTGAACATTCAGGGTAGCCCCAAGTCACCGCTCTTTCAGAAAAAATAAAAAGTACTTACAAAAGAGCAGATGTTACTTGCAAAATCCAGAGCCCAATGCCTCCTGGAACCAGCATGTGTTGTTGGTCATGAATCAACAGCAAATTTTGCTGGGAGATAAGGTGCAGAATTGAATCTCTAAAATTCTATTAAATGCCCTGGAATGAACCAAGAGTAATCCCAGAGCTGATGGCAGGACTGAAGCAGAAAGATGGTATTTCATGGTCCTTATTTCAAAGCTGAATACAGGGACAAAAATCTAACAGATCATTTATAAGTCATTAACATAAATCTCATATGTAAATATATAAATACCTGTGTATATTTAAATAACTGAATTTATTCTTCTGTTTTATGGCTTCTTAACTTTGCATTTTTGTTAGAAAGACTTCACTTACACTATGGTAACCTAAATTTTTTTATTCTAAAAGGTTACAGTTCAGTTTATACATAATATGGTGATCTTAAAATGATTTTAGCATACAGTTTTAAGTAGATGTTCAGTTTTATTCCTTCTTTAGATGTCTGGTAGATCTTACCAAAAGAGTTTATTTAAAAATTTGTTTCCCATTGAGCTAAATGCAACTTTAAGATACACTAAATTTTCATAAATATGTGGATATATTCCTAGAAATGCTTTATTTCTTCTATTTACATTGCATTATCTATCCACGCCTGGGAAAAAATTACTCTTAATATTGTAGTTTTAAAATATGTTTCAATATCTGTTAGGGTTCTTCACTCACTATGCTGCTTTTCATAATTTTTTCTTAAATACTTGACTATTTTTGTATGCTTCCATTTTACTTGAAGTTCTGACATGTGATGCATGCTTAATTTTTATACAACTAAATTTACAGGTACATATTTCTATTTTTTAATCATTAATTCAAAAAATATACTTGCTTTCAAAAACTATTACCCATTTCTGATTTTTCTTTAGGGTTTAAAAAAATCATCTGTCTAAATTTCTTAGAAAATATTTATGATACATGTCACTATAATGCAATATTTATAAGGTGCCTACCCATCAAATTCATCTGCTGTGATGAAGAGAGGCCCTTCCTCTGTGTTGTGAAAAGCTTAAAATGAAGGTGTCATTCTTGTCCCACAAAGCCAGGTTAATAACAGTCTCCTACTATTACAGAACACAACCAGCTGTAGAGTCACCTGTCTCCTTGAGAGTTTCATTACCTTTGGCTGTTTCCTTCACACAAATTAATAAACTAAAAAGCAAACCTTTTCATAAATCAAAAAGAAGTGTTATATTTTACAAATAAAAAGGATTGCATGTATTTATTTTTTATGAGATATAAGAGCTAAATTGCCATTAAAAAACATTACTGTTAATAAGATATTGTGATGTTTTTGCCTGATCTTACAAGATAAATATTTTAGTTTATCTAATTAATAATTATTTTATCTATATTCTTAACCTAAAATGGATTTGATGCAAATATATTTTACTTAAGGTTACTTTAAAAGGTGAATTAATGAAAAGCAAAAGTTTTACAGTATTTACTGTGAAGCTTTCTTCTTATGTTTGTTAAATCTGGGCAACAGATAAAAACAAAATTTCCTAGCTCTCTTGAGGTATCCGTTCAGTTCAGTTCAGTCGCTCAGTCGTGTCCAAGTCTTTGCGACCCCATGAATCGCAGCATGCCAGGCCTCCCTGTCCATCACCATCTCCCGGAGTTCACTCAGAGTTGCATCCATCCAGTCAGTGATGCCATCCAGCCATCTCATCCTCGGTCGTCCCCTTCTCCTCCTGCCCCCAATCCCTCCCAGCATCAAAGTCTTCTCCAATGAGTCAACTCTTCGCATGAGGTGGCCAAAGTACTGGAGTTTCAGCTTTAGCATCATTCCTTCCAAAGAAATCCCAGGGTTGATCTCCTTCAGAATGGACTGGTTGGATCTCCTTGCAGTCCAAGGGACTCTCAAGAGTCTTCTCCAACACCACAGTTCAAAAGCATCAATTCTTCGGTGCTCAGCCGTCTTCACAGTCCAACTCTCACATCCATACATGACTACTGGAAAAACCATAGCCTTGACTAGACGGACCTTAGTCGGGAAAGTAATGTCTCTGCTTTTGAATATGCTATCTAGGTTGGTCATAACTTTTCTTCCAAGGAGTAAGCGTCTTTTAATTTCATGGCTGCAATCACCATCTGCAGTGATTTTGCAGCCCCCAAAAATAAAGTCTAACACTGTTTACACTGTTTCCCCATCTATTTCTCATGGAGTGATGGGACCAGATGCCATGATCTTCGTTTTCTGAATGTTGAGCTTTAAGCCAACTTTTTCGCTCTTCTCTTTCACTTTCATCAAGAGGATTTTTAGTTCCTTTTCACTTTCTGCCATAAGGGTGGTGTCATCTGCATATCTGAGGTTATTGATATTTCTCCTGGCAATCTTGATTCCAGCTTGTGTTTCTTCCAGTCCAGCATTTCTCATGATGTACTCTGCATAGAAGTTAAAGAAGCAGGGTGACAATATACAGCCTTGATGTACTCCTTTTCCTATTTGGAACCAGTCTGTTGTCCATGTCCAGTTCTAACTGTTGCTTTCTGGCCTGCATACAGATTTCTCAAGAGGCAAGTTAGGTGGTCCGGTATTCCCATCACTTTCAGAATTTTCCACAGCTTATTGTGATCCACACAGTCAAAGGCATTGGCATAGTCAATAAAACAGAAATAGATGTTTTTCTGGAACTCTCTTGCTTTTTCCATGATCCAGCGGATGTTGGCAATTTGATCTCTGGTGCCTCTGCCTTTTCAAAAACCAGCTTGCACGTCAGGAAGTTCATGGTTCACGTATTGCTGAAGCCTGGCTTGGAGAATTTTAAGCATTACTTTACTAGCGTGTGAGATGAGTGCAATTGTTTGGTAGTTTGAGCATTCTTTGGCATTGTCTTTCTTTGGGACTGGAATGAAAACTGACCTTTTCCAGTCCTGTGGCCACTGCTGAGTTTTCCAAAGTTGCTGGCATATTGAGTGGAGCACTTTCACAGCACCATCTTTCAGGATTTGAAATAGCTCTACTGGAAGTCCATCACCTCCACTAGCTTTGTTCATAGTGATGCTTTCTAAGGCCCACTTGACTTCACATTCCAAGATGTCTGGCCTTACATGAGTGATCACACCATCGTGATTATCTGGGTCATGAAGATCCTTTTTGTACAGTTCTGTGTATTCTTGCCATCTCTTCTTAATATCTTCTGCTTCTGTTAGGTCCATATCATTTCTGTCCTTTATTGAGACCATCTTTGCATGAAATGTTCCCTTGGTATCTCTAATTTTCTTGAAGAGATCTCTAGTCTTTCCCTGCTGTTCTTTTCCTCTATTTCTTTGCATTGATTGCAGAAGAAGACTTTGTTATCTCTTCTTGCTATTCTTTGGAACTCTGCATTCAGATGCTTATATCTTTCATTTTCTCCTTGTCTTTTTGCCTCTCTTCTTTTCACAGCTATTTGTAAGGTCTCCCCAGACAGCCATTTTGCTTTTTTGCATTTCTTTTCCATGGGGATGGTCTTGATCCCTGTCTCCTATACAATGTCATGAACCTCATTCCATAGTTCATCAGGCACTCTATCTATCAGATCTAGGCCCTTAAATCTATTTCTCACTTCCACTGTATATTCATAAGGGATTTGATTTAGGTCATACCTGAATGGTCTAGCGGTTTCCTCTGTTTTCTTCGATTTGAATCTGAATTTGGTAATAAGGAGTTCATGATCTGAGCCACAGTCAGCTCCTGGTCTTGTTTTTGTTGACTGTATAGAGCTTCTCCATCTTTTGCTGCAGAGAATATAATCAATCAGATTTCGGTGTTGACCATCTGGTGATGTCCATGTGTAGAGTCTTCTCCTGTGTTGTTGGAAGAGGGTGTTTGCTATGACCAGTGTGTTCTCTTGGCAAAACTCTATTAGCCTTTGCCATACTTCATTCCATATTCCAAGGCCAAATTTGCCTGTTACTCCAGGTGTTTCTTGACTTCCTACTTTTGCATTCCAGTCCCCTATAATGAAAAGGACATCTTTTGGGGGTGTTAGTTCTAAAAGGTCTTGTAGGTCTTCATAGAACCGTTTTAATTTCAGCTTCTTCAACATTACTGGTTGGGGCATAGACTTGGATTACCGTGATATTGAATGGTTTGCCCTGGAGACGAACAGAGATCATTCTGTCGTTTTTGAGATTGCATCTTGAGTCATAGCAGAATCAAAAAGCAGTGTAAATATATGTATAAATATATATATATATGTGTGTGTATACACACACACACACACACATGTTTACACCAGAAACTAACACAACATTGTAAATCAACTATACCTCATTATAAAAAAAGGAAGTATGCTCAGCATAGGGTTAAAATATGCTATTTGTTTATCTTTCTCATTAATTTCTGAACTAACTCTGCCACAAACATCAAAAAGATCCATTTGAAAACTGTGACTTGAAATATAATAAACCAATTAAAACACACACGCACACACACATTTGTGCAGCTTCTAATGGTGCCAATAAATCAACTCAAAACTATAAAAAAGTAATTAGGGACAAAGAAATGACCTGTCTTGATGTTGCTTTTTTTTTTTAATATGAGTCTAATGCGATTATACATGCATATCTAATTACTACATCTGATGACCTATGGTCATAGCTTGATTTCTGTGTTACAAATGGCCTGACATTTAATTAGTTTATGTGATTAAATTATGGAATATCTACATAGTGATCAAATGATTAAAACTTTTTGTGCCTCTAGTTTTTCTCAGCACTTGAGTTAATTATATCTGACCACGTATACCATATGTGAAGAGACTCACACAGAAATCTTTACAACTAGAAAGAGAATTACATTTTTGCAAATTAGCATGGAAAGAATCATTGCTGAGCATATCTCACAAGAGGTATATAGCAAGATGGCCCAGCACTTCAATCCCTGCAAGTCTAAATTATAATAAGGATGGAGCTGCTAAACCAGGGTTCCTACTTCTCATTCACCTTCATTTCCTTCTCTAAGGAACTGATGGTCCCTGATGTATGCAATGGTGTTTTTATTATAAGAAATGATCAATTTATATAAAAAATTTTAGTTTAAGTTTTGTTATTACAGTCATGATGTAAGCTTATTTCTTGTTTCTTGCATCCCAAGTCAACCAGGTATTTTTCAGAGCTTGTCACCTAAGTTGAAATGGCTCTACCCTCAAACTCTGGTACAAGTGTCAGTGAATTCATGAATCTCCACAAAATGTGAACTTGCTCTAAGTCCCAAGCAGCTCTAAAGAAAAGTCGTGAGAAAAGGATCCCTAATCCCATTTGTATAAGTAAGTTGACTGAAACAGGGAACAGAGCTAGAATGCCTCTTAAGACATGTCTCTATTAACAAAAGACATATTTTTGACATCCCAGAAACATGTTGCAAACACCTATCTCATCCATCATTAACCATCCTTGTGATGTGAAGATAGTAAGTACAAAGGTTCCTAATTACTCAGTGACAGAAATCCGAGACAAGGTGGAATGCTGAAGTCTACCAATAATCCCAAAGCCTTATACAGCCAATACATTCAATAACTGTCCCCATGAAAGCTTTTCTTCATAACAGATAGCAGCGAACAAAGTTGGTTGATGTATGAATCTCATACCTACAGACCTGGTGGTTAGGAAAAGAAGAAATGACTAATTTGATATTATTCCAATAGAAAGTTATTTCCTAAACAGCTAGCTATGACTACTTAGTAAGATTACACAATTTATCTTAAAAATAGTTAAGTTACTTGATGAAACCTCCATATTCTCTAGAAAGTAAAGGCAGATAGGAAAGCATGAGCTATATACCTCTTCTCCTAATTTTATAAAAGTTGCTAGAATGTCTCAAATGTACAGTATGTGAAAACAAAGGATGTAAGTAACCTAGAAACTAATTAATCTTTAGGTAAAGTAATTGACTATACTAAAGCCTCTGACTGTGGGAATCACAACAAATTGTGGAATATTCCTAAAGAGATGGATATACCAGGCCACATTACCTGTCTCCTGAGAAATCTGTATGCAGGTCAAGAAGGAACAGTTCGAACTGGACATGAGATAAGTGACTGGCTCAAAATTGGGAAAGGAGTATGACAGTGCTACTGTATATTGTCACCCTATTTATTTAACTCATATACAGAGTCCATGATGCAAAATGTCAGGGTGGATGAATCACAAGCTGGAATCAAGACTGCTGGAAGAAATATTAATGACCTCAGATATGCATATAATACCACTCTGCAGAAAGTGAAGAGGAACTAAAGAGCCTCTTGATGAGGGTAAAAGAAGAGAGTGAAAAAGCTGGCTTGAAACTCAACATTCATTCCAATCCCATCACTTCATGGTAAATAGAAGGGGGGAAAGAGGAAGCAGTGACAGATTTTATTTTCTTGGGCTCCAAAATCACTGTGGATGGTGACTGCATCCATGAAATTAAAAGATGCTTGCTCCTTGGAAGGAAAGCTATGGCAAACTTAAACACCATTTAAAAAGCTAAAGCATCACTTTGCTGACAAAGTTATGGCTTTTCTAGCAGTCATGTACATAAGTGAGAGCTGGACCAAAAAGAAGGCTGAGAGCTGAAGGACTGATGCTTTTGAATTGTGGTGCTTGAGAAGACACCTGGGAACCCTTTGGACTACAAGGAGATCAAGCCAGTCAATCCTAAAGGGATTGACCCTAAATATTCATTGGAAGGACTATTGCTGAAGCTCCAATACTTTGGTTACCTGATGCAAAGAGCTCACTCTCTGGAAATAACCCTGATGATGGGAAACACTGAAAACAAAAGGAGAATAAAGAAGGTGGCAGAGGATGAGATGGTTGAATACCATCACCAACTCAGTGGACATGAATTTGAGCAAACTCTGCAAGACAGTGAGAGAGTAAATTCCTGGGCAGGTTGATATGAAGTCCAAGGGTCCCCAAAGAGAGAAGTGGTCTGGGGTTCTTGAAGAGGATGAAAGGACAATTTTTTTTTTTTTCTCTACATTCCTTAGTCTTAGTCACATAAAACGTGTTTTGGTTTTTTGTTTGTTTGTTTGTTTTTTGCCAGGAACTGATGATTACACAACAAACAACTCAGTTTAGACCCTGTACTAGGGGTTATATAACAACAATGTATCCTGCTTGAGGACAGTTTCTCCTTCCTGAAAACCTTCTGACTAATCCTGATATCTTAGAATGTATATTATGGGAGTGGGTCTGGCAGGATCTTTCTATTGTTAAGTTCTAATCCTGTTACCCTAAAATGTAAATTGTAGGAGTGGGTCTAGTAAGATCTTTACAACCTTGAGCCTGTCTTAATTTATTGTAGTAATTAGTTTAAAAAGTATATAACTCCCTTGCTAACACTAGCAAGGGGGGCATTCTCTGTCCCTCTTCTGATGTCTTTGTCAGAAGCTTTTGTCAACTACAAATTGGCACTTGGCAAGAGCATTGCCAAGGACTGAACAACAAAGGCATTTGCCATCTGCCTCTACCGAGACTGAACCCCATGCTGCCATAGCTGTTGACCTTCAACAACCCCTTGAGGGAGTTCAGGGTGGAGTGAGGCACTCTGTGCTCCAGGGAATCTGGTGGGACAGCTCTTTAGGTAGTTGGATCTTTTTAGGAACAGATTTTAGGATCTTAATCCTTGCATGTTCTCATATCTTGAGAAGCACTAAATCCTTTCATTGTGACATCAGATCCTCATGACTAACAAAAACCTTTTGTAAAATGAGTGTTTCATGGCACTGAACTCCCCCTTCACCAAAATCTTATATATTGACTTTCCCCCACTGCCTCTTTGGAGCAGTCTCTCAGAGCTATCTTAGATGCTGCCTCCCAGGCTGCAGGCCTCATTTTGCCCCCAATAAAACTTAACTCACAACTCTCAAGTTGTACATTTTTTTTCAGTTGACAGTTATGGCGACCACAAAGGGACCCAGAGGGACTTCCTTCCTTTGACTGGACTCCAGGAGGAACCAGAGCTGTTGGTACCAGCAGTGGCCCCTTGTGCCCATCCACCTCCTCCAGGAGTGCAGACAAATTGGGTAAGTCTCTCCTGGTTCTTGAATCTCCCGTGTTGGTTGAAATTCTGAGTTTTATTTGGCTGTGGAGCAGGTTACCTGCCCGCTCCTAGTAGAAAAGATACTGGCGGGGGGCAGGAGGGGGAGGCTGGGTGAAATGAGTGGGACTTGGCTGAAAGATAAAATTCCCAACCAGGCAAAAGATACTGGGTAGCAGCTGGCTGAAAGATGCAAGGAGAATTACACCCCCAGTGGAAAAGTCCTGTGTAGGGGGCTTGATTGGGAAATAATTGAGGAATACCTGGGTCTCGGCTGAAAGATGCCAAGGTTGCTCCGTCATAGGGGACCGAATGGTCTTGGCTGAGTGGTTAAGTAAGAGGCTGATATGACACTTTTCCTTAATTTGACTGCCCATTATAGAATTTGTCAGGATAAAAGTGAGGAAAATACACGAGATCTTTGCTCTGAAGAAAAGGGACAAGACTCTTCCAAGCTGGTTTCAATTTTCTCAGGAGACTGAGAAATTTACAGGTGTGCTAGAAGCCTAGCCCTCATACACTGCAGTGGCCCCATCGGCAAACCCACTCATTAATTAAAATACCTGCTCATTCAAGGGTTGCACATAAGAACTGGCCATTCAGCAACCTGAGCAGCCATGGTGGCCTTAGATTGCTGGAGGCAGAATCTGAGACACGTTAAGACAAGCTGAAACGACTCTGGGGTGACTCCTGGAGAAGTTAAGCTCACAAACAGCACATGGGTCCACTACACAAGTTCACTAGTGATTTTTATCCCTGACAAATTCAACTTAAAATGGGAAACAGAATTTCTCAAAAACAGAAACAAAGGGGTGTCAGAAAGCCAACCTCTGACTAACACTCTAGCCAGATTTGTGTACAATATGTACAGAGCTCATACTTGTAAGCACCTAGTTAATTGGAGAAACTATACCAAAAGAGATCTCAACAAAAAATGGCCAAATTGGGGTTATTTTGATATTGTAAAATTGATAATTTTGCGCAATTAGAAAAGGTGGCTGTGCTTTGACTGGTATCTCGAAGCATCTAAAACAGGAAATGAAAGAGTAACCTCTCGTCAGAAAATCAACAAGAAATTGCTTGAAACTATATTAAAACTAAAAAAAGACTGCTAGCATTGACTTTGCCAGGTCACAGGTCTAGTTGAACTGGGAAGTCACGTTTGACATTTATGCCATTTGGTTTTTTATTTCTGAGCATCAGTTTACCATCTTTGGGGGGCACTCTTGCCACTTGGCTTTTGATTTCTGGGCATCTCTTTGCCTTTTGTTTCATTTGGAGTGTGACTCCTGGCTGGTGAAGTTCTGGTTTCGTTTTCAAGGTTTGGTTGAGTGCTCAAGCTAGTGTGGGAATTGCTCACTGTACGGTTCCACACTCCCCCTGGGAACCCCTTGGGAAAAAAAAATTTTTTTTTTAAACTGGTCAATCTATACCTATGATTCATTGACAAGAAAAATAGCCTAAAACATTACATCTTTATCAACATAGAATAGGAAAATGGACTTAAGTTCCCTTATGTCTAGGACTTTCTCCTGTAATCCACAGCCTGGGGCTGATCAAACTAAAACCCATACTTCCCCAGAGGCACAATCCCTGCTGGGACCAATCTGCCCTTGTTATCAGGACCAAGCTGAGCACTCAGTTGAGTTCAGTTGCTCAGTCCTGGCTGACTCTTTGTGATGCCATGAATAACAGGACGCCAGGCCTCCCTATCCAACACCAACTCCCGGAGTTCACTCAGATTCACGTCCATCATGTCAGTGATGCCATCCACCCATCTCATCCTCTGTCAGCCCTTGTCCTGCCTCCAATCCCTCCCAGCATCAGAGTCTTTTCTAATGAGTCAATTCTTCACATGAGGTGGCCAAAGTACTAGAGTTTCAGCTTTAGCATCATTCCTTCCAAAGAAATCCCAGGGCTGATCTCCTTCAGAATGGACTGGTTGGATCTCCTTGCAGTCCAAGGGACTCTCAAGAGTCTTCTCCAACACCACATTTCAAAAGCATCAATTCTTCAGCACTCAGCCTTCTTCACAGTCCAACTCTCACATCCATACATGACTATTGGAAAAACCATAGCCTTGACTAGACGGACCTTAGTCAGCAAAAGTAATGTCTCTGCTTTTGAATATGCTATCTAGGTTGGTCATAACTTTCCTTCCAAGGAGTAAGCGTCTTTTAATTTCATGGCTGCAGTCACCATCTGCAGTGATTTTGGAGCCCCCCAAAATAAAGCCTGACACTGTTTCTACTGTTTCCCTATCTATTTCCCATGGAGTGATGGGACCAGATTCCATGATCTTCGTTTTATGAATGTTGAGCTTTAAGCCAACTTTTTCACTCTCCTCTTTCACTTTCATCTCGAGGCTTTTTAGTTCCTCTTCATTTTCTGCCATAAGGGTGGTGTCATCTGCATATCTGAGGTTATTAATATTTCTCCTGGCAATCTTGATTCCAGTTTGTGTTTCTTCCAGCCCAGCGTAGAAGTTAAATAAGCAGGGTGACAATACACAGCCTAGACGTACTCCTTTTCCTATTTGGAACCAGTCTATTGTTCCAAGTCCAGTTCTAACTGTTGCTTCCTGACCTGCATACAGATTTCTCAAGAGGCAGGTCAGGTGGTCTGGTATCCCCATCTCTTTCAGAATTTTCCACAGTTTATTGTGATTCACACAGTTAAAGGCTTTGGCATAGTCAATAAAGCAGAAATAGATGTTTTTCTGGAACTCTCTTGCTTTTTCCATGATCCAGCGGATGTTGGCAATTTGATCTCTGGTTCCTCTGCCTTTTCTAAAACTAGCTTGAACATCAGGAAATTCACAGTTCACGTATTGCTGAAGCCTGGCTTGGAGAATTTTGAGCATTACTTTACTAGCATGTGAGATGAGTGCAATTGTGCGGTAGTTTGAGCATTCTTTGGCAGTGCCTTTTTTGGGGATTGGAATGAAAACTGACCTTTTCCAGTCCTGTGGCCACTGCTGAGTTTTCCAAATTTGCTGGCATATTGAGTGCAGCACTTTCACAGCATCATCTTTCAGGATTTGAAATAGCTCAACTGGAAGTCCATCACCTCCACTAGCTTTGTTCGTAGTGATGCTTTCTAAGGTCCACTTGACTTTACATTCCAGGATGTCTGGCTCTACATGAGTAATCACACCATTGTGATTATCTGGGTCGTGAAGATCCTTTTTGTAGACTTCTTCTGTGTATTCTTGCCACCTCTTCTTAATATCTTTTGCTTCTGTTAGGTCCAGACCATTTCTGTCCTTTATCGAGCCCATCTTTGCATGAAATGTTCCCTTGGTATCTCTAATTTTCTTGAAGACATCTCTAGTCTTTTCCATTCTGTTCTTTTCCTCTATTTCTTTGCATTGATCACTGAAGAAGGCTTTCTTATCTCTTGTTAGTCTTTGGAACTCTGCATTCAGATGCTTATATCTTTCCTTTTCTCCTTTGCTTTTCACTTCTCTTCTTTTCGCAGCTTTTTGTAAGGCCTCCCCAGACAGCCATTTTGCTTTTTTGCATTTCTTTTCCATGGGGATGTTCTTGATTCCTGTCTCCCGTACAATGTCACGAACCTCATTCCATAGTTCATCAGGCACTCTTATCTATCAGATCTAGGCCCTTAAATCTATTTCTCACTTCCACTGTATAATCATATGAGATTTGACTTAGGTCATACCTGAATGGTCTAGCGGTTTTCCCTAGTTTCTTCAATTAAGTCTGAATTTTGTAATAAGGAGTTCATGATCTAAGCCACAGTCAGCTCCTGGTCTTGTTTTTGTTGACTGTATAGAGTTTCTCCATCTTTGGCTGCAGAGAATATAATCAATCTGATTTCGGTGTTTACCATGTATAGACTCCTCTTTTGTGTTGTTGGAAGAGGGTCTTTGCTGTGACCAGTGCATTTTCTTGGCAAAACTCTATTAGTCTTTGCTCTGCTTCATTCCGCATTCTAAGGCCAAATTTGCCTGTTACTCCAGGTGTTTCTTGACTTCCTACTTTTGCATTCCAGTCCTCTATAATGAAAAGGACATCTTTTTGGAGTGTTAGTTCTAAAAGGTCTTGTAGGTCTTCATAGAACCATTCACCTTCAGCTTCTTCAGTGTTACTGGTTGGGGCATAGACTTGGATTACTGTGATATTGAATGGTTTGCCTTGGAAACGAACAGAAATCATTCTGTCCTTTTTGAGATTGCATCCAAGTACTGCATTTCAGACTTTTGCTGACCATGATGACTACTCCATTTCTTCTGAGGGATTCCTGCCTGCAGTAGTAGATATAATGGTCATCTGAGTTAAATTCACCCATTCCAGTCCATTTTAGTTCGCTGATTCATAGAATGTCGACGTCACCCTTGCCATCTCTTGTTTGACCACTTCCAATTTGCCTTGATTCATGGACCTGACATTCCAGGTTCCTATGCAATATTGCTCTTTATAGCATGGGACCTTGCTTCTATCACCAGTCACATCCACAGCTGGGTATTGTTTTTGCTTTGGCTCCATCTCTTCATTCTTTCTGGAGTTATTTCTCCACTGATCTCCAGTAGCATATTGGGCACCTACTGACCTGGGGAGTTCCTCTTTCAGTATCCTATCAATCATTTTGCCTTTTCATACTGTTCATGGGGTTCTCAAGGCAAGAATACTGAAGTGGTTTGCCATTCCCTTCTCCAGTGGACCACATTCTGTCTGGTCTAAATTTTGACTATAAACTATGGTCACACACAGAAAATATGATTTTTGACAATGTGGTCACAATATTATTTAGACTCCAGAGGAAGTCTGAAGAAAAAGATTCTCTCTTTAAGAATTCTTGCCCTGAGAAAATAATTCCTTCTATACCTTTAGAACAGAGCTCTCTGGATCACTTATCTAGACTGAAATCAAAAGGGAAAAACGGGGAGCAAAGCCTTTTAAAATCTTATTCCAACAATTTTTTATTCATAACTAAGTTTGGAAAACAAAGCTACAGGATCTCTTGTGTCTGTCTGGATATATGTATTTCTCAGTGTGTGTCTTTGTTTTTTGATAATATTGCTGATTGCTGAATCAGTTTGTTAATAAGCTAATTGGCCTTTAAAAAAAATAAAAAGGAAGCACTTACAAATCAAGTAATTCTAGGTACAAGAGAAATTAACCTAAATGACTTTCAGGTTCACGTGAACTGGGAAATACTCAGTGTTAAATACCTGATATTAATGTTTATTTGTTCTAAATAATGTAGACATGTCTAAGAGCAATTAACATTAAGCAGAATATTTTCATCATACCTAGGTTTAATATAAGTTAAATATTATTATATTATTATATCTGTTACAAGTTTGTCAGCAAGGAGATTATCTCAAGTGAAGAAACTTCCAAAAAAAAAAAAAAACATGTAAATGAGATATGAGCCTTTAGATAAACTCTATTAAGCATAATTATGCTTTAGTAATGTCTGTCTAAATTAGTCTCTGCAGATTGGGGTAACGTGAACTTCTAAGGGTTGTACTAAACTGTGTTGGAAGTCTATTGAATAGCTAAGTCATTTCCAAATAAAATCAGATTTTTGAACATTTACCACTAAACACTAATTATCTCTTACAGAGAAACTAAAGAGAGTTGGGGTTAAAAATATGTTTGGTTTGATCCTAAATTGTTCTAAGAAACAAAGGTTTTAGAAATTATCACTGGTATTTATGCTCACCAATCTATAAAATGCTAATATAAAAGTCAGTTCTTGGTTGCTTAAGGGAAGTAGGAAGTGTGTTTTCAGTAAAGAAGGTATGAGGAATGGAACTGCATTTTATGAAGGAAAAAGAAAGTAAGCCTGACTTACATGTGGCTTTTTAGGATGGAAGAACACAGTCGTGGGGACAGAAAGTGATAGGGTTTGTGAAAAGTGAACCATGAGGAAAGAGTTTTGTATATGGTTAGGACTAATTTTAAAATAAAGTTAATTAAGTTTACCGTTTAAGTAAAGTAAGCTGGTGCAAAAACTTGAAATTAGCTTTTCTCTGTTAAGAGGACACCTTTTCTTCAGATATTGACTGCCTTTGATAATAAGTTTCTTTATCTCTTAAATGATCTGTTCTGAAATCCTTTATTGTTACTTTGGCTAAGTGAATACTTATTGTTTCACAATGACCTATGATCCTATCTGACTGAGTATTCTAAAACGTTTGATATTTGTTGACAAAGCATCCCAACTCATTCTAATGAAGATTTCTAGCTAATTTTGGGATGCTTCAGAGGGCCCCAGGAACATCCCAAAGAGAGATACTACACTAATTAGGTTCATTTTGTATACAGAACTACATGGGGGGGGGGGTATTGTCAAGTGAGTAATATGTCTTGGGTTATATTGTATGGTAAATGTTACTAATATAGATATCCTAGAAACTGTATGGAGTTCCTAAAATTCTGATATGTTTGAGTAAAATGTTATCACGTATAATTCTAGTTACTATCTCAAAATATTGTCATAGCACTAACCATGTTTTGCCTCTTCAAAAAGATTTATAAACAGGACTTTTGTATAAATATCAGTTTCTGAACTGGGTAAGGATCCTAATAGAAAACCGGACGACTTCACAAAATTAACAAAAGGACTGAATGACCTGGTGAATATGCTTATAACTTTCATGGTTTCTATCTGGAAAATTACTGATTTGAATCTGTGTTTTCCAGGTGTAAGAAAAAAAAGCATTCCCTTCAAACCAATTATACAATAATTTGTTAAAATTATATTTTATAAACAAATTGAAACATTTATCTTTTCTCTCTATCTGAACCCTCCAGATTTGGAAGCTCTTAGTTTCCAGTTACTTTATCAGATAAATTAGGAAGGTTATCTCAATAACAGGTACAGAAATCTCAAGGAATTTTGGAGACCTTGAGAAAGGAGGAATTTACTTAGATCTGTTAGGCAAAATCTGTGATAAGCCTTTGGCATGACTTTGCTAGCCATGAAAGGTTTTATTTTAAAAGTTCAGTCTGACACAATAAAGGTCTCAGGAAAGCAAAAGTCTATGATTAATTCAGTTCAGTTCAGTTCAGTCGCTCAGTCATGTCTGACTCTTTGTGACCCCATGAATTGCAGCACGCTAGGCCTCCCTGTCCATCACCAACTCCCAGAGTTTACCTAAACTCATGTCCATTGAGTCGGTGATGCCATCCAGCCATCTCATCCTCTGTCGTCCCCTTCTCCTCCTGCCCCCAATCCCTCCCAGCATAAAGGTCTTTTCCAATGAGTCAACTCTTCGCATGAGGTGGCCAAAGTACTGGAGTTTCAGCTTCAGCATCAGTCCTGCCAATGAACACCCAGGACTGGTCTCCTTTAGGATGAACTGGTTGGATCTCCTTGCAGTCCAAGGGACTCTCAAGAGTCTTCTCCAACATCACAGTTCAAAAGCATCAATTCTTCAGCGCTCAGCCATCTTTACAGTCCAACTCTCACATCCATACATGACTACTGGAAAAACCATAGCCTTGACTAGATGGACCTTAGTCGGCAAAGTAATGTCTCTGCTTTTGAATATGCTATCTAGGTTGGTCATAACTTTTCTTCCAAGGAGTAAGCGTCTTTTAATTTCATGGCCGCAGTCACCAACTGCAGTAATTTTGGAGCCCCCAAAAATCACGTATGACACTGTTTCCACTGTTTCCCCATCTATTTCCCATGAAGTGATGGGACCAGATGCCATGATCTTCATTTTCTGAATGTTGAGCTTTAGGCCAACTTTTTCCACTCTCCTCTTTCACTTTCATCAAGAGGCTTTTTAGTTCCTCTTCACTTTCTGCCATAAGGGTGGTGTCATTTGCATATCTGAGGTTATTGATATTTCTCCTGGCAATCTTGATTCCAGCTTGTGTTTCTTTCAGTCCAGCATTTCTTATGATGTACTCTGCATAGAAGTTAAAGAAGCAGGGTGACAATATACAGCCTTGACGTACTCCTTTTCCTATTTGGAACCAGTCTGTTGTTCCATGTCCAGTTCTAACTGCTGCTTCCTGACCTGCATACAGATTTCTCAAGAGGCAGGTCAGGTGGTCTGGTATTCCCATTGCTTTCAGAATTTTCCACATTTTATTGGGATCCACACAGTCAAAGGCTTTGGCATAGTCAATAAAGCAGAAATAGATGTTTTTCTGGAACTCTCTTGCTTTTTCCATGATCCAGTGGAATTTGGCAATTTGATCTCTGGTTCCTCTGCCTTTTCTAAAACCAGCTTGAACATCTGGAAGTGTATGGTTCACGTATTGCTGAAGCCTGGCTTGGAGAATTTTGAGCATTACTTTACTAGCGTGTGAGATGAGTGCAATTGTGCAGTAGTTTGAGCATTCTTTGGCAGTGCCTTCCTTTGGGATTGGAATGAAAACTGACCTTTTCCAGTCCTGTGGCCACTGCTGAGTTTTCCAAAGTTGCTGGCATATTGAGTGCAGCACTTTCACAGCATCATCTTTCAGAATTTGAAATAGCTCCGCTGGAATTCCATCACCTCCACTATCTTTGTTCGTAGTGATGCTTTCTAAGGCCCACTTGACTTCACATTCCAGGATGTCTGGCTCTAGGTGAGTTGTCACACCATCGTGATTATCTGGGTCTTGAAGATCTTTTCTGTACAGTTCTTCTGTGTATTCTTGCCACCTCTTCTTAATATCTTCTGCTTCTGTTAGGTCCATACCATTTCTGTCCTTTATGGAACTCATCTTTGCATGGAATGTTCCCTTGGTATCTCTGATTTTCTTGAAGAGATCTCTAGTCTTTCCCATTCTGTTGTTTTCCTCTATTTCTTTGCATTGATCCCTGAGGAAGGCTTTCTTATCTCTTCTTGCTATTCTTTGGAACTCTGCATTCAGATGCTTATATCTTTCCTTTTCTCCTTTGTTTTATGGTTATATAAATCATCAGGCCAAGTTTATTGAGACCAGACCTATATTACAAACATGTCTTAATTAGGTTATATTTGGTAAAATATGATGGCTATTTTAGGGAGAAAGAGATGTTTCAGTGAATCTTAAATCCCAATTTGTTAATGGAAGTATGTATCTACTAAGAATCATTTCCTGGATAGTTCTTTGCTGGTAGGGTATATTAATGTAAACTTTAATTGAATTATTAAAGGACACTCTAGGGTTGTTTCTGAAGCTTATCTCAGTAATCTATTTTTGGATGAAGATCAGATGCTCACACATGACTTGCAATCAAGACGGGAAGAAGACATAATTTAATGAACTGTCTCCAACCTGGATGGAAGGACCTTTCTATCACGTACTCTAAACTAGCTCATACCCAGTGAAACTGAAGGGAAACTGACTCTTGGGTTAACTCCCACTTCCAAAGGCCCCTAAGCTGGACTGGTCCATAGAGAGGCCTGCTGACCTCAGACTCACCTTAAAGCCATGCTCAAACAGAGGACGAGAATAAGACAGCATCAGAAGTTGATAGCTTGCCCAAGATGCTGATCAGACTTGTATGATAATTTATAATGTTTTCTTGATTCTTTGGACCTATGATTTTCAATCAAATATTTTCTATAATGGACATGATTCTATGCTAGTTTAAAACGCAATCCAATTGTTGGGTTGTGGCCAATTACCTGTGCCTAGTACTTCTGGGTTACCTTGGTGGATTTCTGTTCTCTAGGGCTCTGATTGGATACCCCCTAGGAAATTTATTTTAGATGGGTGTTCAGTCCTGTTCTATGTATTCATGATATTACTAGATGGGATCCTGTCACCTGGCCAATTAATAATACCTGCTTTGATGCTGGCCACAGATTTAAGTTTTCTCTTAGGGTCATTCAAACTCAGAGTGATAAGCCAAGTCTCAGTAAAAAAAAAAAAAATTAACCTTTCATCTATTAAAAGGAAAACTCCCATAATTACAGGGTGGATCTACACAGTTAACACAAGACTATGGTCAATTAAGATTTAAAAGCTCCTCAATGTTGGAAAGGGTTAAGTCATACTAAAAATGATCAGCCTGGTAATTTTGAGACAAGGCTGGGTACTTTATGAACTATCTCTATTATTACCCTTAGAGAGAGTGATTGGTATGGAACTCAGTGGGTTTGTGGCACTAATTTATGGCCTTCACATCTACAGGGATGGATATGAAGGTATAGCCTGGATCCCCATGAATTTAAGGTCATACATGTTAACAAATTAGAGGTAACCCTAACCAATGTACCACTGGTTTGGTCCCAACAGGTCAAAGATCTGTATTCTACTGGCACGACCATTTAGCAGTTGTCTCTGTGTGTGTGTGTGTGTGTGTGTGTGTGTGTGTGTGCGCGCGCGTGTGCATGAACCTTCGTTGAGGTTAGAGGATGTAATTGGGCTGCATCGAAGCCTTAACTCTCATAATCTTTAAATGACAGTAACGTGACTATCAGCCTGTTGAATTCTGAGATCTCTATGATGAGAAAGGCAGTGCTATACAACTGCAAGGCCTTGACACGTTACAGCATCTCAGGGAGATATCTGTGAAATAATTCAAGATATCTGTGAAATCAATTCAACTGATTGCTATATTTTTATACCTGATAAATCCTTTAATGTAACGCATTTGAACAACAAGAAAAATTAGATTTCTGCTTTAAATGACCCGTTCCCTAGTCTTGATGATCTTTAAAAAAAAAAAAAAAACTGGTTTGGGGTGAGAGGTTCGTGGCTAAAATATTTACCTTTAATTCCAGTAATGTTATTAACTATACCTTTTGTATTTTGCTTGTTTCACAAGATTATTATTTCTTGTATTACCAAAGTGTATGACTGAGCCTCCGATGGAAATGATGACGAGACTTGAAGCAGTTGATCAAATGTATAGCTCAATATATGATCAATGATTGTAATAGTGCACCTCTAGGTGTGAAAAGATGCCACAAGAGGGAATACTTTTCTGGACCATAACTAGATGACAGGGGTGCAGAGATCTTTGACTATTAGAGATCCTTTGACTACTAGACCTAGTCCAGTGATAGCACATTGCGTGTCTTATCAACAAAAACCTTCTTCAGAACTGGGAACGAGCCTTCCCAGCAACGTGGGACAAAATGGTCATGAAATGCCCCCCAAGTATGGTCAGATTTATGACCACAAGGGGGCCGTGTCAACTAGAAATTGGCACGTACCAAGAGCATTGCCAGTGACAGAACAACAAAGGCGTTTGCCATCTGCCTCTACCAAGATTTTATTATCTCAATCCTTTCATCTCCTCATATTTAGAGAAGCACTAAATCCCTTCATGGTGGCATCAGATCCTTTTGTAAAATGAGTGCTTCATGGCATTGCACTTCCTCTTCACCAAAACCTTGGAGCAGTCTCTCAGAGCTATCTGAGAGGCTGCCTCCCGGGCTGCAGTCCTCATTTTGCCCCAAATAAAACTTAACTCACAACTCTCAAGTTGTACATTTTTTTAAGTTGACACTTTCTCTGTCCCTTTTCTTACTTTAATAAAACTCTGCTACACAAAAGCTCTTGAGTGATCTCAAGCCTGGTCCCTGGTCCTGATGCTAAATCTTCTTTGGAGATCACGAATCCAACATGGTTCACCATAGGCGATCAATAGTGGAGGACGGAGGAACATAGGGTGCTACAGTCTACGAGGGTGCAAAAAATGGGACGTCACTTAGTGACTGAATAACAACAACAAAGTCATGGCTCCACAGGAGAAAATGAAGAAGAACAAAAACAAAAAATCAAAAGTGAGTTATCAGTAAAAGCATAGTGAGAGAACAAATAACAACAAGAACTCTGGTGCAGGATATCTCTCTGGTGGTCCAGTGGTAAAGAATTTGCTTTCCAACACAGGGGACACAGGTTTGATACCTGGTCTGGGACAGTCCCACATGCTGTAGAGCAACTAAGCCTTTGTGCCACAACTACTGAGCCCACGTGCTCTGGACCCTGTGCTCCACAGCAAGAGAAGCCCTGCCATGAGAAGCCCATGCATCACAAAGAAAAGTAAGCCTGCTCACTGCAACTAGAGAAAGCAGGCAGGCAGCAGCAAAAGACCCAGCCCAGCCAAAAATATATTAACTTAAAACACAAGAACCTTCAGAGGATAACAGAGAAAAACAAGCAATGATTTAACAAATTGATAGAATTAGAAGGTAGAAATGATTAAAAATAATGTACTCAGTGTAAACTCAATGAACTCAAAATTAAAGAAAAGAAGCTTCTAGTTCAAGCTGGCAGACTGAAAACCTACAAATACTGCCCTTCATGACACACACTGAGATGTACATATGTATACAATACGTAAGAAAAAGCACATACAACATAAAGGGGTTGTCAGATAAGAAATGTTAACACATTTAAGCACAGGCAGGCACGTTCTTTACCACTAGCACCACCTGTGAGTTGTAAAATAGGTAAAGCAGTAAACCAGCAACACACTTTAAACCAAAACTGATAGAGGAAGACCCAACCAGGGCCAAACTGCGTGAGCCTGGTTCCCCATGCCTTGCTCTTAATCACTACACTCAACCTTCTTCATGGATCACAGCCTTTTCATGGCTAAAGCACTTGCATAACTCAGTGAAGCTACGAGTCAGGCCACGCTACAGTCCATGAGGTCACAGAGTCAGACATGACTTAGCAACTCAACAACAACCACACTATACTCAAAGGTAAAATACAGGACAGAGACTATGTGAGACCTGGAGAAATAATCAGGAGCCTAAAATCAAAACACCAGGAACTTATTTAAGAAGAACAGAAAAACAAAATTTGAAAGAAAGGAAATTATCAAAGAAATAAAATAATGTCCTTGAGGTATAAAAGAAAATGTGTTTGGGGGCTTAAAGGGCATAAGAACAGCAAAGAAGATGATATAAAAAGTCCTAGACTCAAAAAAATTCTCATTAACTTGAAACTTCAAGTAGAACAAGAGGATTCTTAAAATATCTATAAAGAAAGAAAAATTCCAGGTAAGTAAATAGGTTACCTATAAAAGAATCAAACACAGTAGAATTTTTTCACCTGTCTTTCTTCATGCTAGAAGACAATGGATCAATGCTGTCAAAGTTATAAAACATTTTGTTTTAATTCTAGAATTCTGTAATTTACCGAAATATCAATCAAATGTGACAGTGGAATGAAGTCTCAGCTAAACATATAGAAACTCAGAAAATTTATGTGTTGTATTTGGGGGAATTATTGAAGATATTGTTAGCAAAGCAACTAAGAACATAAGAAAGAGAAAAAAAAATAAAGTTTCAGGAAATAAAGGTCCAACCCAGGATGGGAGCTAAGCAGGAGACTTAGAAATACCCCATCCTGAATGAAGTAGGGTCTGAAGTGTTTTAGAAGAAATGTCTCTGGGGAAAAAAAAAAGGAGAAATAACATAAAATATCACCAAAGTTCCCAGTTAACTTGAGAGTATGCAAAAGACAATTAATTCTTTTTCATCAATACCAACAAAAACCAAAGGCAATTAGAAATTCTGGGGAAAGAGAAACGAAAAGATATGAAAATGATAACACAAATATGAAGTGACTTTTTAAAATTTTCAAACACGTGGGCTTTCTTATAATTTTATGCTATTTGATTTCTAGCAAAAATGTAATTTTCATCAGAGAAAAATACTCTGAATGACCATAGTCATTTACAAATTTTTAAACTCATTTTTCAAAAATATATATTTATTTATTTGGCTGTAGCAGGTCTCAGATGCAGCAAGTGGGATCTTTAGTCTTCATTTCGGCATGTGAACTCTTAGTTGCAGCATGTGGGATCTAGTTCCCTGACCAGGGATCAAACCTGAGCCCCCTACATTGATAGCATAGAATCTTAGCCACTGGACCATGAGGGAAGTCCAACAGCCATTTGATACTTTATGAGACCTGTGTTTGGATCCATTTACTGTCAATTTTCATAAAAATTCCACATGTACTTAAAAAGAATGATGAATCTGCACTTGTTGGAACCTGGGAAATATCCCCACTGGCATTAATCAAACACCCAAATTCCAAGAACAAGAAACTGATATAAAGAAGCCAGGAAACTCATATTGGTTTACAACCAAGTATAGCACAAGAAGGCAGTAAGTCTCACCATTAAATACAAAGGCAAAATGCACTCAGAAAGAGACAGAGTAGAAATGAGTATAGGCAAAAGCCTGAAACAGCCCCCCAGAGTTCCCAAGTGACCCTAACCCTAACCTTGGCAGTTAGATGAGGTCCATACACCCTCATATTCTAAACAGGTGGTAAAAGATTTTGAACAGCCCTAATCAGTTGTCCATCACCCTAAACAACCTGAAAAAAATATGAATTATTTCCTGTAACCCAGACAGTAAAGAAAGTTGATGGCAGAGATCTAGACTTGCAGAAGCCCCGTTAGAATAAAGAAATAAAAAGACAGTGGTCTGCAGGGATTGATGACCAAGGCACAGATGAAACCATGTTCATTTCAGCCATGCCAAAAGGGACAGATGTTAACCTAAAATAAGATTCACCCCTTCCTCCATCCTGTCAACATACCAAATAATCCCTCAAAAATTGGAAATAAAATAGGTGGTCTTGTAAAATGTAAAATGATGATCTTTCAAAATTGTAGAGAACTGTGCATGTCAACATACCTCCTTGGCTTGACCTGCCTTATCCCAAATGCCTGGGCCATGACAAAGTATCACAAACAGAGTCGCTTAAACAACAGGCAGGTTTTGTCACCCAGGACTGAAGCTCGAAATGCAGATGTGATCAGGTGTTGCTTTTCTTTCTGAGGGCTCTGAGGGGTCACCTAGCTTCTGCTAATCTGCTGCCCATCTCTGGGGTGCGCCGGTTTTAGATTCATCATCCTGATCTGATCTCTGCCTCCATCTTCACATGGCATGCACCCTGTGTGCATGTCTATCTTTCTGTCTCTGTGTCTACATTTCCCCTTTTAATAAGGAAGGGCACCAGTCCACTGCATTAGAGCCCACTCTGATACCCTCATTTTAACTCAATTCCCTCAGTACAGACCTTTTTCCAGATAATGCCACATTCTGAGGTCCTGGGGAGTTAGGACTTTCATCACTTTATCAGCTCAAAACTCAATCCATAACATCTAGCAGGCTTCACTGTTACCCTTACCCGACTACACCTCATTGCTGGTCTCCACACCAGAAGTGGGGCATGTCATCAATTTGACATGTTTTGTATTAACAGAAAAACTGAAATTTTAAAGTTTTTTTTAATTAAATAAAAAAGTTTAATCACGGCATCTGGTCCTACCACTTCATGGCAAATAGATGGCGAAACAATGGAAACAATGACAGACTTTATTTTCTTGGGCTCCAAAATCATTGCAGACGGTGACTGCGGCCATGAAATTAAAAGACACTTACTCCTTGGAAGAAAAGTTATGACCAACCTAGACAGCATATTTAAAAGTAGAGACAGTTCTTTGCCAACAAAGGTCCATCTAGTCAAAGCTACAGTTTTTCCAGTAGTCATATATGGATGAGAAGATTTGGACTAAAAATAAAGCTGAGCACCAAAGAACTGATGCTTTTGAACTGTGGTGTTGGAGAAGACTCTTGAGAGTCCCTTGGACTGCAAGGAGGTCCAACCAGTCTGTCTTAAAGGAAATCAGTCTTGAATATTCATTGGAAAGACTGATGCTGAAGCTCAAACCCCAATACCTTGGCCACCTCATGCTAAGAACTGACTCATTGGAAAAGACCCTGATGCTGGGAAAGATTGAAGTCAGGAGGAGAAGGAGATGACCAAGGATGAGATGGTTGGATGGCATCACCGACTCAATGGCCATAAATTTGAGCTTGAGCAAGCTTCAGGAGTTGGTAGTGGACAAGGAAGCCTGGCTTGCTGCAGTCCATGGGATCACAAAGAGTTGGACACAACAGCAACTGAACAAACGAACAACACATCAGCAACTATGTGATGGAGACAAGACAAAGGACTGTAATATTCTATGATACCAGTTCTTTAAAAAATTTTTTTAATTCAACTATAGTTGATTTTCAGCATTGTTTTAAATCCAGGTATACAGCAAGGTGTACACCCATTTTTTTCAGATTCTTTTCCCTTATGAAAGTGAAAGTTACTCACTCCTGTCAGACTTTTGTGATCCCATGGACTGTAGCCTGCCAGGCCCCTCTGTCCATGGAATTCTCCAGGCAAGAATACTGGAGTGGGTGGCCATGCCCTCCTCCAGAAGATCTTCCTGACCCAGGATTGAGCCCAAGTTTCCTGCATTGCAGGCAGATTGTTTAATGTCTGAGTCATAAGTTATTACAAAATACTGAGTACAGTTCTCTGTGCTACATGCAGGCCACTGTTGTGACCTGCATTTTTATTTCATTTTTATTTTATTTTTAATTTCATTAAAGTATGATTGGTTTTTTGGGATGGCAAAAAAGTTCATTTAGGCTTTTCTAGACCATAATATGCACAAAACCTGAATGAACTTTTTGGCCAACCCAATACAACGTTGTGTTAATTTCTATTGTACTGCAAAGTGACTCAGTTGCTATACACACACACACACACACACACACACATGCACACGCACACACATAAATATTGTTTTCCATTCTGGTTTAACACAGGACGTTGAATATAGTTCCCTGTGCTTTACAGTAGGACCTTGTTGTTTATCCATCTTATACGTACTAGTTTGCACAGGATACCATTTCCTGCTGCCTGATAATCATTTAAAAGTTAAACACAGGTAGATTTTGAGTCTTCATACTGTTAAGGTTGTCAAGCTTGTATTTCAACCTTCCTTCATCAAAGACATTTAAAATGCTATAAAAGACCAACAACTTTCTTTTGGCCTTGATTTCCACTACTGTTGGTTATCACTGGGGAAAAAAAGAAAATATAAAGAATTAAGAAGACTGAGGGTTTTTTGCAGTATTCACCAATAGGTTTCACTGAGATTAAAAAAGATGCTCACCTTTCAGCTTCTGCTTGAAAAATGAAGCTTGGTTAAATCATTTTAGGCTAAACTCCCCTAGGCCAAAAGCTGAATGCCCAGTATTTATAAAAAGAGAAACTAGTTTTTCCAAATTCTGTTGCATCTCTCAGTTTCATCCATAAGGGATGCAATTTTTTCTGTGTTCCTTGTTGAAGAAGAAAATCCTGACACATTTTTATACTTTCTTTGCCCTTTACAGTGCCTGTCTTGAAGTCTAGCACACAGTAGGGCTTTAACTGATCACTTAAATAAACATATATATGCATGAATAAGTTTTCTATCATTTAAAATTTTGCCCCTTCCTCATTCTAATTCTTTAGGCTTGAATCTCTTAATTAGTTCTACTTCTGAGATGATTTATTTCCTCTCTTTCCCAATTCAATTTTCACTATGTCTTCTTTTTGTGAAGAGGAAAAACTAATAAAACACATTTTAGAATTCAAGAGCGGAAAAGGACAAGGCGTAAGTAAGGGAGGTCTTATTTTTAACATACTACTTCCCAAAAATACATATCTTCTGCGTGTAGCGGGGAAAGTGCATACCATTAAGCACATTAATTGTTAAAAGTGCAGGGCTGAACACAATCCTTGCAGTCTTGAAGAACCGCAGTTATGTAGAAGCATGCTGGTAAACAGATCAGCTAACATTCGTTACTGTAAATTTAATTCAACTAACAAGTTCTACTTTCTAAGCCTCTGAATCTTTTTCATAACATCTTTGGTAAACTGTTTCTGGAACAATAATTTTGGGCCTACATCCCAGGCTCCCAGATATTCTAGGCCAGGTATCAGCAAACTATGATCTGTAGGCCAAATTCAGCAGCTGTTTTTTTTTGTCAATAAACTTGGACTGGAAAGTGAGATACCTATCTGTTTATCAATTCCCTATGGCTGCTTTGTGCTACAACAGCAGTTAGTACAGTAAATCTCTTACATATAAATGAGTACTGTTCCAAGAGCATGTTCATACTCTGATTTGTTTGTTAAGTCTAACAAAGTTAGCCTAGGTATCAAACTATGAACGGGGGTTCATAACACTGAACAGGAAGAGGTGACCAAAACAATCCCCAAGGGGGGAGAAATGCAGCAAGGCAAAAGGAGGCCTTACAAATAGCTGAGCAAAGAAGAGAAGGGAAAGGCAAAGGAGAAAAGAAAAGATATCCATCTGAATTCAGAGTTTCAAAGAATAGCAAAAACAGATAAGAGTAAGTGAACAGTGCAAAGAAATAGAGGAAAACAATGGAATGGAAAACAATAGAGATCTCTTCAAGAGATAGCAAGAGAACATTTCATGCAAAGATGGGCACAATAAAGGACAGAAACAGTATGGACCTTATAGAAGCAAAAGATATTAAGAAGAGGTGGCAAGAACACACAGAAGAACTATACAAAAAGGTCTTAATGACCCGGATAACCACAACGGTGTGGTCACTCACCTAGAGCCGGACATCCTGGAGTGTGAAGGCAAGTGGGCCTCAGGAAGCATTGGGCTGGTGCTTAGTCGCTCAGTCGTGTCCCATTCTTTGTGACCTCATGGACTGTTCCCTGCCAACTCTACTGTCCATGGGATTCTCCAGGCAAGAATACTGGAGTGGGTTGTGATCATTTCCTTCTTCATAGAAAGCATTACTACAAAGCTAGTGGAGGTGATGGAATTCCAGCTATTTCAAATCCTAAAAGATAATGCTGTGCAAGTGCTGCACTCAATATGCCAGCAAATTTGGAAAACTCAGCAGTGGCCACAGGACTAGAAAAGGTCAGTTTTATTCCAATCCCAAAGAAGAAAAATGCCAAAAAAAAAAAAAAAAAAGGTCCAAACTACCTTACAATTGTGCTCATTTCACATGCTAGCAAGGTAATGCTCAAAATCCTTCAACTGAGGCTTCAACAGTATGTGAACCAAGAACTTCCAGATGTACAAGCTGGAAAAGGCAGAGAAATGAGAGATAAAATTGCCAACACCCATTGAATCACGGAAAAAGCAAGGGAATTATAGAGAAACATCTACTTCTGCTTCATTGACTATGCTAAAGCCTTTGTGTGGATCATAACAAACTGTGGAAAATTCTTAAAGAGATGGGAATTCCAGACTACCTTTTCTTCTTCCTGAGAAACCTGTTTCCAGATCAAGAAGCAACAGTTAGAACTGGATATGGAATAAAAGAGCCTCTTGATGAAGGTCAAAGAAGAGAGTGAAAAAGTTGGGTTAAAACTCAACATTCAAAAAACTAACATCGTGGCATCTGGTCCCATCACTTCATGGCAAATAGACAGGGAAACAATGGAAACAGTGACAGACTTTATTTTTGAGGGCTCTAAAATCACTGTGGATGAAGACTGCAGCCATGAAATTAAAAGATGCTTGCTCCCTGGAAGAAAAGCTATGACAAACCTAGACAGCATATTAAAAAGCAGAGACATTACTTTGTCAACAAAGGTCTATAGAGTCAAAGCTATGGTTTCTCCAGTAGTCATGTCCTGGATGTGAGAGTTGGACTATAAAGAAAGTTGAGCACCAAAGAATTGATGTTTTTGAACTGTGGTGTTGGAGAAGACTCTTGAGAGTCCCTTGGACTGCAAGGAGATCCAACCAGTCCATCCTAAAGAAAATCAACCCTGAATATTCATTGGAAGGACTGACTCTGAAGTTGAAGCTCCAATACTTTGGCCATCTGATGCGAAGAGCCAACTCATTAGAAATGACCCTGATGCTGGAAGAGATTGAAGGCAGGATGAAAAGGGGATGAGAGAGGATGGGATGTCTGGATGGCATCACCAACTCAATGCACGAGTTTGAGCAGGATCCAGGAGATGGTGAAGGACAGGGAAGCCTAGTGTGCTACAGTCCATGGGGTTGCAAAAAGTCAGACATGACTGAGCAAATGAACAACAACAACAAAAATGAAAAGTACAGTAGTACAGTACAACATCTGTCACACAGGGGCTGTCATCGAGTGAACAGGCAAGAAAGGTTACTGACTAGAGGAGGGAGTGGAGGAGAGAGATGATAAAGCTGAAGGATCGTCAGCAATAGGACACTGAGGGCAAGCTGTAGTTTCACTCACACCTGATTTCGTTGGAATGCACATTCTTGTCTTTGAAAGGTAGTAAATTGAATATTTGTATGCAGGGGATTTACTGTGTTTGTGACAAACCCTGTGGCCTGTAAAGCCCCAAAATGTATATTATCTGGCCATTTGCAGAAGAAGTTTGCCAACCTCTGCTATAAACAATAGTAGATGTACTGACCTGATTTTATTTTTTGTCTTTATAGACAAATGCAATCACCAAATGATTTTGTTTAAATATTTGTTTTGCTTGACCATATATAGGCCTGCAAAAAATCAGTTTTGATGAAACTGGTGAAGTGACACCACTGTTGGCTGCAGCTTGCTTTAGCTGCCTTTTGGAAAAAGGAGTTAAGTTCCTGCAAAGGCAACGTACGACTTTACTAGAGGTCTCCAGTTTCACTCGAAAGAATCCCTCTTAGAAACATGCTTGCCTTTGACAGCCACATCTATGTTCTCATTGCAAACAGAAGTATCATTATTCAAGAACGTCTTAGGACTTGCGTAGTGTCTAGTGGCTAAGACTCCACAGAGACACTGCAGGAGGCCCTGGTTCAACCCCTGGTTGGGGAATTAGATCCCACATATTACAACTAAGACTTGATAAAATCAAACAAGTAAATAAAAATAAATATTACAAAAAGTCTTAGGACAACGGATTTATTTCACCCCACGTGAGGTTGAAAATCAGAGTAGGGATCTCGTGCCTATGTCTTCCTCTTCCCTCTATTCTTTCAGTTTCCTCTTTATTACTTTCTAGGTGTCAATACCAACTGTCCTCATTTTTCTTATAAAGTGTTCTCATCTATCCACTTCAGAATTAAAATTAACTTTGTCTCTTATTTCTTTATTAATGAGAATGGCTTTCTCCTGGCCTGTTTTTCCTCCTACACATTGAGACAAAAAGATTTGTTTTTACCTTTTTTAAAGCCATAAGATTAACAATTAATCCAGTCAACCGCCCTCAAATAATCTTTCATTTCAGGCTTCATGTATCAGCTTGTGATTCGTTCATCCACAGATAACTGCAAAATTGATTGTCTTCATTATAATAGAACTGTAATCAGCAGAGGGGGTACAGATAAATAGAAGTTTGGGATTAACAGATACACACTACTATATACAAAATAGGTAAAAAAAAAAAAAAGGATTTATATACTCAGTATCTTATAATAACCTCTAAGGGAAAACAATTTAAAAAAGAAAATGTATATAAATGTAAATGAATCACTTTCTTGTACACTTGAAATTAACACACTTGAAATTTTAAAATGTTAACACAACATTTTAAGTCAACTACACTTCAATGGTTCCAAATCGGGAAACGAGTATGTCCAGGATGTATATTGGCACCCTGCTTATTTAACTTCTATGTAGAGTATGTCATGAGAAGCGCTAGGCTGGATGAAGGACAAGCTGGAATCAAGACTGCCGTGAGAAGTATCAGTAACCTCAGATATGCAGATGACACAACCCTTATGGCAGAAAGTGAAGAGAAACTAAAGGTCCTCTTGATGAAAGTGAAAGAGGAGAGTGAAAAAGTTGGCTTACAACTCAACATTCAGAAAATGAAGATCATGGCACCTGGTCTCATCACCTCATGGCAAATAGATGGGGAAACAATGGAAACAGTGTCAGACTTTATTTTGGGGGGCTCCAAAATCACTGCAGATGGTGATTGCAGCCATGAAATTAAAAGATGCTTGCTCCTTGGAAGAAAAGCTATAATCAACCTAGATAGCATATTAAAAAGCAGAGACATTACTTTGCCCACAAAGGTCCATCTAGTCAAAGCTACAGTTTTTCCAGTAGTCGTGTATGGAATGCTGAGACTATAAAGGAAGCTGAGTGCCAAAAAAATGATGCTTTTGAGAACTGTGGTGTTGGGAAAGGCTCTTGAGAGTCTCTTGGACTATAAGGAGATCCAACCAGTCTGTCCTAAAGGAAATCAGTCCTGAATATTCATTGGAAGGACTGATGCTGAAGCTGAAACTCCAATACTTTGGCCATCTGATGCGAAGAACTGACTCACTGGAAAAGACCTTGATGCTGGGAAAAACTGAAGGCAGGAAGAGAAGGGATGACAGAGGATGAGATGGTTGGATGGCATCACCAACTCAATGGACATGAGTTTGAGTAAAGTCCAGGAGTTGGTGATGGACAGGAAAGCCTGGCATGCTGCAGTCCACGGGTTTGCAAAGAGTCAGACACAACTGAGCAACTGAACTGAACTGAGAAGTCAATAAAAAAATTAAAAACACTCTTGAACAAACAAAAAACATTTTGAACAGCACAAATATGTAGAAGGCTACATAATCTCAGTACAAAAAGTTAAAAAAAAAAACTTGAATGGGAGAAAAACAAAACATAATCAGTTATACTAGTGCTATGCAAGGTTTAAGACAGGTTCTATGGCACTCTCTTAAACTTTGGTTTGGAAATTTATTTTTTGTAATTGTATTAAGAAAAAGTTTCTGGAATATCATCGGCCCACTTTGCAGAAGAGATAGACTCACCAAGGCCCGCCGGGTGAGGTGTTGGCAGAGGAGATGTGAAACATGGCGGAGGAAGCTGGCCACGTATCTCCTGCACACAGGGCAGAGAGGTAGGGTGTGGCACTGTATCTTAAGCTGCAGACTTGGAGAGGAGAATGAGAGGGGTCTCTTGGGGCCCCAGGAGCTCAGGAGACAGGTGACAGGAACTGTCAAGCTCCAAAGCACAGGACTTCTGGGACAAACCTGACTAAAGAACTAATCCCTCCCCACCTTTTTCAGCACCCAAGCCAGAAGACACAATCTTTTTTATTTTTTGTTGGAGTGTAGTTGATTCCTGAGTTGGGAAGATCCCATGAAGAAGGGATAGGCTACCCACTCCAGTGTTGTTGGGCTTCCCTAGTGGTTCGGTTGGTAAAGAATCGGCCTGCAATGAGGGAGACCTGAGTTGGATCCCTGGGTTGGGAAGATCCCCTGGAGAAGGGAAATTCTCCAGTTACTCTGGCCTGGAGAATTCCATGGGCTGTAGAGTCCAAGGGGTGGCAAAGAGTTGGACATGACTGGGCAACTTTCTTTTTTATAGCTGATTTACAATGTTGTAGCTCTGATGTAACAGCAAAGTGACTCAGTTATACACATATATGCACTTTTTAATATCCTTTTCCATTATGGTTTATCCCAGGAGATTGGATATAGTTTGCTGTGCCACGTCATAGGATCTTGCTGTTTACCCAAGTATATATAGCAAGTATATATATATATACACACACTAGTTTGCCTCTGCTAATTCCAAATTCCCCAGGCCATCCCTCCCACATTCCACTCCCACTTGGCAACCACGGGCAGAAGTCAACATCTTCAAGGGCTTTGGAGGGAAGCCCCCAAATGGTTGAGGCTGACTTTCTCTACTAGATTGGCAGGGGGTAACGTCTAGCAGAGTATGTATGATTTAGGAAAGAAAAAGAGAAGGGGAATGTCCCGGGCTAGAACTATGACTCTGTACTCTTTGAAACCCAAATGACCTAAGTTTCATGCATGATTTGTACCAACGATGCAGTATTCTAATCTCATTTGGAAACACATAAAAACTATGCAATCAAACAGATTTTTAGCTTAGCCATCCAGAGACTTAGATCCAAATACATTACTCAATAAAAGTAATTACTTTTTTCAGATTTGTGGTGATTTCTGTACTTAATCTTTTGGTTTCCCTTACACATTTGTTTGCTTTTTATCCTGAATTGTACTATTTTGTGGATTGTTTTGTTCACTTTATAATTTGCCTCAAATCCTGCTAGAAAGCTGAATGCGCACGCTAAATGAAGGATTGCTTCAAGCTCCTTAGCTTCATGTTTCTTTAGAATTAATTTTCTTTAACTATTCTAATCCTATTATAATATAGAAAAAATGTTATACCCTCAAGGGGCTTCATGTAGCTCTCATTGAAAGGCTTTTTCATTGAAGTTAGTTCATGTAGTAGAAATGAAATTTATTTTTAAACTAAAGTCACTTTTTGAAAAACAGAATGGTTCAATTATGCAGATTGTCTAACCAAAGTAACACTAACACTATAATTTATCAAATTTATTCATTTGTGTCCCTTGAAAGCATGTTTTATTTTGAAATATTTCAGAGGAAAAAAATATAACATAGGAGATACATGAGAGCTAACAGCATTTTGCTATTTTTTGTTTCAGCGTTATTCTTTGTGAAAGAAAAAATATAAATGCAACTAAGGCTTCATTATACCCTTTTATTTCTATTCTCTTCTTTCCTTCAAAGTAGGCATTATACCCAAACTAGTATATAATATCTATACCTACATCTCTATACTTTCACTAGTTACATCTCTATCCACAATATATGACATTTATTTATTTAGACATAAATGGTGTCTTAATGTATATAGTATCATTAAAACTTGCTTTTACAGATAATTAAAAATTCTTGAAAACTATTATGAATTATTTTAAGAATTAGCTTCTGTGTATTTTCTCAAGAGTTAGGTGTATGATACATTTTTTTTAATTCAACTTTTAACTTTGAGATAACCATAAATTCACTTAGGCTTGTCCCAAATAATACAGACACATCTTGTTCTATCACCATAAAGATACCTTGCATTGTCCCTTTGTAACAAACCTTCCTTTCTCTGCCTGGATACTCTGGTCTCTAAGCCCTGCAACTATTCCCACTGTTCTCCGTTTCTATAGCTTTATCATCTCAAGAATGTTATATAAATGGGATCATACAATATATAACCTCTGGGATTGGATTTTTGTCATTCAGTTTGCCTTCCTATGGATTTCTTGGACATTTTCTAAACCCTTATTTATTTCTATGTTTGTTTATTATATTGTTGAATGTGTTACTTGGTGTAGTTCCTCAATGTTTTCTTTGGGATAGATACACATAATCAGCGTCCCTGGTGGCTCAGATGGTAAAGTGTCTGACTACAATGCGGGAGGCCCGGGTTCAATCCCTGAGTTGGGAAGATCCCCTGGAGAAGGAAATGGCAACTCACTCCAGTACTCTTGCCTGGAAAACCTCACGGACAGAGGGGTGTGCAGTCCAAGGGGCTGCAAAGAGTCAGACAAGACTGAGCAACTTCACTTTCACTTTCACACATAATCACATCCTTGGATCAGGAGGATCCCTAGGAGAAGGGCCTGGCAGCCCACTCCAGTATGCTTGCCTGGAGAATCCTATGGACAGAGGAGCCCGGCAGGTTATAGTCCACGAGGTCACAAAAGAGTCAGACACAACTGAAGTGACTTAACACACATACACACACACACACACACACACAATCACAATCTACTGGTAACATTTTACTACCAGACACTTTCCACGTAGATTCCCTTACCTGCCCCACTTTTTCTTTTTTTTTAAGGAGATGAAATCCTTTTCTTTTTATTATTATTATTTTTTTTTTTACTTTTTGGCTGCACCACAATAAGGATCTTAGTTCCCTGAGCAGGAATTGAACCCATGCCCCCTGCATGGGAAGCATGGACTCAACCTCGGGACTTCCAGGGAAGTTCCTTGTCTCACTTTTAAAGATCATATTGTCTTGAGTAATGGGTCATCTTCTTTGTTTCAATAATCAAATATGATTTACAAAATTCATGAAGAGAAAACCATTGTATTTACCCATATTTCTGCTCCTTTCATTATTCTTTGTTACTTCTTAATGCTCCAAGATTTCTTCATCCACCTTCTTTCTTTTTGAAAAATTTGCTTTAGTCATTCTCTGAGGGTAGATATGCCAGTGGAGAATCCTCTCTCTTTCCTTTCATTTGGGGTCTCTACCCACTTCCCTCCTGAAGGACAGTGTCACAAACTACAGAATGTGCAGTGTACACTCCTCACTGCCAGCACTTGGAACAGTTGTGTTGGGTCCTCTGGTCTCCACGGCTTCAGGAGAAACGCACTGTCCTTTGAATTGGTCTCTCCCATAGGGAACATGCTGCTTTTTTCTCACTGCTTTCTTCTCACTGCTTTCAAGACATTTTTTCCCCTTAGATTTTAGAAGCCTAGTGATCATGTGTCTTGGCATGAGTTTCTCTGGGTTTATCTCATTGGATTTACTCTCAACTTCTTGACTCTATAATCTGATGTCTTTGGTCAAGTGTGGAAGTTATTTCCTCTACTCGTTCAGCCCCTCTCTCTCCTCTCCTTCTAGGGTATCAGTATGAATGTTGGGTCTGTTTTTATCATCCTGAAGGTCCTTGAGGCTCTGTTTATTTCTTTTTAGTCCACTTATCTCTGCTTTTCAGGTTGAGTAAATTTTGTTGATTTGTCCTCAAGTTCAACTTACTACTTATTTTGAGTTCTTAATCTTTGTTATTATATTTTTCAGTTCCCTAATTTTTATTTATTTTTAAAAATGACTTGTGTTTCTTGCTGTGATTTTTCTATGTCTTCCTTTTAGTTTCTTTCTATCATTTATTTTAAGAACATCTGTCATTCCTGGTTGATGATGTTTGTGATGCTTCTTAGGTAATTGGAATATCTAATTCATCTTGGTACTGGCATCGACTGATTGTGTTTTCTCATTCACCTTGAAATCACTACGTGTCAGGCTATTTTCTATTATCTTGAATATTTTGGCTATTATTTAGAGACATGCAGGGTCCTATTTAAATCTTAGTTTAGCAGGCAGTCACTTTGTTTATGCTTTGACTTATTTTTGTGGACTGTGAATCCAATGACAATTGCATTTTCAGAGACTTTGTGATGCTCTCTTGGTCTGACTGGGTACTTCTGGGGCTCTTAATGATTGCTTCTGATATGTCCTGAGAAGCCAGAGGTGCTCATGTGGCCCAGGAATCTCAGTGCCTGTAAGTGCTGAAAGAGAGGACAAAGTACTTCCTGGACTGGGCCCTGGGGTGGGCCTCTCATCAGTGTCAGCTGCTGTTGAAGGGTTCTCCAGCCCAGAGAAGGCTGAAAATGACTCCAGGCCAACTGCTTGCTGGTAGGTTCCCTCCATGGATGACCCCTACCTGCCCCGTGTCTAGGTTGGGAAGGGAGTCTCAGGTCTAGTGGGGAAAGAGAGGATTACCGGTTGCTCATTGTCAAGAGAGTCCCCAGCAGACCCTGAGCTCACCTGTGCTGTTGCTGGGGCTCCCTTCTGCAATCCAGGGTGGGGGTGGGGTAGTGAGTCCAGTGGACCACCTTCTGCTGCTCAGACAGAGATGGGAAGACACAGGGCACAGGCTTTGTGCTATCAGGTAGAGGATGATAGCCTGTCCTGGGTGCTCTGTTTCTGTCCAACCCTAGATTCCCTCATCAGTTTCTCTTCTTTCCATTTCTCCTCTATTTGGGTCACCTCTTGCAACCCAGAATTTACAGTCCATGAGGAGGATCAGGAGCTGTGTTATCCAGATGAAAAGTCAGCTTTACTTTTTATACTATAAAAGTTAATCTATAAATTGTACTTTATCAAGGGAAGAATTTTGAGAATTTTATTTTTTAAATGGTTTAGTTGCTAAGTTATGTCTGACTCTTGTGACCCTATGGAATGTAGCCCACCAGGCTCCTCTGTCCATGGAGTTTTCCAGGCAAGATTACTTGCAATTATTTAATAAAGATACAGTAAAAGCTAAAATTTAGGGACTCCCCTGGCAGTCCAGTGGTTAAGAATCTGCCTGCCAATGCAGGGACAAAGGTTCAATCTCTGCTCCAGAAAGAACCCATATGCCTCAGGGCAACTAAGCCACATGCTGTTGAAGCCCACACGTGCTCTAGAGCCCATGCTCTGCATCAGAAGCCTCGGCATCGAGAAGCCTGAGAACCACAACAACGAGTAACTCCCACCCACCACAGCTAGAGGAAGTCAGCGTGAAGCAATGAAGACTCAGTGTTGCCAAAAATTAGAAAATAAATTTTAAAAAAGCTAAAATGTAGCAAATATTTCCTACTATTGCATTATTTTAAAATAATTATTCTCATAATTTTCTAAGTAAAATCTATGAAAACTGTTCAGTACAGGAAGGTTAGTGCTCTGGCTGACATATTCATAGAAATTCATGAGCATTGTTCTGTTCACAGCCTTCTGTGTGACAAATAGAGATGTCAACCCAACCCATGATAGTCCAATATTCTAGTGTTTTCCACATGTGTACACTTGTACTTTTTATCATAAAAAGTAATTAAAAGGAAAACCTCCACTAAATTTACATAATATATTGCCAGCATCGTATTTGCTTTGTAAAAAGATAAGATATTCAATAGAAAAGCATTAAAGAAACTTTACAACTCTTCTGTGTATCTAAAACTATCTAATGCAATCTCTGTCTAACTCCTTATGTGTGTTTGTACTCAGTTGCTTTTCAACTCTTTGCAACCCAATGGATTGTAGCCCACCAGGCTTCTCTGTCCATGGGATTCTCCAGGCAAGAATACTGGAGTGAGTTGCCATGCCCTTCTCCAGGGGATCTTCCCGACCCAGGGATAGAACCTATGTCCCCTCACCGCTGGCAGCTTCTTTACTGCTGAGCCACAAGGGAAGCCCCTTAACTCCCTATATAGAAAAATAAACACCTGATGGATCAAAACTTTCACATAAAATATAAAAATACAAAAGAGCTAAAAAATTAATTTCTAATAAAAGGAAAAATATTACAGTTAAGGGGAAATGGGCAAAATATTTTAAAGATAATACAAAAACCAAATAAAATATTTATAAACCTGATTAGGTAAATAACAAAAAATCTATATAGCCAAAAAAGAATTCTAAATAGCATAAGAAAGTCAAAATCAATCACAAGCCAGAAAACTAAGTAAATAAATAATAATTTTTAAAAGATTATTTCCTCACTATATGATCAGTCATAAAAATCAGTATGGAAATAAACAGAAATCAAAGAAAATAGGTAAACAAATTAATCAGCAATTCAAAGATAAATACATATAACTTTAAACATGACAAGATGCTTAAATCAATTATATCTTGAGAATTTTAATTAAACTACACAAGTAAGTAAATTATTAAAAAAACAAAATAGAGAATTCCCAGGAGGTCCATTGTCACAGGACATGGGTTCAGCTTGGTGAGGGAAATATGATCCCACAAGCCATGCAGCACGGCAAAGCAAATAAAGAAAAGCCAGAAAACTAAGTAGTTCAGTAGCAATAAATACTTGTATAATAAATAATAATAATAAAACTATTCTAAAATTAAAAATTTATTTTAAGAAAATTTGCCTTTGGCTCTAAGGAAGAACCTGAATGATTTGGGGATGTACCAGTTGGCTGTTCCTTTGGTAATAGCTAACCAAAGGACTCAAGCTAATGCATTAATAAGGCTTTTTCTCAATCAGAATTGAGAACTCAATTTACATTTTATTTTTGTTAAGGAAACAAAGACTAGTTACCCTAGTTTGTGTTCCTTTGAAGATACAGATAATGAAAGACAAAAAATGACTTTTTTTATCACTAAGACAGAAAGAATTTATATGTGAAATTTTTAATTTTAAATGGTTAAATGTAACTTGACTAAATTCTTGTAACAGAGATGACACCAGAACATATCCAAAAATGTCACCAGGAAATAGAGGAAACTAAGATTTCTGGTTTAATGAAAAGATCTGAGGAGAAGTCTTTTCTTTTTTCTAAGCTTAATGATAAAGAATCCATCATAATTACCTCAGTCACAGGAGAAAAAAAATTACAATGAAAATTACTGAGAAAGAGGGGAAAAAAAGCAATTTTCCTGAGGTGACAAGTGTTAGGTCAAGGCAAGCTCTGCAAACAGACTACAAGGACACAATACTTAAGAGTACCAATGTTACCAAAGTGCCAATATTTATAACCAATATTTACCATCAATCAAGGCCTTTCTATAAGTTCAAGTTCATAAACTGTGCCACAACCAACTATCTACACTAGTGAACACATTCTTTTTGCTAGAACGTTGAGAAGCCCATGACATAGGAAGAACCACTCAGAACTTAAGACACAAGCTTAACTCAAGACCTAGATGGGTCCCAAGAGCCAATGCTCAGACTATACTGAGCCATCAACCCCATCTATTGCTCTCAGTTATCAACAAACCAGTAAGTTTCCTTTGGGATACCCTCAAATGCCATCAAGAAGTATGTTTATTTTCACCCATATTTACAGTAAGAACAGTAATTTTATTTTTTTCTCATTCATGGAGCAACAGTGGCTCGATGCACAAAGGATTACAACACAGGCTACTGAGCTGAAATTTACCACGAGGACTATTGGAGTGGTCCATGAACAGGGATACCCTGCTCTGTGAACAACAAATTGGTTCAGAGATAGACAATCTTCAGAGCTTTCTGGGGAATCAATTGATTTCTTATGTGTTTCTACAAACTTTACAAATCATCTTTAAAATTAAAAAAAATACAGGCTGAACCTGAAGTATAAGGATGTGATACTTGGACATATTTAATATGTTACTTACAGGGTGCCTGATATATGCGGCTGGTCACTTACTAAATTATAAAACTGAACTTTGGAACATATCAGCAAAGTGCCTGTGTTAAATATAAAAGTAAGTTCTGAGGTTCCAGACATTTCTTGAAAGCTTTGAAAACTATTTCATGTTGCATGTAACACAATATATACTTTCTTTTTTTTTTAATCATGTTTTTACTTCTATTTGTCCTGCCTTCCCTCCCTTCTCTCATCTCTCACTCTTTTTCTGTTTTCTTAAGGAATGTTTTTGTGACTTCCCTATGCTTACTCTAGAAAATGCATTTTTCTCAAAATTCCTCTGATTATACATAGGCTAATAATTTATCCTTCTAAAAGTAATGTTAAAAATAATAATATGCTGAAAAGTTTTAATATATTATGATGAAAGTAGTAAGAGGGTAAACAGGAACATCTCAACCATGAATAATTAAATAGATCAGAGCTTAGGATAAAGAGTTTTTTTGTTTTTTTGCTATAATAAAAGGATACTTGATTTGAGAAACCATCAGAGCCAACCCATTTGCAACGTAAAGTCAAGTTACTTTGTAAGAATTAATCATTCTTGCATCCCTATTCTAGGCCCTTTTACACATTAAGTCAAAAATTAGAATATTCTTAACCTCATTTCTCTGTCACAGGAGAGCTTTAATCTGTGCAGAGCACCATCATGTGCACGAATGAAGGAAAAAACCCTGCCTTCTACCTCTGCTTTCCTAGAGACAGGAAATAATAAATCTATGAGCATTTTCCAAAGGCTGGAAGTGATAAGTTAATTCCTTTAAGTCAGACTTCCAAACACCAGTTGGGTTGTTATGAAAACAATGCTGCATTTCAGTGCCGGAAAACCATCTGTTGCTTCTCTGGGTTACAGTCCCTGCCCTCTAACTTCAGAAAAGGAGCTATTTTCTCTTCGTTGAGCCTTTGTGTAGCCACACACTTAACTCTGAGACTCTGGAATAGCCACGATATCCAGTATTATTAGTATGGGATACTGTATCGTACAGAACACGGCTCAGCATTTGCCTTTCACTATGCTCAGGGCAGTGGAGAACACTCAACTATTGTGACCTTTGTGGGAGTGTAGGATGTGCATTTGTGTGAGTATCACATGATTAGCTTCTTGAAGATTCAGTGAGTTTCCTAATGAAGGGAACAAAAAAGAAGAAAATCCTTGAAAGTCACCCATGAGAAATGACTTCCAAAACTAAATGTTTGGTGGTAAGATATACCCAGAACTCACTTGTTATTCCTGTGGCAGAGCAAACATTTTTTAAATTTATAAATTATCTATCTACATGAACCGAGAATTAGATGTCCAGATGCTGCTCCCGTTCAATATGACAAACTCCAGAAACGCTCACAATCCCCACAGTTTGTTAATTGTGACACAAGAGTTATCACATTAATGCAGCTAAGGTGCCAAGGAGGGTTTAAAGGAAGTTAAGTGAGTAAAGCATGCAAAATGCTTTTCATTGTTTGGGCTTGTGGATAGTCAGTGAGTTGTATAATTGGGATCTCTCATGTCTTCAGCTCATTTAGTCTTTTACTGTATATTGTGTGAACTCAACATCTGCCAAAAAAAAAAAAAAAAACCAGTGCAACAGCTCAAAAGCAAAAATCCCCAATGCAAAAATAAAAGATAATGTTTCTTCCATGCAGAGTTTACAAAGTTCTCAGAAACTAGGTTTTTAAAAAATACATTTGTTTGCCTTTTTATTTTTATCCACCCACCACAATTGCTAGACAGCATATTAAAAGGCAGAGACATCACTTTGCCAACAAAGGTTTGTATAGTCAAAGCTATGATTTTTCCAGTAATCATGTGTGGATGTGAGAGTTGGACTATAAAGAAAGCTGAGTGCCGAAGAATTGAGGCTTTTGAACTGTGGTGTTGGAGAAGACTCTTGAGAGTCCCTTGGAGTGCAAGGAGATCCATCCAGTCCATCCTAAAGGAGATCAGTCCTGGGTGTTCATTGGAAGGACTGATGCTGAAGCTGAAAACTCCAATACTTTGGCCACCTCAGGTGAAGAGTTGACTCATTTAAAAAGACCCTGATGCTGGGAGGGGTTGGGGGCAGGAGGAGAAGGGGACAACAGAGGATGAGATGGTTGGATGGCATCACTGACTCGATGGACATGAGTTTGGGTGAACTCTGGGAGTTGGTGATGGACAGGGAGGCCTGGCGTGCTGTGGTTGGGGTAGCAAAGAGTCAGATACGACTGAGCAAGTGGACTGAACTGAACCACAATTGCTAAATATTTGCTGGTAAAAATACAGTCCACACATCATCAGCCTCATCTGGGAGCTTAAAGAAATGCAGACTGCTAGGCCTTCTCCATACCTACAGGCCAGAGCCTGCATTTACCAAGACCCCTAGAAGATCTGTACGCACAGCAAAGTGAGACACACGGATGAAGCAGATACCCACATGAAATCAGAAGAAAAAGACAGGCACAATTTTCTACTTCACAGTAGGTAACATGAGTCTTTTTGGTTCTTTGACAAACATTCTGAGTTTTTACAAACTCCTTAAATCTCTCTGACTTTACTCTTATGGTTGCTAATTAAATGTGAACACACTTGACTACAGACGTATTTGATTGTTAAATTCTTGCAAAATTGTAATAATAAAACAAAAATTAGGTAACTCATGAGAAAATGTCCTTTGGCCACTTTTTGCTGTTAGAAGTAATTTTTTCTAAATTTAAGAATATGGGTAGACTTAAAAAAAATTTTTTCTCTGTTTAAATTTTTTTTCATTGCAGTATAGTTGTTTCACTATTATAGTGTTAGTATTAATTGTACTGTAGTATATTACAACTGTTGTAATACAATTGTGATATAGTTGTACTAGTTTCTTCTGTACAGAAAAGTGAATCAGCTATACATATACATATACCACCTCTTCTATGGATTTCCTTCCGATTTAGGTCACCGCACTGCATTAAGTAGAGTTTTCCGAGTTATACAGTTGGTTTCCATTAGTTATTTTATACAGAGTAGTGTGTATATGTCAACTTCAACCTCCCAATTCATCCCACTCTTCCCTTCCCCATAAGTTTGTTCTCTACATCTGTGTCTCTGTTTCTGATTTGCAAACAGGTTTACCTGTATCATTTTTCTAGATTCCACATGTAAGCAGTATTGCACAGTATTTGTTTTTCTTTTTCTGACTTACTTTACCCTGTACGATAGTCTCTAGGTCTATCCACATCTCTGCAATTAGTACTATTTCATTCCCTTTTTACAGCTGAGTAATATTACACTGTATATATGTACCACATTTTCTTTATCCACAACATAACTTTTTTCTTGAGAGATTGTTTGGAACTTTATCCAGTGGCATCCTGGTACATGGTTAACAAATCTCCGTCCAGGGGAGGGGACAGCTCTGAGCAGAAGAATTTAGTAATCTCTGGTGTGAAAAGTCTAGCTACGGCCAAGTGAAAGTCAGAAAAGAGGTCGGAACCCAGATTTAGGGAGAAATGTGCACAGTTAGCTCTCACTGGCCAGTAGGAGGCAGCTCTGGCTTTCACACACACACACACACACACACACACACACACACACACACACACACACACACACACAACTGCCTCTCAGCTCTCCCTAGAACTTCAAGGCTTCAGAAGCCATGTGGAAAACTGCTTCAGTACAACAGCAGGAGAACCAAAGCAACCAAGCAGAACTGGCTTTTGTTTAACACTTGTAACTCCTTTCTTTGGTTCTAACACTTGTCCTGCTTACCTTGCCTGGCTTGTCCCGGGACCCTTTGCCTCAATCCCCATCCTGACACTGGCGTCCTTCTGATGGGCTCAATTCTACACCAGTGGCTCTGAACTACTGACCACGGTCAGCATCTAAAGGGTTACAGCTCCTCATTTTTAAACTACTGATAAAGTGAACAGGTTCACAAATGACTTCCTTTTCTGTATATATTAAAGTAATTGAAAGTTCTATTCCAAATCCATTCTATAAATATCCAGCAAACCCTCTATTGCTAGCACGGCTTTAAAAGAAGGAGAAAGAGGCTGAAAAACTGCTAGGATGCTGTTTCACTGCTGCTGGGTTTCACTCATGCAGGGACGCACGGGGAGGAAGCCAGGGCTCTCAGCTCTGTATCCCAGGTGTCCTGTTCTTCGTTCTACATGAAGGAAAGAAGTTCCCACCCCAGACCCCTCCCTCACGCTCGGAACCATCAGGGGACAAAGTTCCTGAAGCAGATTTCAATCCCGTTTTCTTAAAATCCCTCCTCTACAATGATGGAGCCAATCAAAGAGGAACCAGCCCTGGGGTTTGTGATGCCTTTTAGCATTGCTCATAGTAGGTAGATGCGGCATGAGGGTAGACCCTGACAATAGGGTGCAAACGGGGTACCTGGACTTCACTATCACCCTTGCCTCCCACAAATGTTTTCTCACAGTGAGAAACCCTGGGAATTCATTCTTAAGTGCTCAAGACATAGACATGAACAGCTGTTAGCCTCAGGAGATGAAATTCAATACAAGACAGAGAAATCTTTGCAGGCTAATGGCACCAGGCTCAAATTGAAGGTTTCATGTATTTGATCAGAGTAGCCTACAGTCACTTTTCATTTTGCTTTATCCTCCTCAATTTCTTTTCAGGGAATAAGTATACTCTACACAGCAATGGCAACTATAGTAACAGCAACCACACACATTTTCATGCTTTATTGCATATTGATACTGTCTTCTGGTTAGAGTTTCTATTTATGAAAAATAAAAGAAAATGTTGATGTTGAGTCTTTAAAATTCATTAATTTTGTTTATTTTGTAAAAATAAGTAAGAACATGCAACTAGCAAATTTTTGTGTCCTCTGAGTAAAATATACTTTTAACTCCGATCTTATGATTGTACAGTGGAAGTGAGAAATAGATTTAAGGGACTAGATCTGATAGACAGAGTGCCTGATGAACTAAGGATGGAGGTTCGTGACACTGTACAGGAGACAGGTTTCAAGACTATCTCCATTGAAAAGAAATGCAAAAAAGAAAATGGCTGTCTGCGGAGGCCTTACAAATAGCTGTGAAAAGAAGAGAAGTGAAAAGCAAAGGAGAAAAGGAAAGATATACTCAATTGAATGTAGAGTTCCAAAGAACAGCAAGGAGAGATAAGAAAACCTTCCTCAGCGATCAATGCAAACAAATAGAGGAAACAACAGAATTGGTAAGACAAGAGATCTCTTCAAAAGTAGACATACCAAGGGAATTATTCATGCAAACATGGGTTCAATAAAGGACAGAAATGGTATGGACCTAACAGAAGCAAAAGATATTTAAGAAGAAGTGGCAAGAACACAGAAGAACTCTACAAAAAAAGATCTTCATGACATAGATAATCACGATGGTGTGATCACTCACCTAGAGCCAGACATCCTGGAATGCGAAGTCAAGTGGGCCTTAGAAAGCATCACTATGAACAAAGCTAGGGGAGCTGATGGAATTCCAGTGGAGCTATTTCAAATTCTGAAAGATGATGCTGTGAAAGTGCTGCACTCAATATGCCAGCAAATTTGGAAAACTCAGCAGTGGCCACAGGACTGGAAAACATCAGTTTTTATTCCAATCCCAAAAAAAGGCAATACCAAAGAATGCTCAGACTACCACACAATTACATTCATCTCACATGCTAGTAAAGTAATGCTCAAAATTCTCCAAGCCAGGCTTCAGCAATACATGAACCATGAACTTCTGGTTTTAGAAAAGGCAGAGGAACCAGAGATCAAATTGCCAACATCTGCTGGATTATCAAAAAAGGAAGAGAGTTCTAGAAAAACTTCTATTTCTGCTTTATTGACTATGCCAAAGCCTTTGACTGTGTGGATCACAATAAACTGTGGAAAATTCTGAAAGAGATGGGAATACCATACCACCTGACCTGCCTCTCGAGAAATCTATATGTAGGTCAGGAAGCAACAGTTGGAACTACACGTGGAACAACATACTAGTTCCAAATAGGAAAAGGAGTACATCAAGGCTGTGTATTGTCACCCTGCTTATTTAACTTATATGCAGAGTACATCATGAGAAACGCTGGGCTGGATGAAGCACAAGCTGGAATCAAGATTGCCGGGAGAAATGTCACTAACCTCAGATATGTAGATACACCAGAAGTAAAGAGGAACTAAAAAGCCTCTGGATGAAAGAGAAAGAGGAGAGTGAAAAAGTTGGCTTAAAGCTCAACATGAAGAAAACAAAACTAAGATCATGGCATCTGGTCCCATCACTTCATGGGAAATAGATGGGGAAACAGTGGAAACAGTGTCAAACTTTATTTTGGGGGGCTCCAAAATCACTGCAGATGGTGAGTGCAGCCATGAAATTAAAATATGCTTACTCCTTGGAAGGAAAGTTATGACCAACCTCTGTTCAGTTCAGTTCAGTTCAGTCACTCAGTTGTGTCCGACTCTTTGCAATCCCATAAACTGCAGCACGCCAGGCCTCCCTGTCCATCACCAACTCTAGGAGTTCACTCAAACTCATGTCCATCGAGTCAGTGATGCCATCCAGCCATCTCATCCTCTGTCGTCCCCTTCTCCTCCTGCCCTCAATCCCTCCCAGCATCAGGGTCTTTTCCAATGAGTCAACTCTTCACCTGAGGTGGCCAAAGTATTGGAGTTTCAGCTTTAGCATCAGTCCTTCCAAAGAACATCCAGGACTGATCTCCTCTAGAATGGACTGGTTGGATCTCCTTGCAGACCAACCTAGATAGCATATTAAAAAGCAAGACATTACTTTGCCAAAAAAGGTAGGTCTAGTAAAGGTATGGTTTTTCCAGTGGTCATGTATCGATGTGAGAATTGGACTATAAAGACAGCTGAGCGCCAAAGAATTGATGCTTTTGAACTGTGGTGTTGGAGAAGACTCTTGAGAGTCCCTTGGACTGCAAGGAGATCCAACCAATCCATTCTAAAGGAAATCAGTCCTGGGTGTTCTTCGGCAGGACTGATGCTAAAGCTGAAACTCCAATAGAACTCATTCACTTATTTTAATTTGAATGCCTAAGTTAACCTCAGGAGAAAACAATATATTTTACTTATAAATATGGAGAAGAATGAACATTGTACCTCAGAGTAAAAGCCAGTTAGCAGTCTCCAGAAAATGTAAGAAACCATTCGCCATGGTCTCAAGTAATGTGACAGTTTCATTTAACTGGATGTTTTCTATTTTAGATTTGTGCTCTAGAGATATTTTTTAATATTAAAATAGTCAATATATGAAAAGCAAAAGAAACTGAGGTGGATATTCACAAAAAGCATTAAAGTAGCATTCTTTACCCAAAAAATCCATTATTGTGACTTGTGGTAGGAGAAGTTGAAAACCATGTTCACTGCCCCACCACACACAAACATAGCTTTGTAAACCTCTTTTGTAACAGACTTACAAGGGGATGCGCATGAGTCGAATGGTACTGATGTAGGATAAGAAGCAGCGTCCACCAACCACACAAGTATTCAAGATGCTAAACTAGACAAGAAAATTTGTAAAATTTTATTCTAGAAACCCCCCTTCATTTATGGTAAACCATTTACATATTAACAAATAATAAATATCACCAACAGATACGGAGAAACAAAAGCCCTTACACCATTTTTGACAATCATTCTTGCTCTGTCTTCCGTCAACACCTACATTCTCCTGGAGCCCTGAGATGCAGTGCAGCCTTCAATACGAAACCCCAGCTTCTCTCCATCCCTGCAGTGCTATTTTCATACTGGAAGCAAGTTAAACAGTGGCAGCTTCTCATACATGCTGAAAAATGTTCCCTTTGACCAGACACAGTAGAAAGAGGCTGCGGATTCAATATGACCCTGGGATATAGCAGTGAGACAGTGAGCCTAGCACTACAGAAGCCAAAGTTCTGCCAACAACAAAAGAAAGGCCAGGTTTCCAGGGCCAATAACACCAAGTAGAGATGTGTTTATATTCCTTTCCCTTCCCAGTTGGAAGGAAAATATATAGTAAACTTTTAATGTTCAAGGTATTCCATTCCTTACACTTTAAAATAGTCCTTTTCTTTGTCTTCAATTTCTGTACTTTTCCTACATTTTATTATACTACTCTTAAGTTTTGTCTAGGGCTTAGGTCTCAGAACTGCTTTACATTTTTTTTCAAAATCACTGAGGATCTCAGAGCTAAAGCCCATGTGGGTTACAATGTACCAACAGTTAGTATTCAAAATTAAAGTTGAGAATTTTTAAAAAACACGAGTATGCACAAGCACACACTCTACTAGCCAACAGAGCAATGACCTCACATGTTATGTAACCATGGAAAGCTTAACTGCACACTTATGAGAAAATGAAGAAAGTGGAAAAAAATTGGGGTTTTATCATGAAGAGTCTGGAACTTGTGGACCAGGAGACCTCTAGGAGGTCCCTGGACAGCAAATTAAATACTGCTGTTCAAGGGACTTCCCTGCTGGTACAGTGGTTAAGATTCGGCACTTCCCCTGCAGAGGGCACAGGGTTCGATCCCTGGTCAGGGAACTAAGATCCTGCATGCCATGCTGTGTGACCAAGAAACAAAACCCTCCTGCTTAAGATAAATAGCAAGCAAACAATTAGACTCATTCTTATCTTTTTCTTATCAATTTCTACTCTTCCTTTAAATGTTAAAAAAAGAACAGTGTTGAACAGTTGAACTTACACTATTTGACTTCATGAATTATGGTGCACTGGTACTCCAGACCACGCAGTGTTTAGATATATTAGAAGACTAAAATGAAGAGGATAATCATAAAAACTGTTGGTACATACATGAAGGAACTGGAGTGCTCATAGTCCTAGTAAGAACATAACATGATCAACAGGCAAAGAGTTGGCAGTTTCCTTAAGAAACTAAACACATACCTACCACGCCACAATATGGCTATTGTGCTGCTAGGTCTTTACACAAGAAAAATAAGAGCAAATGTCCACACAGAACCTTGTCATGACCACTACGGCACTTTCAGTTGCAATATTCAAAAACTGAAAATAACCAAAACCCCATCAACAAGTAAGTTGATAAGCAAATTATGGTACATGCATACAACTGCATACTACTCAACAATAAGAATTAATGAACTACTGGCATAAGCAACAACACGATTCAGTGTCAAAATAAATTTGCTTAGTGAAAGAAGTAAGTCCAAAATATTTTGTACAATACCAAGGGACTGCAAAGACAAATCTCACACCGCAATAAAATCTTTGCAAAACACATTTTAGATAAAATATTTGCATACAAAATATACAGAAAAATTTTAAATTCAATAATAAGGAAAAATACAACTCCACTAAAAAGTAGGCAAAAGATATGAAGAGATACCTCACAAAAGAAGATATATAGATGGAAAATGAGCATATGAAAATATGAAAGAAAGGTAGTAAAAGTATTAGTTGTTCAGTCATGTCTGACTCTTTGCGACCGCATGGACTATAGTCTACCAGGCTCCACAATGGGATGCTTCAGGCAAAAATACTGTAGTGGGTTGCCATTCCCTTCTCCAGGAGATCTTCCTGACCCAAGGAGTGAACCTGGGTCTCCTGTGTTCCAGGCAGAATCTTTACTTTCTGAGCCACCAGGAAAGCTTGATCAACATCAATATTATTAGGGAAAAACAAATTAAAATAAGACTACCACTATATATTTATTAGAGGGCCAAAATCCAAAACAGTGACAACACCAAATACTGGAGAAGATGTGGAGAAACAGGAACTCCTACTCATTGCTGATGGGAATGCAGAATGGCAGAGTCTGTCTGGAAGACAAAACCACACATACACTTAACTATATGATCCAACAATCAGGATTCTTGGCATTTACCCAAAGGAGATGAAAGCATATGTCTACATAAACATCTATATAAACATGGTGTTTATATCAGCTTTATTCATAACTGATGAAACTTGGAAGCAATCAAGAGGATTTTCAGTAGGTGAATGAATAATCAAACTGGTACATCTACACATAGAAATAAAAAGAAATGAGCTATCAAGCCATGAAAAGACATGGAGGAAACTTAAATGCATCATTCTAAGTGAAAGAAGCCAATCTGAAAAGCCTACAAACCATATAATTCCAAATAGGGGACCTTCTGTAAAAGGCGGAACCATGAGGACATTAAAAAGATAAATGGTTTCCAGGGAGAAGGCAGGAAAGGAAGGAGGTTGGGTTCAGGGTTTTTTTGTTTGTTTGTTTGTTTGTTTGTTTGTTTTTCCTTTTTAGGGCAGTAAAACTGTGATTCTAAAAGGCCCTCAGCTCCTCGCTCTGTGATATCCTAGAGGGTAGCAGGGAGGTCCAAGAGGGAGGAGATATATGTGTACATAGAGCTGATTCACTTAACCAGCTGATTCAGCTACTTTTACAGCAGAAACTAACACAATATTGAAAGCAATCATACTTCCCCCTATGACAAAAACTGATTCTAAATGATGATATTGTAATGGCAACTCTTTGAGACCTCATAGACTGAACCCTGCAGGGCTCCTCTGTCCATGGAGATTCTCCAGGCAAGAATACTGGAGTGTGTTGTCTTGCCCTCTTCCAGGGGATCTTCCCAACCCAGGGACTGAACTCAGATCTCCCGCATTGCAGGCAGATTTTTTACTGTCTGAGCCACCAGGGAAGCTCAATGGTGGATACATGTCACTATGGATCCATATGGATTTTGTTAAAATCCATATGATGCACTGCATAAATACTGAGCGGTAATGCAAACTATGAAACTTAATTAATAATCAAATCTTAATATCTGCTCACTTCCTGTAGCAAATGTACCACAATAATGTTTGATGACAAAAATACTGGACACTGGGTGAGGCTGGGTGAGTGGATGGGTAGGGAAATCTTTATACTTTTTGCCCAGTTTTTTCTATAAACTGAAAACTGCTCAAAAAGTCTATGGATTTTTTTAAAGTACACATTCTATGATTACATTTATATAAAATTCTAGAACATCAAAATACCTTATATAACAGCAGAGGATCAGTGGTTGCCAAAGATGAGGAGGAAAAGTCAGTTCAGTCACTCAGTCGTGTCCAACTGTTTGTGAACCCATGGACTGCAGCATGCCAGCCTCCATCACCAACTCCCGGAGTTCAAACTCATGTCCATTGAGTTGGTGGTGCCATCCATCTCATCCTCTGTCATCCCCTTCTCCTCCTGCCCCCAATCCCTCCCAGCATCAGAGTCTTTTCAAATCAGTCAGTTCTTTGCATCAGGTGGTCAAAGTATTGGAGATTCAGCTTCAGTAGCAGTCTTTCCAATGAATATTCAGGACTGATTTCCTTTAGGAGTGACTAATTGGATCTTCTTGCAGTCCAAGGGACTCTCAAGAGTCTTCTCCAACACCACAGTTCAAAAGCATCAATTTTTCAGCTCTCAGTCTTCTTTATGGTCCAACTCTCACATTCATACATAACTACTGGAAAAACCATAGCTTTGACTAGATGGACTTTGTTAACAAAGTAATGTATTTGCTTTTTAATATGCTGTTTAGATTGGTCATAGTTTATCTTCCAAGGAGCAACTGTCTTCTAATTTCATGGCTACAGAAACCATTTTCAGGGATTTTGGACCGACCCCCCCCCCCCAAAAAAAAAAAAACCAGTCTGTCACTTTTTCCACTGTTTCCCATCTATTTGCCATGAAGTGATGGGACCAGATGCCATGATCTTAGTTTTCTGAATGTTGAGTTTTAAGCCAACTTTTCACTCTCTTCTTTCACCTTCATCAAGAGGCTTCTTAGCTCTTCTTCACTTTCGGCCGTAAGTGTGGTGTCATCTGCATATCTGAGGTTATTGATATTTCTCCTGGCAATCTTGATTCTAATTGTGCTTCATCCAGCCCAGCCTTTCTCATGATATAAATTAAATAAGCAGGGTGACAATATACAGCCTTGATGTACTCCTTTTCCTATTTGGAACCAGTCTGTTGTTCCATGTCCAGTTCTAACTCTTGCTTCCTGACCTGCATACAGATTTCTCAGAAGGCAGGTAAGATGGTATGGCATTCCCATCTCTTTCAGAATTTTCCACAGTTTATTGGGATCCACACAGTCAAAGGCTTTGGCATAGTCAATAAAGCAGAAATAGATGTTTGTCTGGAACTCTCTTGCTTTTTCCATGATCCAGCAGATGTTGGCAATTTGATCTCTGGTTCTTCTTCCTTTTCTAAATCAAGCTTGAACATCTGGAAGTTCATGGTTCATGTACTGTTAAAGCTCGCTTGGAGAATTTTGAGCATTACTTTACTAGTGTGTAAGATGAGTGCAATTCTGTGGTAGTTTGAGCATTCTTTGGCATTGCCTTTCTTTGGGATTGGAATGAAAACTGACCTATTCCAGTCCTGTGGCCACTGCTGAATTTTCCAAAATTGCTGGCATATTGAATGCAGCACTTTCACAGCATCATCTTTTAGGATTTGAAATAACTCAATTGGAAATCCATCATCTCCATAAGCTTTGTTCATAGTGATGCTTCTTAAGGCCCATTTGACTTTGCATTTTAGGATGTTTGGCTCTAGGTGAGTGATGACACCATTGTGATTATCTGGGTCATGAAGATCTTTTTTGTATAGTTCTTCTGTGTATTCTTGCCACCTCTTCTTAATATCTTCTGCTTCTGTTAGATCCACACCATTTCTGTTTTTTACTGTGCTCATCTTTGCGTGAAAATTTCCCTTGGTATCTCCAATTTTCTTGAAGAGATCTCTAGTCTTTCCCATTCTATTGTTTTCCTCTATTTTTTGCACTGATCACTGAAGAAGGCATTTTTATCTCTCCTTGTTATTCTTTGGCAATCTGCATTCAAATGGGTATATCTTTCCTTTTCTCCTTTGCCTTTTGCTTCTCTTCTTTTCATAGCTAATTGTAAGGCGTCCTCAGACAGTCATTTTGCCTTTTTGCATTTCTTTTTCTGGGGGATGGTCTTGATCACTGCTTCCTGTACAATGTCAGGAACTTCCATCCATAGTTCTTCAGGCACTTTGTCTATCAAATCTAATCCCTTGAATCTATTTGCGACTTCCACTGTATAATCATAAGGGATTTGATTTAGGTCATACCTGAATGATCTAGTGGTTTTCCCTACTTTCTTCAATTTAAGTCTGAATTTGGCAATAAGGAATTCATGATCTGAACCACAGTCAGCTCCCGGTCTTGTTTTTGCTGACTGTATAGAGCTTCTTCATCTTTGACCTGCAAAGAATATAATCAATCTGATATTGGTATTGACCATCTAGTGACATCAATATGTAGAGTCTTCTCTTGTGTGGTTGGAAGAGGGTGTTTGCTATGACCAGTTTGGTCTCTTGGCAAAACTGTATTAGCCTTTGCCCTGCTTCATTCTGTAATCCAAGGCCAGATTTGCCTGTTACTGCAGGTATCTCTTGACTGCCTACTTTTGCATTTCAGTCCCCTATAATGAAAATGTCATCTTTTCTGGGTGTTAGTTCTAGAAGGTCTTGTAAGTCTTCATACAACTGTTCAATTTCAGCTTCTTCAGCCTTAGTGGTCAGGGCACAGACTTGGATTTCTGTGATATTGAGTGGTTTGCCTTGGAAATTAACAGAGATCATTTGTCATTTTTGAGACTGCATCCAAGTACTGCATTTCACACTCTTCTGTTGACTATGATGGCTACTCCATTTCTTCTAAGGGATTCTTGCCCACAGTAGTAGATATAATGGTCATCTGAGTTAAATTCACCCATTCCAGTCCATTTTAGTTTGTTGGTTCCTAAACTGTCAGTGTTTACTCTTGCCATCTCCTGTTTGACCACTTCCAATTTGCCTCAATTCACGGACCTAACATTCCAAGTTCCTACTCAATGTTGTTCAGGGAAATTTCCAAGAGTAACAAGCACATTCATGATTGTGATTGTGATGATGATTTCTTGGGGGTACACATATAACCAGGTGTATTAGAGTTTATGCTGTGCATATGCATGGCTTACTCATGTCGATTTGCATCTCTAACTATTTCCCAGATGTATGAGTGAAGAAAGAAGGCTTTGATCTCTAAGGTCCCCATTACCCTCAAGGACCTCGCTTCCACACTACCCATTTTTAGTCCCATAAGGATTGTTTCTAACTTGATGTTCTGAAAAGTAGTTTGGGCAGCACCTTATAGAGCAGAACCTCAGATCATCCTCCAAAGGTCTGAACACAGTGATTGGGACTTACTGGATAAACCTTTGTTTGGCTAATAAAACTCTATTCAGTATGCTGCTCCTGCTGCTGCTGCTAAGTCACTTCAGTCGTGTCCAACTCTGTGTGACCCCATAGACGGCAGACCACCAGGCTCCCCCGTCCCTGGGGTTCTCCAGGCAAGAACACTGGAGTGGGTTGCCATTTCCTTCTCCAATGCATGAAAGTGAAAAGTGAAAGTGAAGTTGCTCAGTCGTGTCCGACTGTTCGCGACCCCATGGACTGCAGCCTACCAGGCTCCCCCGTCCATGGGATTTTCCAGGCAAGAGTACTGGAGTGGGGTGCCATTGCCTTCTCCGTCTATTCAGTATATCAAAAGTTATATGATCAGCCATCTGAATTCTAATCATTTGTGGTTTCAACTAGCCAAGAACTACTGTGTCCCTAACTAAATTCCTCAATCAATGCAAATCAGGCCTTTTTAAGTCAAGTCTGAAGACAAAGATAATTTTATAAAATAATACATGTGTAATTGATTTAACAAACATGTCACCAGTCCAGCAAACAACAGAAAGTTCAGTCCAAGAGTATTTCATGGCATTTGCTATTTTAATGTGATTTTAAATTTAGGTGCAAAAATTCAATTATATGGAATTCATAACAGCATTTATATTCTGATTTCATGGAGCTGTATTATTTTGCATAAACAATTTATTGGAATCAATTATCAATGAAAACACAAAGTTCCTTTCATGACCACCAAATTGATGCCTTTATTAAAAAAAAAATTAATGATTTCAGCAGGCAGCTTTAGCACTCTGAGAACTACATGCTCAAATTCTAATGAGGTTCTAACTCATCCATTCCACTTTTAAATTTGTTCCAACTAAATACCACAAAGGTGAGAAAGACAGTGTCTGGAAGGGGCCTTCATGAGCAGAAGCCCAAATTATACCCAGAGCTGGTCCTGTGAACATATTATTGACCTCATCTCCTCAAGAGAGAGGCAGGCTTTTCTTTCAGACAACTCTGTTCCTAGTTCTCCACATCACATAGCTCAGGTTTAATCTGCATAGCAGGGCCCCCCTGTGCCACCCCAGGGCTGCTAACTGACTGGGTTCAGAAGACCTGTGTTCCACAGACAGGCTGCATGGCGCACACACAGTGGAGAGCACAGAAGAATGTCAGGAACCCAGGTTCTTGTCTACACCTACCCTTTGGAACTGGTTTCACTTTACAGTCAAACAAAGATGATAATCTGGCCTGAATTCACTTTTGGGGTGTGGTATTCTGATTTTCTTAGAAATAAACATTTAAAAACAGTTACTGTGATAAACCATAATGGAAACCATGGACACCCATGACCTACTAGCTTTAGCATTCTTTCAGCAAACCTAGCAGCCACTTGCAATGGACTTGAGTCCACATAAAGCTTGAAACTTATATGACACCTGCCCCAAAGTATGAAACATAGCTCTCAAAAGCTTACACTACTGGTATAAACTGGGCTGTGCAGAGTAAGATAGTTCTGGTCAAAGTCAGAACTTGAACCTAGACTAGGACAGTTAGTAGAGAGCTACAGGAGGAATCCTGGGATAAGATAAAGCTATACACCCTAACCTGGCCAGTTAGCCTGGCAAAAGTAGAGGTGACAGAGTGGGAGGGAGATAGGGTGATATCAAGAATAAAGTTGAAAAATCTACAAACCATAAACGCTGGAGAGGCTGTGGAGAAAAGGGAACACTTTTGCACTGTTGAAGGGTAAAGTCGTTCAGTCGTGTCTGACTCTTTGCAACCCCATGGACTGTAGCCTACTAGGCTTCTCCATCCATGGGATTCTCCAGGCAAGAATACTGGAGTGGGTTACCATTTCCTTCTCCAGGGGATCTTCCCGACCTAGGGATCAAACCCGGGTCTCTCGCACTGGAGGCAGACGCTTTAACCTCTGAGCCACCAGGGAAGCCCCTTTGCACTGTTGGTGGAACGTAAATTGATACAGCCACTATGGAGAACAGTATGGAGGCTCCTTTAAAAACTAAAAATAATCCTACCATATGATCTAGCAATCCCACTCCTGGGCATATACCCTAAGAAAACCATAATTCAAAAAGACACACATACCCTAATATTCATAGCAGCACTACAATAGCCAGGACATGGGAACACCCTTCATCTGCCCTCTGGAAGATGAAGGGATAAGGAAGATGTGGTACATACATACAGTGGAATATTACTCAGCCATAAAAAGGAACAAAACTGGGTCTTTTGAAATGATGTGGATATACCTAGAGTCTGTCAGAGTGAAGTAAGTCAGAAAGAAAAAAATTATTGCATATAAATGTATATATATATATATATATTGTATCTGGAAAATGGAACAGATGAACCCATTTGCAGAGCAGACATAGAGAGTGGACATGTGGACAAGGAGGGAGGAAGGGGAGGGTAAGATGAATTGGAAGAATGATTGTCATATATACACTATCATGTAAAATCTATAGTGAGTTCTGCAGTATAGCATAGCCCGGAGAGCTCAGCTTGGTGCTTTGTGATGACCTATAGAGGCGGGATGAGGGGAAGGGAGGCTCAAGAGGGAGGAAGTGTATGTGTACATATAGCTGATTCACTTCACTGTACAGCAGAAACTAATATAACATTGTAAAGCAACTATACCGAAATTAAAAAAGAATAAAATTGAGATTGCCGCTGCTGCTAAGTCACTTCAGTCATGTCCAACTCTTTGTGACCCCATAGACGGCAGCCCACCAGGCTCCCCTGTCCCTGGGATTCTCCAAGCAAGAACACTGGAGTGGGCTGCCGTTTCCTTCTCCAATGCATGAAAGTGAAGTAGCTCATTCGTGTCCAACTCTTAGCGACCCCATGGACTGCAGCCTATCAGGCTCCTCCGTCCATGGGATTTTCCAGGCAAGAGTACTGGAGTGGGGTGCCATTGCCTTCTCCTAAAATTGAGATTAGGGACAAGAAATTCAAAGGAAACAGAGGGAGTCTGAGGTAGAAAGTACAGTCTGTATATGAAAGCAGGCATCAGAGGGTCAATCAAAGTGATGTGATTTACCTGGATCCCAGCTTTAGTTTCCAGTAAAGCTGGCATTAGAAAAACATTTCCCTTACACATTATACTGCTTTCTTTCATGGTTATTGTTGGGCTGATGGCCCAGGAAAAGAGGGGAGTTTCCTATTTATATTTCAAAGCGTATCATTTAGGGGTTTCAGTGAGGAAAAGAACAGGATGTGATGCTTTTGACTGAAATTAAATTGCAATAAAACTCCATGTCTCTCAGTTCTGCTTAAAATGCTCACTAGCAACTCCTGCTTCTGATGAAGTCCAGTGAAGCACAAAACTCCCAGGGAGATCTAGCAAAGGCAGATAACGAAACAAAACATCTGGATGAAGTTAGCGGGACCTGCCAAGGAAAGCAGGACCACAGAGGCCAAGAAAAGAGAAAGCAAGCTCCTTAAGCCAGGCCCAGCACTATGCACACTGCTTTCCCAGGTCACTTTCATTCCTGGTACAGAAGGAGACACTAAGAGGCCTGGCAAATGCCAACCCTGACCCAGCAGAGGAGCCAGCAGGGCTCTGCCACTCATGGTGCTGCCGAAACAAAAACGGCCTGCTGCTGCTGCTGCTAAGTCGCTTCAGTCGTGTCCGACTCTGTGTGACCCCATAGACGGCAGCCCACCAGGCTCCCGCGTCTCTGGGATTCTCCAGGCAAGAACACCGGAATGGGTTGCCATTTCCTTCTCCAGCTCATGAAAGTGAAACGTGAAAGTAAAGTCGCTCAATCGTGTCCGACTCTTAGCGACCCCATGGACTGCAGCCCACCAGGCTCCTCCGTCCATGGGATTTTCCAGGCAAGAGGACTGGAGTCGGGTGCCATTGCCTTCTCCGAAAAACGGCCTGAGGCGCTGCCAAATAAGAAGATGCCGAGGGGCCAAGGACGGAAACAGAAGGGACTTCAACACTCAGCACAAGTTTCTACTTGAGATGTGTACCGATTCTTAAATTATACTGGACAAAACACTAAGAAGCCACTTAAGAAGAAAGAAAAGAACTGAAAAGCACAAGGAGTTATTAATATTCATCCGGTACAAGGAACCTAATAGAAACCAAAACTACTGATGGAAAAAGCACTCCTAAATATCCCAGGTGCTCCAATGGCATACCTGAAACACTAAGAGATGGGAGGAACTGAAGCTAAGGTAAATTAACTGGGTAAACCTGCAACCCGGCTTTCCTCAGCCCCTGACTGAAGGACTGTCTCTCTGCCCAAATCCAAGCATCAACCAATGGACAATATTGTCCTGAGCCCCTCCCCACACTGTTCCTTACATGTGCTAAATATCAAAAAACCACTGCTAAGGATTAAACAATAGGTTCAGGAGGGGAAAAAAAAAAAAAAGACATCAGATTGAGATATGAGTGCCAGGAAAGATATATGATACCAAAATAACTTATGAAAGTGTCGAGAAAATCAATTACTCATGACTGTAAAAATTTCACTATAGAACTGGAATCTGGCAAAAAGAAACAAGCAGAAATCCTAAAGATGGAAAATAAAATAGAGAGGCATCTACCAGTCAAGTAATGCCAAGGATTTCCAACAACTATGAGATAGGAGACATCCTTTTCACAAGGCTTCAGAGTCAGATATGTATTTTGCAGTTACAGCACATCTCAATTCAAGTAAAAATTCAGATGTTCAGTCATACTAGCCATATTTAAAGCAGTCAATAAGCACATGTGGCTTTAGACTACCATATAGCATATTGGACAATATAATTCTCTCTACAGAGGTAGGTAGATATATGTATTGTTGGATGGATGGATGGAAGGATGGATGGAAGCATAGATAGATAAATGGATGGATGGATGGATAGATAGATGTATTGTTGGATGGATGGATAGATAGATGGATGGAAGCATAGATAGATAACTAGATGGATAGACGGATGGATGGATGGATAGACAGATGGATTGTTGGATGAATGGATGGATGGATGATGGACAGATAGCTGAAAGAAAGAGAGAAAGGCATAGGTATGAATAGAAATATGCATTACTCTCTTTGACATACATTGCTGAACAAAAGCAGCAAAAGAAGTCAGATTTAAAAGAAGATCATGTTGATGATTCCTTATACAAATTTCAAGTAAAGGCAAAACTAACAGATGATCACAGAAGTCAAAATAGTAATTACATCATGTGAGAATGGTTTTGACAGGATGCGGCACAAGGGAATGGTTTTGGAGGAATACTCTGTATCTTGAGCTGGGAGTGGGGTATACGTAAGTAAAAACCATCAAGTTGTATGTTTAATTGTGCCCTGCAGGGCAATTTAATGTAATATATATTATATCTTGTACTGTGCTGATAAGCTGGCTTTCCAGGGAAGAGAAGTATTCCTGGTCTGTAGAATCTGCCCATTTCCATGTGAGCTACATATTCTAACAATGGGCAATTTCAAGCTATTAAGAGGATACCACTGAATATGAAACTGAAAGAGATATGTAAAATCAGCTCTTGAGAGAAGCTGCCAGCCAGCTCTAGCACATGCAGCTTCATAAGAAAGAAAAAGGGAAATACGTGTGCAAAACTGGGGATTTGCACACAAGCCATTTGCATAGAGAGCCCACACTTTTGATGACTCTCTCTATACTGCAGAGAAGGGAAGGACAGCTTTTCCCCAAGACTTCTGTGATGTTCAAAGTGAACACTGGTGGAGATGCTACTGAGTGATACACAGAATAGTGAGGCCTCCTCCGCCTCCTCCTGGAACCTATGCGTGCACCCTCCCACTCAGCAGCCCCAAAGAGAGCTGACAGGTGACAACCCAGGCACACAGAATGGCGCTTTCTCCTCATACCGTACAGTGCCAAATATGCTGTCAAATTCAGGAAATAGTACAATTTAAAGTAATGAAGTATATTAAACAACAATACCAAAAGCAATATTGAACTGTCAAGAAAAAAATGTACCACAGTAAAATAAGGCATATGTTCCCAGGGACCCAGCTTGTTCGGAGGAGAATGTATATTCAAGCAGAAATAAACAGCATGTGCTTGACTGGGTCTCTAAATCTTCATGTTTACTGTGCAAGAAGAGTCATGCTGAGAGTTGCTGTTTGCACTTTCTAACAGAGTTGCTGTTTGCACTTTCTAACCTTTGCTAGGACTCTGTGGCCTTGGTGACACAGGGTTGCAACCATTTGAAATTAATTTCCCAGTTGCATTAGCTCAAAGAGATGCTGTCCTTTAAAGGTTATCAATTAATGAAAATTCTAATTCAATGTTAACATGGGGTCATAAAAGACGTAGATTCTGTACAAGGTGGCCTATTCCAGAGGGCGGTATGACATTTGCCCCAAGGCCTAGTATGACATACAAGAAAGAGAAAACAATGGTAATAAGGCCCTTTTCAATAATCTAAGACCATAAAACAGTGTCACTGAGAAAAAGATTCTAATTCCAATGGTACAGTGTGGCCCAAGCATCATACCCTGAGGTTGAATTCTACTTGTGTCAAATACCAGCTACACAGCCTTGAGCAAGCTTCTTAACTTCTTTGTGCTTTAGTTTCCTCATTAGTGAAATGGGAATAACTATCATACATACATATGTAATCTCACATATATATATGTATATATATATACATATATATATAGTGAATAAATAAACACTACATTTTAAAGCTAGATGACACCATAGATAGAGGTCACCAACCACAGTGATTGCTGAAGTGTGGTACCAAGACTAGAAATATCAGCATCAGCTGGGACCATGCTAGAAACACATATTCCTCATCCAACCCGAGACCTACTGAATCAGAAATTTTGGCCTGAGAGCACACAAATATGGATTTGAACAATGAATGCAGAGTTGTAAAGAAAAGCAAGGAAAGATAAGAAAGGCTTCCTCAGCCATCAATGCAAAGAAATAGAAGAAAACAATAGAAAGGGAAAGATTAGAGATCTCTTCAAGAAAATTAGAGATACCAAGGGAACATTTCATGCAAAGACAAGCTCAATAAAGGACAGAAATGGTATGGACCTAACAAAAGAAGAAGATATTAAGAAGAGGTAGCAAGAATACACAGAACAACTGTACAAAAAAGATCTTCACGACCCAGATAATCACGATGGTGTGATCACTCACCTAGAGTCAGACATCCTGGAATGTGAGGTCAAGTGGGCCTTAGGAAGCATCACTATGAAAAAAGCTAGTGGAGGTGATGGAATTCCAGTTGAGCTATTTCAAATCCTAAAAGATGATGCTGTAAAACTATGAAATTCAATATGCCAGCAAATTTGGAAAACTCAGGAGTGGCTACAGGACTGGAAAAGTTCAGTTTTCATTCCAATCCCAAAGAAAGACAATGCCAAAGAATGCTCAAACTACCACACAATTGCACTCATCTCACATGCTAGTAAAGTAATGCTCAAAATTCTCCAAGCCAGCAATACGTGAACTGTGAAATTCCAGACGTTCAAACTGGTTTTAGAAAAGGCAGAGGAACCAGAGATTAAATTGCCAACATTCACTGGATCATCAAAAAAGCAAGAGAATTCCAGAAAAACATCTATTTCTGCTTTATTGACTATGCCAAAGCCTTTGACTGTGTGGATCACAAGAAACTGTGGAAAATTCTGAAAGAGATGGGAATACCAGACCACCTGACCTGCCTCTTGAGAAACCTATATGCAGATCAGGAAGCAACAGTTAGAACTGGACATGGAACAACAGACTGGTTCCAAATAGGAAAAGGAGTACATCAAGGGCTGCCATCTACGGGGTCGCACAGAGTCAGACATGACTGAAGCTAATTAGCAGCAGCAGTAGCAGCAAGGCTGTATATTGTCACCCTGCTTATTTAGCTTATATGCAGAGTACATCCTGAGAAATGCTGGGCTGGATGAAGCACAAGCTGGAATCAAGGTTGCTGGGAGAAATATCAATAACCTCAGATATGCAGATGACACCACCATTATGGCAGAAAGTGAAGAGGAACTAAAGAGCCTCTTGATGAAAGTGAAAGAGGAGAGTGAAAAAGTTGGCTTAAAGCTCAATATTCAGAAAACTAAGATCATGGCATCTGGTCCCATCACTGCATGGCATATAGATGGAGAAACAGTGGAAACAGTGGCTGACTTCATTTTTCTGGGCTCCAAAATCACTGCAGATGGTGATTGCAACCATGAAATTAAAAGACGTTTACTCCTTGGAAGGAAAGTTATGACCAACCTAGATAGCATATTAAAAAGCAGAGACAGTTCTTTGCCAACAAAATTCCGTCTAGTCAAGGCTATGGTTTTTCCAGTAGTTATGTATAGATTTGAGAGTGGGACTGTAAAGAAAGCTGAGCGCCGAAGAATTGATGCTTTTGACCTGTGGTGTTGGAGAAGACTCTTGAGAGTCCCCTGGACTGCAAGGAGATCCAGTCCATCCTAAACAAGACCAGTCCTGGGTGTTCATTGGAAGGACTGATGTTGAAGCTGAAACTCTAATACCTTGGCCACATGATGCAAAGAACTGACTCATTTGAAAAGACCCTGAATGCTGGGAAAGATTGAGGGCAAGAGGAGAAGGGGACAACAGAGGATGAGACGGTTGGATGGCATCACCGTCATCCATTGGGTAAACTCCAGGAGTTGGTGATGGACAGGGAGGCCTGGTGTGCCATGGTTCATGGGGTCGCAAAGAGTTGGACGTGACTAAGCAACTGAACTGAACTCTAATGCAGTTTAGAACACAGTTTAGAATCACTGACCTAGACAAGTCTTTCTTTTCTAAGTGAGGGAAAGTGAGCATGAGAAAATGAAATGACCAAGATGTGATACATCAGTGGCCCTCAGGAAGCACACTATGGTCACAGGCAGCTCTGACTGGGATTTTCCTCAAATTAAAAAAAATTTTTTACAATTATTTTCTTTTCCATTAGAAGTCATTTTTTTTTTCCAGAAGTCACTCCTTGATACTCTAATAAGATATACAAGGGCAAACACATGCATACACACACACAATTTTAAACAAAAAAAAATTATATAAAAATCAAGTGATTGTGTACTTTCTCCAACTTCTGTTTGGCAACTTCCTAGCATTAGACTGATATACTGAAAATAAAGATCTGGTAGGACATGAGCCCTGGGTTATCAGAATGGGTCCAGCTCTAAATAATTGGCATGGTCATGCATGCTATTCTGAGGCAGGAGATAAACGGGCTTACAACCAGCCTCCTGTTTATAGTCCAAGATAGAAATAATAACAGGAATAGGATGAATAGCTGGACTCTGTGTCCTGTGGACACTTTAAGAAGACAGTAATGCTGGGGCAGGGAGGGGCCAAAGCACTGCTTAGGCAAAAAATAAGGAGGCACATATTTCTTATCCTTGGAGGCAAGGAGGCTTTGACTGTACATGAGGAGAAAGGCTCCTTGGGGGTCAAAGTGGGGGAATTATCCCATCATAGGTGACGTCAGTCTCCCAGAGAAGCCTTACGCTGGGATCCATCTCGGCAAAAAGATGTGCATGCGGACCCAAGAGAGCTCTGGGTTCAATCAGATGTGAGAAATGAAGCAAAGTAATCGGCCAGAGGAAAAAAGACCCAGAAGACCTGCCCCCATAATGAGTGATTAACTCCATCCAAAAGGCTTCAGCTCACACTTTCTCTCTCTCTCAGCCCACCTATGCTTTCTCTACCTTGTACCTTTTGTCATAATGGACACTTTGTTTGCTTCAACACTTTTCATCTCTTTGCTGAATTCCTTCTTCAAAGCAGACAAGAGCTGGGCCAGCACCACAGCTACCCTACTTCCTGGTTGCCTGTAAACCCTACCTGCCTCAAACCTGCAGCTAATTACAAAACTTGGTTACCAGGCTTATTAGAACTCTCTCAAAATAAAGGGTCTTAGGGAACAGTTGACTGGTGTCCTTGGTATAGCATCCTGATTTTGAAACCCCCCTTCAGACTTGTCCACAAGATTTTGTGCTTCTTCCCAGTTTTTGCTTCTTTTCTGGAGTTTAAATTGAAAGGGTGTGGTCTAGAGAAGTGAGGTGCTATTGTATCTAGATTTAAATAAAATATTGAAGATATTTTGGAATTTCAAACTCATTCTAAAAATAACATTAAATCTCTACTCTGCAAAAGCCATCTCTGGAGATGGTGGAAAACTCTAGCCTGTCTTATCCTGACTGTTCTCCCATCTTTGATGTATCTCCACTATCTCATATTTTGGTGAAAAGGGACTGAAGTGAAGCTAGGATTTCATTTTAATGGTGTCTTTTCCCAACTGTCCAGGAACAAAATGTGCTGGGTAGGTTGAAAGAGGTAGAAAAATGATTTCTTTACCATGCAACGTATCCTCCCATTGTAATTCATAAATCGAGTTCTTTGTTTCTGTTTAAAGACATAGTTCTAAATAAATAAATTAAAAGAGTCCTTTGTCGTTGTTTCAAAAAACCATGAACTTCCAGATGTTCAAGCTGGTTTTAGAAAAAGCAGAGGAACCAGAGATCAAATTGCCAACATTCACTGGATCATCGAAAAAGCAAGAGAGTTCTAGAAAAACATCTATTTCTGCTTTATTGACTATGCCAAAGCCTTTGACTGTGTGGATCACAAGAAACTGTGGAAAATTCTGAGAGTGCTGGGAATACCAGACCACCTGACCTGCCTCCTGAGAAACCTGTATGCAGGTCAGGAAGCAACAGTTAGAACTGGACATGGAACAACAGACTGGTTCCAAATAGGAAAAGGAGTGCATCAAGGCTGTATATTGTCATCCTGCTTCTTTGACTTACATGCAGAGTACATCATGAGAAACGCTGGGCTGGATGAAGCACAAGCTGGAATCAAGGTTGCTGGGAGAAATATCAATAACCTCAGATATGCAGATGACACCACCCTTATGGCAGAAAGTGAAGAGGAACTAAAGAGCCTCTTGATGAAAGTGAAAGAAGAGAGTGAGAAAGTTGGCATAAAGCTCAACATTCAGAAAAGTAAGATCATGGCATCTGGTCCCATCACTGCATGGCAAATAGATGGGGAAACAGTGGAAACAGTGGCTGACTATTTTCGGGGGCTCCCAAATCACTGCAGATGGTGACTGCAGCCATAAAATTAAAAGACGCTTACTCCTTGTAAGGAAAGTTATGACCAACCTAGACAGAATATTAAAAAGCAGAGACATTACCTTCCCAACAAAGGTCTGTGTAATCAAGGCTATGGTTTTTCCAGTGGTCATGTATGGATGTGAGAGTTGGACTGTGAAGAAACTTGAGCGCCAAAGAATTAATGCTTTTGAACTGTGGTGTTGCAGAAGACTCTTGAGAGTCCCTTGGACTGAAAGGAGATCCAACCAGTCCATCCTAAAGGAGATCAGTCCTGGGTGTTCGTTGGAAGGGCTGATGTTGAAGCTGAAACTCCAGTACTTTGGATACCTGATGTGAGGAGCTGACTCATTGAAAAAGACCCTGATGCTAGGAAAGGTTGAGCATAGGAGGAGAAGGGGACAACAGAGGATGAGATGGTGGATGGCATCACTGACTCGATCGACATGGGCTTGGGGGCACTCCAGGAGTTGGTGATGGACAGGGTGGCCTGGCATGCTGCAGTTTTTGGGGTCAAAAGAGTCAGACACGACTCAGCGACTGAACTGAACTGAAGGGGCTCAGGACACTTTTCAAATAATATGTAAGCTTTTCCATGCTTTAGCCACTAGTGTGGTTTTAAGTAATGCTCAAAATTCTCCAAGCCAGGTTTCAATATACAGGAACTGTGAACTTTCAGATACTCAAGCTGGATTTAGAAAAGGCAGAGGACCAGAGATCAAAATGCCAAAATCCGCTGGATCATCAAACAGTAAGAGTTCCAGAAAAACATCTACTTTTGCTTTATTGACTACACCAAAGCCTTTGACTGTATGGATGAAAACAAACTGTGGAAAATTCTTCGAGATGAGAATACCAGACCACCTGACCTGCCTCCTGAGAAATCTGTATGCAGGTCAAGAAGCAACACTTAGAACTCAACATGGAACAACAGACTGGTTCTAAATTGGGAAAGGAGTTCGTCATGGCTGTATACTGTCATCCTGCTTATTTACTTTATATGCAGAGTACATCATGCGAAATGCTGGGCTGGACGAAGCACAAGCTGGAATCAAGATTGCTAGGAGAAATATCAATAAACTCAAATACGCAGATGACACCATCCTTACGGCAGAAAGTGAAGAAGAACTAAACAGCTCCTTGATGAAAGTGAAAGAGGAGAGTGGAAAAAGTTGGCTTAAAGCTCAATGTTCAGAAAACTAAGATCATGATATTTGGTCCCATCATTTCATGGCAAATAGACAGGAAACAATGGAAACAGTGACTGACTTTATTTTGTGGGGCTCCAAAATCCCTGCAGATGGTGACTGCAGCCATGGAATTTAAAAATGCTTGCTCCTTGGAAGAAAAGCTATGACTAACCTAGACAGCATATTAAAAAGCAGAGACATTACTTTATCAACAAAGGTCTGCATGGTCAAAGCTATGGTTTTTCCAGTAGTCATGTATGGATATGAGAGTTGGGCTATAAAGAAAGTGAAGTGAAGTGAATTCGCTCAGTCATGTCTGACTCTTTGCAATCCCATGGACTGTAGTCTACCAGGCTTCTCCGTCCATGGGATTTTCCAGGCAAGAGTACTGGAGTGGGTTGCCGTTTCCTTCTCCAGGGGATTTTCCTGACCCAGGGATCGAACCCAGGACTCCTGCATTGCAGGCAGATGCTTTAACCCCTGAGCCACCAGGGAAGCCCTCATAAAGAAAGCTGAGCGCCAAAGAACTGGTGCTTCTGAACTGTGGTGTTGGAAAAGACTCTTGAGAGTCCCTTGGACTGCAAGGAGATCAAACCAGTCCATCCTAAAGGAGATCAGTCCTGAATATTCATTGGAAGGACAGATGCTAAAGCTGAAACTCCAATACTCTGGCCACCCGATGTGAAGATCTGACTCAGTGGAAAAGACCCTGATGCTGGGAAAGATTGAATGTGGAAAGAGAAGGGGACGACAGAGGATGAGATGGTTGGATGGCATCACTGACACAATGGACATAAGTTTGACTAGGCTCTGGGAGTTGATGGACAGGGAAGCCTGGTGTGCAGCAGTCCATAGGGTTACAAAGAGTCGGACACGACTGAGTGACTGAACTGAACAGATGGTTTTAAGAAAACATACATGCTGAAGATCAGCCTTATATTGAAATATTGTTAATGCTTAAGGAAAAGACAAAAAGAAATGTTAAACCATGCTTAACGCTACAACACAGGGATAGCCAGCATTAAAATACTGTCATATATTTAATATAAAATATAATATACACATTATTTTGAACCAAACAAGATTATTCTTCACATACTATTTTGTAGCCTGCTTTTTCATTAATACAATATCAGTATCTCTCAGTGTCGATATAGATCTAAGCTGTTATTTTAATAATACAGAATATTCAGTTTTTGCAACCGTAATTATTTATCTAAATGTAACTGGTGAACAGTTGTATTTTCAAATGACTTCTGGCATCCAGAACTATGAGAGAATAAGTTTGTGTTGCATTAAGCCATCAAGTTTGTAATAATTTGACATGGAAACTAAAATAGTAAATTACCATCACCCACCTCAAGAAACAGGACCCTCATACCTCATTCCTGTCTTCTCATCAGCACAGGATAAACACTGTCCTGACTTCCAATACCATAGATAGAATTTATGACCTTGAAACTTAATTAAATGGAATCAAACAGTTAAAAAACAGAATAATGGAAATAAAACCAAAAACAAGTAAGACTTAACTAAACTCAAAAGCTTTTGTACAGCAAAGGAAACCATTAACAAAATGAAAAGACAACCTCACAGAATGGGTGGAAAATATTTGCAGATGATGTGACTGATAAGGGATTAATCTCAAAAATTGACAAAACAAATCATGCAGGTTAATATCAAGAAAACAAAAAACCCAAATAAAAATGGTCAGAAGACCTAAATAAACATTTCTCCAAAGAAGACATACAGATGGCCAAAAGGCACATGAAAAGATGCTCAACACTGCTAATTATTAGAGAAATGCAAATGAAAACTACAGTGGGATATTACTTCATACCGATCAGAATGGCCATCATCAAAAATCTACAAACAATAAATTCTTTAGAGAATGTGGAGAAAAGGGATATTTCCTACACTGTTGTTGGGAATGTAAACTGGAAACAGCCACTATGGAGAAGAGTGAGGAAGTTCTGTAAAAAACTAAAAGTAGGGTTACCATATGATCTAGCAATCCCATTCCTGGGCATATATCTGAAGGAAATCGTAGTTTGAAAGGATACATGCACCTCAGTGTTCATTGCAAGGAATATATATGCACTACTATATTTAAAATAGAACAGATAACCAATAAGGACCTACTGTACAGCATGGGGGCTTTCTGGGGGGCGCTAGTGGTAAATGACTTGCTGCCAACGTAGGAGACATAAGAGGCCTGGGTTCTATCCCTGTGTCAGAAAGATTCCCTGGAGGAGGAAATGGAAACCCACTCCAGTATTCTTGCTGGAGAATCCCATGGATAGAGGACCCTGTTGGGCTACAGTGCATGGGGTCATAAAGAATCAGACTCAACTGAAATGACTCAGCACGCATATAGCACAGGGAACTCTGCTCAATATTCTGTAATAACCTAAATAGGAAAAGAACTTGAAAAAGAATAAATATATACTATACATATATGTATAACTGAATCACTTTGCTGTACACTTGAAACTAACACAACATTGTAAATCAACTATACTCTAATACAAAATGGTTTTTTAAAAATATATATTGCACATGCTTTCATATATATCTTTCTAAATTATTTCATTATTTCCCTTAGGGAAATACCTAGAAGTAAAATAGATGAATCAAAAATGCATACATTTTAAATTATTTTGAACACATATTTCCAAAACTCATTCCAGAAAATTATAAATATACACATTTCTAGCCTTCAAGTAAACTCCAATATGTATATATCTTAGTATATTTAATTGGTTTTCATTGTGGGTTTCATCCCACCTTATTACAAAAGAGTTTCAGGCAGCTTTTAAAGATATATACAAGATTAAAAATATGATCAAATGGAAACTAAGGATAAGAAAAAATAAGATGAGGACAGGTGTGACATTAACATGTAAATACTCTGAGATTCTTTGCAGCTGAACACTTTGAGTAAGAAACTATATTCAAGCTTTATAAATATCCAGACAAATACTTGATTAAGCAAGGTGATGACTGAATGAATCACTTCCAATTCCTTTTGAAAGTTGGCATAGTATGCATAATAAATGACTGAGTTAATGACAGTAATAAAAAGTCATGTTGATAGTCCATAAGACAGATATGAATAATTAGGTGATGACTGTATTAGTAAAATAAAAATAATTTTCACTCAGATGGACATGAAACTATAAAGTCCAATGAAGTCTTCAATCCAAAAAGGAGATTTATTATTCAAATAATTGTTAAAATCTCCTATTCCTTTGTTCTTTCCTGTCAGAAGATTTTAATCAATATCCATGTCCTCCTTTACCCAAATATTAACTATGCATGCAAAAGTAGTGAACTTAGTCTTGTTTATACTGCACAATACTATTTCTTTAAAAATAAATAGACTTTTAGACAATACTTCTATAGAAAAATGAGGAGGTAACCTCCAGAACCAATCATTAACAATGGTAAAAACAAACCAACGAAACCAGGAACCATTCAGTGCTTCTAGAGATGTCTGTCCAATATGCTAGCCCCCAGACACAAATGTCTAGTAAAATTTAAATGAAAATTAATTAACATTAAGTAAAATTTTAAAAGTCAATTCTTCATTTGTTGTGCAGAAGCTTTTAATTTTAATTAGGTCCCATTTGTTTATTTTTGCTTTTATTTCCAGAATTCTGGGAGGTGGATCATAGAGGATCCTGCTGTGGTTTATGTCGGAGAGTGTTTTGCCTATGTTCTCCTCTAGGAGTTTTATAGTTTCTGGTCTTACATTTAGATCTTCAATCCATTTTGAGTTTATCTTTGTGTGCGGTGTTAGAAAGTGATCTAGTTTCATTCTTTTATAAGTAGTTGACCAGTTTTCCCAGCACCACTTGTTAAAGAGATTGTCTTTACTCCATTGTATATTCTTGCCTCCTTTGTCAAAGATAAGGTGTCCATATGTGTGTGGATTTATCTCTGGGCTTTCTATTTTGTTCCATTGATCTATATTTCTGTCTTTGTGCCAATACCATACTGTCTTGATGACTGTGGCTTTGTAGTAGAGCCTGAAGTCAGGCAAGTTGATTCCTCCAGTTCCATTCTTCTTTCTCAAGATTGCTTTGGCTATTCGTGGTTTTTTGTATTTCCATACAAATCTTGAAATTATTTGTTCTAGTTCTGTGAAAAATATCGCTGGAAGCTTGATAGGGATTGCATTGAATTTGTAAATTGCTTTGGGTAGTATACTCATTTTCACTATATTGATTCTTCCGATCCATGAGCATGGTATATTTCTCCATCTATTAGTGTCCTCTTTGATTTCTTTCATCAGTGTTTTATAGTTTTCTATATATAGGTGTTTAGTTTCTTTAGGTAGATATATTCCTAAGTATTTTATTCTTTTTGTTGCAATGGTGAATGGAATTGTTTCCTTAATTTCTTTTTCTACTTTCTCATTATTAGTGTATAGGAATGAAAGGGATTTCTGTGTGTTGATTTTATATCCTGCAACTTTACTATATTCATTAATTAGCTCTAGTAATTTTCATGACCCTGTATGCAGGACAGCAAAAAAGACACAGATGTGTATAGCAGACTTTTGGACTCAGTGGGAGAGGGAGAGGGTGAGATGATTTGGGAGAGTGGCATTGAAACATGTATAATATCATGTAAGAATCGAATTGCCAGTCTATGTCCAATGCAGGATATGGCACGCTTGGGGCTGGTACACGGGGATGACCCAGAGAGATGTTGTGGGGAGGGGGGTGGGAGGGGGGTTCATGTTTGGGAACGCATGTACACCCGTGGTGGATTCATGTCAATGTATGGCAAAACCAATACAGAATTGTAAAATAAAATAAAAAATAAATTTAAAAATAAATAAATAAATAAATAAGTAAAATAGATAAAGAAATAGATTTAAAAAAATAAATAAAAGCTTTCCCTGAGATCAGAAAAAAAAAAAGTCAATTCTTCAGCCTGACTACCAAGCTTCAAATGCTCAGTAGCCATATATGGCTGGTGGCAACCAGTCTGGACAGTACAGATATGGATAGTACAGATATAGAATATTCTTATCATCACAGAAAGTGCTATTGGGTAGTACTACTTGCAGAATATAAAGTGTCTTTGATCAATAAAAAGATAGCACACTTAAAGGTATACATATAATCTGACCGACAAGAGGTCAAAATGTATTTTCCAATAAAATCATGAGTACAGATTATTTCTAGGTGAGTCTGTAAAAATCTCCTTGATAAATAACAAGCGCTGGCAAGGGTGTGGAGAAGTTGGAACCCACCTCCATTCCTGGTAGGAATGTAAAATGGTGCAATCCCTATGGAAAATAGTTTGGAGGTTCCTCAAAAATTTAAGACTTACCATATGAGCCAGCAACACCACTTGTAGTTTATATCAAGGGAATTTAAAAGAAGGATTTAAATAGATACCTGAGTGCCAGGGTTCACTGCAACATTATTCACAGTGACCAGAAAATGGAAACAATCCAAGTGACCATCAGTAGATGAATGGATAAACAAACTGTGGTTCACACATTCAATATAATAATATTCAGCCATTAAAAGAAGTAAAGATCTAATAGATGTTATATAACATGGGTGAACCCTAAAATACAGCAAGATGAATACTGTAGGAAATATATGAATATATAAAATATCTGAAAGTGAAAGTGTTAGTTGCTCAGTAGGGTCTGACTCTTTACTATCCCCATACACTGTAGCCCGCCAGGCTCCTCTGTCCACGGGCTTCTCCAGGCAAGGACACTGGAGTGGGTAGCCATGCCCTCTCCAAGTGATCTTCCTGACCCAGGGGTCAAGCCTGGGTTTCTTGCATTGCAGGCAGACTCTTTACCATCTTGGCTACAAGAGAAGCCCATTTTGCATGCTAGCACAGTAATGCTCACAATTCTTCAAGTAGGCTTCAACAGTTCATAAACCTGAAAAGTACAAGCTGCATTTAGAAAAGGCAAAGGAACCAGTGATCAAATTGCCAACATTTGTTAGATCACAGAAAAAGCAAGAGAATCCAAGAAAAGCATCTACTTCTGCTTCACTGACTACACTAAAGCTTTGACTGTGTGGATCACAACAAACTGGAAAATTTTTAAAGGAGAGGGGAATACCAGACCACCTTACTTGTCTCCTGAGAAACCCATATGCAAGTCAAGAAGTAACAGGACCAGACATGGAACAATGGACTGGTTCAAAATTGGGAAAGGAGTATATCAAGGCTATATACTGTCACCTTGCTTATTTAACTTATATGAAGAGTATATCATGCAAGATGCCAGGCTAGATGAATCACAAGCTGGAATCAAGATTGCTGGGAGAAATATCAACAATCTCAGATACGCAGATAATACCACTCTAATGACAGAAAGCAAAGAGGAACTAAAGAGCCTCTTGATGAGGCTTGAAAGATGTCCTTGAAAGAGGACAGTGAGAAAGCTAAAGACTCAACACTGAAAAAATGAAGATCAGAGCATCTGGCCCCATCACTCCATGGCAAATAGATGGGGAAAAACTGAAAACAGTGACAGATTTTATTTTCCTGGGCTCCAAAATCAATGTGGATGGTGGCCACAGCCATGAAATTAAGACACTTGCTCCTGGAAGGAAAGCTATGACAAATCTAGAAAGTGTATTGAAAAGAGACATCACTTTTCTGACAAAGGTCTGTATAGTCAAAGCTATGGTTTTTCTATTAGTCATGTATGTATGTGAGAGTTGGACTATAAAGAAAGTTAAGTGCCAAAGAATTAATTATTTTGAACTGTGGTGTTAGAGAAGACTCTTGAGAGTCCCTTGGATAGCAAGGAGACCAAAACAGTCAATTCTACTGGAAATCAATCCTGAATATTCATTGGAAGGACTGATGCTAAGGCTCTAATATTTGGGCCACCAGATGCAAAGAACTGACTCATTAGAAAAGATCCATATGTTGGGAAAGATTGAGGGCAGGAGGAGAAGAGGGCGACAGAGGATGAGATAGTTGGATGGCTTCACCGACTCAATGGACATGAGTTTGAGCAAACTCCGAGAGATAGTGAAGGATATGGAAGCCTACTGTGCTGCAGTCCATGGGGTCACAAAGAGTGGGACATGATTTAGTGACTGAACAACAATATAAAATATCTAGAATAGGCAAGTTCACAGGAGTAAGAAGTAGATCAGTGTTTACCAGGGGCTGGAGGGAGGCATAATGGTAGTCACTGCTTGATAAGCACAGAGTATGTGTCTGGGTGATGGAAAAGTTTTGAAAACAGTAGTAGTGTTTACAAAACATTGTGAATAGTTTATACTGCTAACTGTACACTTAAAATGGTTAAAATGAAATATTTTGCATTATATTAGTTTTACCACACTAAAAATACCCTTAAAAAGTACTCAGTGAAAGACTGACCAATGTAAACCCTAAAAATAAAATATATTTAGAAGTTAATGTCACTGGAATCCTGCAAATTAACAATGCAACACAGTTGTAAATAATTCTATTATACACTAGTAATCAAACATACAGGAAAACAATTGCATTGCTAAAAAAATAGTGCTTTACTTCCTAGGAATGCTGGAGTTAAGGAATAACAAGCTTAATTAGAGAAGGAGGTATCCATCTCTAATTCTGAACAGGGAATTATGTGACAATCCATTAAACATCTTCTCAGCTTTTCCATCAACATTGGAGGTGGCTAGTGAGTCATTCTATATTACAATTTGACTTAAAAATCACACCATGGAGCTTTTTCTTTTCCTTGACATGAGGATATCACTGTCACTAAATTTATAGTGCTCAGTCTACGTATTTATATTTTGCCTTCATAAATAAAATTTTTAAAGAGAAAGGGATTGGGAAAAATAAACAATTTTTCAATTAAGTAAGAGTGGAGGTTTGCAGGTAATATTTGTTTGTGCTAAATTAAATAAATAAATAAATAAATAAAATAGCAAGAAGAGATAAGAAAGCCTTCTTCAGTGATCAATGCAAAGATCAAGGAAAACAACAGAATGGGAAAGACTAGAGATCTCTTCAAGAAAATTAGATATACCAAGGGAACATTTCATGCAAAGATGGGCTCGATAAAGGAGAGAAATGTTATGGACCTAAAAGAAGCAGAAGATATTAAGAAGAGGTGGCAAGAATACATGGAAGAACAATACAAAAGGGATCTTCATGACCCAGATAATCATGATGGTGTGATCACTAATCTAGAGCCAGACATCTTGGAATATGAAGTCAAGCGGGCCTTAGAAAGCATCACTACAAACAAAGCTAGTGGAGGCGATGGAATTCCAGTTGAGCTGTTTCAAATCCTGAAAGATGACGCTGTGAAAGTGCTCCACTCAATATGCCAGCAAATTTGGAAAACTCAGCAGTGGCCACAGGACTGGAAAAGGTCAGTTTTCATTCCAATCCCAAAAAAAGGCAATGCCAAAGAATGCTCAAACTACCGCACAGTTGCACTCATCTCACATGCTAGTAAAATAATGCTCAAAATTCTCCAAGCCAGGCTTCAGCAATACGTGAACTGTGAACTCCCTGATGTCCTGATGTTCAAGCTGGTTTTAGAAAAGGCAGAGGAACCAGAGATCAAATTGCCAACATCCGCTGGATCATGGAAAAAGCAAAAGAGTTCCAGAAAAACATCTATTTCTGCTTTATTGACTATGCCAAAGCCTTTGACTGTGTGGATCACAATAAGCTGTGGGGAATTCTGAAAGAGATGGGAATACCAGACCACCTGACCTGCCTCTTAAGAAATCTGTATGCAGATCAGGAAGCAATGGTTAGAACTGGACATGGAACAACAGACTGGTTCCAAATAGGAAAAGGAATACGTCAAGGCTGTATATTGTCACCCTGCTTCTTTAACTTCTATGCAGAGTACATCATGAGAAATGCTGGACTGGAAGAAACACAAGCTGGAATCAAGATTGCCAGGAGAAATATAAATAACCTCAGATATGCAGATGACACCACCCTTATGGCAGAAAGTGAAGAGGAGCTAAAAAGCCTCTTGATGAAAGTGAAAGAGGAGAGTGAAAAAGTTGGCTTAAAGCTCAACATTCAGAAAATGAAGATCATGGCATCCGGTCCCCTCACTTCATGGGAAATAGATGGGGAAACAGTGGAAACAGTGTCAAACTTTATTTTGGGGGGCTCCAAAATCACTGCAGATGGTGACTGCAACCATGAAATTAAAAGACGCTTACTCCTTGGAAGAAAAGTTATGACCAACCTAGATAGCATATTCAAAAGCAGAGACATTACTTTGCCGACTAAGGTCCGTCTAGTCAAGGCTATGGTTTTTCCTGTGGTCATGTATGGATGTGAGAGTTGGACTATGAAGAAGGCTGAGCACCGAAGAATTGATGCTTTTGAACTGTGGTGTTGGACAAGACTCTTGAGAGTCCCTTGGACTGCAAGGAGATCTAACCAGTCCATTCTGAAGGAGATCAACCCTGGGATTTCTTTGGAAGGAATGATGCTGAAGCTGAAACTCCAGTATTTTGGCCACCTCATGGGAAGAGTTGACTCACTGGAAAAGACTCTGATGCTGGGAGGGATTGGGGGCAGGAGGAGAAAGGGACGACCGAGGATGAGATGGCTGGATGGCATCACTGACTCGATGGACGTGAGTCTGAGTGAACTGCGGGAGATGGTGATGGACAGGGAGGCCTGGCGTGCTGTGTTTCATGGGGTCGCAAAGAGTCAGGCACGACTGAGCAACTGAACTGAACTGAACCGAAACACTTTATATACATTATCTCATTAAAGTGCTTGCAGACAAAACTGAGAAAATACAGAGACTAAAAACAAACTGAACTGCACACAGAAGATCAGAAGAGTACACCAGAAACTAACACCACCTTGTAAATCAACTACACTTGAATAAAAAAGAAAGAAAATGACAGGAGAAAGAAATTAAGAGATTATAGGTAGATATAATTACATTGAAGACTTCCCAGTTGGCTCAGTGGTAAAGAATCCACCTGATAGTTCAGGAGATGTGGGTTCAATCACTGGGTTGGAAGAATCCCAGAGATTGGAAGAAGGAAATGGCAGCCTTCTCCAGTATTTTTGTCTGGAGAATCCCAAGGACAGAAGGGCCTGGTGGGCTACAGCCTATGGGATCACAAAGAGTAGGACATGACCATGTGACTGAACATACACACAGACACTACATAATTATATCAAGACCAAGAAAAATATGTGATAGAACAGACATAATACTTAGCTACTCAAAGTGTCATCTGCGTCCAGCAGCACTGGCAACACTTAAGGGTTTAGAGCTACCATTTCAGAATCTGTGTTTCAGCAAGATACACACATTAATGTTTGATGAGAGGGTAGTACAGAGGAAACCTCTGAAGGAGATCAATTCAGTTGTTCCCTAGATGGGATCAGGGAAGAAAGTAGGGAAAACCAATAGTCCATTCAAGTATGACATAAACCAAATCCCTTATGATTATACAGTGGAAGTAAGAAACAGATTTAAGGGACTAGATCTGATAGATAGAGTGCCTGATGAACTATGGACGGAGGTTCGTAACATTGTACAGGAGACAGGGATCAAGATCATCCCCATGGAAAAGAAATGCAAAAAAGCAAAATGGCTGTCTGGGAGGCCTTACAAATAGCTGTGAAAAGAAAAGAAGCAAAAAGCAAAGGAGAAAAGGAAAGATATAAGCATCTGAATGCAGAGTTCCAAAGAATAGCAAGGAGAGAGAAGAAAGCCTTCCGCAGCCATCAGTGCAAAGAAATAGAGGAAAACAACAGAATGGGAAAGACTAGAGATCTCTTCAAGAAAATTAGATACACCAAAGGAACATTTCATGCAAAGATGGGTCAATAAAGGACAGAAATGTTATGGACCTAACAGAAGCAGAAGGTATTAAGAAAAGGTGGCACGAATACACAGGAAAACTGTACAAAAAAGAGCTTCATGACCCAGATAATCACAATGGTGTGATCACTCACCTAGAGCCAGACATCCTGGAATGTGAAGTCAAGTGGGCCTCAGAAAGCATCACTACGAACAGAGCTAGTGAAGGTGATGGAATTCCAGTTGAGCTATTTCAAATCCTAAAACATGATGCTGTGAAAGTGCTGCACTCAATATGCTAGCAAATTTGGAAAACTCAGCAGTGGCTATGGGACTGGAAAAGGTCAGTTTTCATTCCAATCCCAAAGAAAGGCAATACTAAAGCATATTCAACCTACCACACAACTGTACTCATCTCACACGCTAGTAAAGTAATGCTTAAAATTCTCCAAGCCAGGCTTCAGCAATAGTGAACTGTGAACTTCCTGATGTTCAAGCTGGTTTTAGAAAAGGCAGAGGAACCAGAGATCAAATTGCCAACATCCACTGGATCATCAAAAAAGTAAGAGTTCCAGAAAAACATTTACTTCTGCTTTATTGACTATGCCAAAGACTTTGACCGTGTGGATCACAATAAAATGTGGAAAATTCTGAGAGTGATGGGGATACCAGATCACCTGACCTGCCTCTTGAGAAACCTGTATGCAGGTCAGGAAGCAACAGTTCAAACTGGACATGGAACAACAGACTGGTTCCAAATAGGAAAAGGAGGACGTCAAGGATGTATATTGTCACCCTGCTTATTTAACTTATATGTAGAGTACATCATGAGAAACGCTGGGCTGGATGAAGCACAAGCTGGAATCAAGATTGCCAGGAGAAATATTAATAATCTCAGATATGCAGATGACACCACCCTTATGGCAGAAAGTGAAAACGAACTAAAAAGCCTCTTGATGAAATTGAAAGAGGAGAGCGAAAAAGTTGGCTTAAAGCTCAACATTCAAAAAACAAAGATCATGGCATCTGGTCCCATCACTTCATGGGAAATAGATGGGGAAACAGTGGAAACAGTGTCAGACTTTATTTTTGGGGGCTCCAAAATCACTGCAGATGGTGACTGCAGCCATGAAATTAAAAGATGCTTACTCCTTGGAAGGAAAGTTATGACCAACCTAGATAGCATATTAAAAAGCAGAGCTATTACTTTGACAACAAACGTCCGTCTAGTCAAGGCTATGGTTTTTCCTGTGGTCATGTATGGATGTGAGAGTTGGACTGTGAAGAAGGCTGAGCCCCGAATAATTGATGCTTTTGAACTGTGGTTTTGGAGAAGACTCTTGAGAGTCCCTTTGACTGCAAGGAGGTCCAACCACTCCATTCTAAAGCAGATCAGTCTTTGGTGTTCATTGGAAGGACTGATGCTAAAGCCGAAACTACATACTTTGGCCACCTCATGTGAAGAGCTGACTCATTGAAAAATCGCTCCCTGATGCTGGGAGGGATTGGGAGCAGGAGGAGAAGGGGATGACAGAGGATGAGATGGCTGGATGGCATCACTGACTCGATGGACGTGAGTTTGAGTGAACTCTAGGAGTTTGTGATGGACAGGGAAGCCTGGGGTGCTGCGATTCATGGGGTCACAAAGAGTTGGACACGACTGAGTAACTGAACTGAATTGAGATGGCATCAGACACTGTCAGTGACCTACCCATCAGCCATTCTCAAACCCTTCTCTATTGCCTGCCTTCCAATAACAGCACTAAATCAGCCAGCAACTTCTCTGCCTCCCTCCCCCTAAGAGTAGCAATGACCACCCAGAGGGACAATAGACATGATGAAATGTTTACTGGGCAGCTTCTGCTAAAGAGTTTCCCATTTGAGCAAAGTAGAGATGGTACGGTAAGATTTTTTTTTTTTTTTTGCTACCTTCTAATTACCTTTCTTCTAAGATTCCTATTGTAAAGTTACAATGTTCATAACTGGGACAGCTATTTCATTGCTAATAAGAGCAGACATCACTAACATAAATACTAAGAACACATATATGGGGTTAAAAAGAGTCTTATGATATCACTGAGCCACTGCACCAACTGCACTGTCTACCTTTGAACTTCTTGTGTTTTGTGAGATAACGACATGTCCCTTTTCTAAGTCACTGTTCTTTTCTTAGGGCTTTTAAAAAACTTTTAATTTTATACTGGAGTATATTTGATTCCCAATGTCATTAGTTTCACATGGACAGCAGAGGGACTCAGCCATACATATACATGCATCCATTCCCCCCCAAACTCCCCTCCCACCCGGTATGCCACATAACATTGAGCAGAATTTCCTGTGCTGTACAGTGGGTCCTTGTTGCTCATCAGTTTTAAGTTTGGCATTGTGTTGTCACTGTTCTATTACTTGCATCTGAGAACATTTCTAATATTCATTAGGGTCAGCAGAGTGAGAAGAAAAGAGAAAGGGAGAATTATCTATTCCATGTGTAGAAAGAAAGTTCATACGTTGGTAACACACAAAAGAACTCTGAAGGACTCAGAAATTTTTAGTCATATTGTAGATTTGATTAATTCAGTTATTTACATCTCAAAGAGTTGTGTGTCTTAGTGTTTTTTCCCATAAAAACTGATAGCTGGTAAGTCTGTAATTCAAGTGAATTTTCTTTATAGACATAGAATGTGAATCACACTTGAATTTCAGTATTCTATTAAAAATGATTTATGAAAGTCAGTGATTAAAATTGACAAGCTTTGTACAGCAGAAATTAGCCCAACACTGTAAATCAACTATACTTGAATAAAATAAATTTTGAAAAATGACAAGCTTGGCTACTTTTTTGTTAACTAGGTTACTTTTAAACCTTATTCATTTCATAATGTGTATTGTTGCTACACATTCACTGTGTACCTCCTCAAATCTGCTGAAATATAGAATTTCAGTCCATAGGGAGTAGATTTCAAAGTGATATAAGAAGTAAACAGGTTATATTTTCCCCGAACTTCTCATGACTAAAAAAATTTAATCAAAGAGTATTTCCTCCCATTTTCTTTCCTTTTCTCTGAATCAACAAAGTCTTGTTTGGAAAAAAAAATGGAAATTTCAGCATCTACTTCTGTATGGTATTGAAATGTTCCATGACACTTCTATCACACCAACCACTATAAGCCGGGGCTGCTGCCACTTATGGTGCAACAGAAAGAAAGTGCAGTAAAAGATATGAATTATCAGAATTTGCAGGGATTAGGATTTAAATCTTCTCATTATTGAGTATGATGAAAGACTATATTTAAACACTTGTGAATGAAAATCTTTTATGAATCTATAAATGCATTTCCTATAACAGCAACATAATAAATCTTTAGATCATTGTGGTCTGAACTGAACTGAACTTCCATGGATCTCACAGAAATCAATGATGTTCAAACTATGGAAAGGTTAAAATGAAAGATGAATTGCTTGAACTTCCTGTATCCTAGAACATACCTTGGAGATACATATGGCAATTGTTTCTGGATTTTTTTTTTTTTTAATCATTTGGTTTTGGTTCAGACTTTTTTTTTTCTTTTGCAGGGGACTTGTTTGTTTGTCATTAATCTCTTCTCTCAAAAAGATTACAAGATTATGCCCAAGAAATAATTTGGGTTTTCAAAGTTTTATTATTTTTAAATATATTTTTACAGTATATGTATTCAAACTTAACGTATACTTAACAAAATAATTCTCAGACCCCAATGTGCATGGAAATCACCTGAAATGCAGTCTCAAATTCAGTAGACCTGGTGCTGGGCCTGAGACTCTGCATTTCTCACAAGGTGAACCTGGCCCTGGGGGTTCCCACACCATTCTTTTGGTAGCAGGGCCTTGCATCTTATTCTTCACAAAGTGTATTCATTCGTGTGATTCTCCTATAATTCTCACCCTCCCCCCACCATATCAATGCTTAAGAAAAATTAAGTTGCTGAGAGCTTAGGGAATCTTCTCAAGACCGTACGCAATACAACCCTCCAACCCACACAAACAGACACAAATCTAATTTTCTTTCTACTTCAGAAGAGGGCTTTCCCCTGCACCTCTGCCAGGTTAGACATCCAGTCCTTTGGAGAAAATCAGAACAAGTCCTGCAGTCTGTGAGTTCATTTAGACTATAATTCTCTGGGTGTCAGTAAAGAATTTGCCTGCAATGCAGGAGATCTAGATTCCATCCCTGAGTTGGGGAGATCCCCTGGAGAAGGAAATGGCAATCCACTCCAGTATTCCTGCCTGGAAAACCCCGTGGACAGAGGAGCCTGGTAGGCTACAGTAGCCAATGTATGAGCAAAATAAGTCAACTCCAGACTACAGTCTACAATAGAAGGATTTATTTGGCATTATTTATATATCAGAATGCACTGTAATTTTGACTTCAATTAGACATTAGAATTGGAGAAGGCAATGGCACCCCACTCCAGTACTCTTGCCTGGAAAATCCTATGGACGGCGGAGCCTGGTAGGCTACAGTCCATGGGGTCGCTAAGAGTCGGACATGACTGAGCAACTTCCCTTTCACTTTTCACTTTCACGCATTGGAGAAGGAAATGGCGACCCACTCCAGTGTTCTTGCCTGGAGAATCCCAGGGACTGGGGAGCCTGGTGGGCTGCCGTCTATGGGGTCACACAGAGTCGGACACGACTGAAGCGACTTAGCAGCAGCAGCAGACATTAGAATGGTATACAGAGAGGAATGTCCCTTTACATACACTGTGTGTCATTAACATGCCAGCTGTAAATAAAGCAGAGGTTAGTTAATATTCAGATGGGGGAAGGATGAGTGATAAACAGACTTACTAATTCAGAAGACACTGGTCCCAGTCCAGAGGAAAACAGAATAAGGGCTTGGTTCTCTTTCCACTTTTGTCTTCCTTTCCTCTCTTTCTCTACCCTCCCCCTTTCTTCTCTGCCACAGCATACATCTCTACAGAACCCTTAAGGATCTGGTTCCACTTTTCATGAGGGAACTAACTGAAAAAGCTGAAATGCCTGTGAGGGTCTGAGAGCAGCAAGAAAGCCTGGTTATTTAGAGTTCTGTAGGCCAGCTCATAGTATTCCCACTTAAGGAAGCCTTCTGCAACATCACCCAGAATGAGCATATGGCAGACCTCCATAAGTAACAATCACTAACTATTCAGTCATGTTCATTATGTTTGAATTAACAGTGACAGGACACATCCTGTTTATTAGATGATGTTTCTATTTAATTCCCTATTATCTATTAAAATCTCTCAGCTCTTACAGAAAGGATGCACAGAAAAGTCATGCACAGAGCTCAAGGACCACCCACATATTACTTTTCCCATTCTTCTCAAAATACAGTTCAAAAGAGTGGACTCTAAAAATCAGCACCACCACATTAGTGCAGCACCGTAACCTCACACTTCTGGTTCTGACTAGGGTGTTGGAAGGAGAAATGCACTGTTGGTTTTATCCCTAGCAGGGAGCCAAGTTACCCTCACTCCTGGGGAGCAACGTGGAAGAGACACTGAATTGCACAGTTGCGAGGTGAAAAGATGGTTTCAATATACTGTTGGCAGTATTGTCAAGTAAGCTATACTGCACTACATTCTCTGAATCTACACGTCTGCCAGTGGGTCGGTGTGCTAGCATCACAAGACTGGAAATGAAGGCTAGCATGGACCCACTTAACGATCACTGCTTCTGTCACATATGTCTCCAGTATTGCTCAACTGACGTGATGGGGGAGGGCTGAGAAGATTAACTGCAAGACAGCCATTCAGGAGGGGTCTGAGCTGAGACCTTGGTCCCGTGGGTTAGCTCAAGCCAGGCACCTATGGAGCTTTCTATTGGGATTTTCCGAGATCTGATAGCTTATCACCAGCTCTCAGTCTCTCATCCCAAGTGACCACTATGCTGATGGGATATAGCCAGCACTGGGATCGCCACACATAGACTCCAATCTCTCTTAATTTTTGTTTGAAGGCTGTTCTTCTAAAGTTGTAGGTTACCCACTGCTGCAAAACAGCTGTAACCACTCTAGAGCTTTCATTTCCAGGTACAGACTTCTCTGTTCCCCCACTCTGATTTGATTAGAGAAAAAAAACAAAAAAAATGCCTGCAGAGTTAATCCTTGAGTCATCATGTCACAGCATGAGAATCAAGAACTCTATATATCTGAAACTACCTAACAAGAGTAAGATGTTTATTTTTGTGGGGTTTCTGATTTTTGAGGTTTATGTAAAAATGGTCATCTCTTTGTGAAGACAGGAAAAATAATACAATGACTCAGAGTGAGCCTTGGGTAGAATGTGTAGACATGGCTGAGTGTCCTCATGCCACTTAGATTTCATTAACTCTAAGTTAATCCTGTTTTCAGGACTGATTATTCTTTACTGAAAAAGGAATTACAAAATTTTTCTGAGCAGAAAAACTGACACAAAGTCTTATTAGTAGCCTAAAGACTAAAAATTCATTTACTGAGTGCATTTTGTTTAAATTAAAGTAGCATATAATCTATTCGATGTCTGAGTTCATTTGTAAATAAATGCCTACCCCTGCTAATAAAAATAATAACATGCTGCATGTGTTACAATCTTTTATACTTTTAAACACTTTCAATATGAAGTGAACCACTTTTAATTTCAATAAACATCCATAAAATTTACACATTGATTTAATTGTCAATGTTCCACCAAAAAGAGATATTGAAATCCTAAACTTCTGCACCTCAGAATGTGACTTATTTGGAAAAAGTAAGGTTAAAATGAGGTCATTAAGGTAGACCCCACTCCAATATGACAGTATCTTTATTAAGAGAAAAGTTAGACACAGACAGGCTCAGAAGGAAGATGATGTGAGGAGACAGCAAAGAGACAGTATGAATCAAGCCAGGGAATATCTGAGACCCCCAGAAGCCAATTTTCTTCTGCTTACCTGGAATCAGTCATTTCAAATATTGTTTTATTTAATGAGGCTTCTCTTGGATGATCTGACATGGAATCTGATGGGTTCTGCTTCCTAGATGAATGAACTATGGTTACAAAAGTGCTGAATTTCTAAATTTACATAATGAATGTTCAAGTAATATGATTGTGTACCACGGAAAAATAATTTCAGGGAGCAAGTTCCTTCTTTCTAAGTGAGGGCCTGTAATTTCATTGCATAAATGTCCTAGTATATTCAGCATATATTTATGAAGTACTTATTATGTGCCTGGTACAGTATGAGACAGAGGACCATTCATGAAACACAATTAAACTGATATGTCATTGTAAGTAGATCTGGCAAAAGAATGACAACAGTTTCCTAAACACTCTGGGCAGAGCCTGGAAAAAAGGAGTCCCCACCCCCGCCTTGGAAAGCTTGAGCTAAGTTTGATACTATCATGGAAGAACTTGGTATATTCTCCATTAAAATAGAGATATTTTTGTTGGGCTTAATAAATAAAATTAACAAGCTTTATTGGACAGTTAAGGTGATTGAATCAAATGAGATTATTAGCAATTCTCATGGTAACAATGCCTAATCTTTGCTTATCAGTATCACTATGCTCAAAATTGTCAAGCACTCTCTTCTTTGATCTTTTCAACCACTTTATTGGGTAGGTACTACAGTACTACCTCACTTTGAAGATGAATAAACCCATACATAGAGGGGCAAATAACTTACTTATTAGGTCACAGATGTAATAAAAAATGCAGTTACATTCCAAAACCATGATTGTCTGTTTCCAGAACTGACAAAAGAAGCAAAGGACACTCACTTTCTAAATAGCACATCCACTAACGAGGTTAAACTTTGAGTAAAGGGACTTCCTTGGTGATCCAGCGGTTAGGATTCCAAGCTTCCAGTGGGGAACATGAGGGGAGAAGGGCTTGATTCCTGGATCAAGGAACTGGTATCTCACACACTGAGTGAAATGGTCAAAAAATTTAAACAGAAAGAAAAAAAAATAACTTTGGGTAAAAATTCACCTCTGAATCTCATGAAATAATAATAGCCTTTGATTCACAGTTATGCAAAATCCTCCCTTCATTTTTACAAAGTCTAGTCTAAGAGAGTAACAGTACTCTAAGAAAAGAAAATACTATAAAAACTACAGAGAGCAGGGTTTACAGATCCCTCAGAATGTGAATTTCATTTGTTAAATAAATCACTCCAGAATACAAATTAGTATTTCAGGAGAGGAAAAAGTGAGTATAGATGATCATTGGAGTAAAGGAGTAACAGATGGCAAGTGGAACCTTTAAAAATCCAATATCAGTGAATCAGACACATGAGATTGGAAAATAGCCTTTTGTTTCTACCTTCAACAATTCTCTTCCCAAATAAAAATTCTCCTGTCAGCTATACAGTTTCTATCAAATCCACCACAAGTGTTCAAAGCAACGAGAAACCATGGTGGTGTTAAATGACAGAATTGGAAATGGCCTTAGAGACTATGTGTAACCCTCATACAGAGGATGAAACTTCAGCACAGAGAGTTTAAAGTTGGTAACAACTGTAGATGGAAATGCCATGGCTAAAATGCCTTCATTGTTAATGTGGGCACTGTAAGAGTGTATGTCCAAAGCATTCTTTCTTCTCTATGTATTCTTCTTGAGGTGAGGTCTGACATGTTTATTAGTCCAAACAGTGTGTAACTCTGTTAAGAACATCCAGTGCTCCTATATTTTCTAAAGCTGACTTATCACCAGTAAGGTATTTCATTTTCACAAGAACCTTCTCACATATGGGCCACATGCCAAGGCAGCATTTTCCCCTCATAATCTTGAACGGTGAGGCAGATTTGACTCCATCCTCCTTCCAGAGCATGTGGGCAGAGTATCAGCCACAATGACAGTGAGGAAGGTGACGTCACTGAGTTCTGGTCCATGATACATAGCTGGGAGAGGAAATTATTTTAGAACATGCTTCACATTCCCCAGCCTCTCTTCTCCTTGCATGGCGGCACTGGTAGTCTTTTGTTCCACATGACATGACCTCAGTATGGAAACATCCCAGGTTCCTGGGTCATCACTTGAAAGAAAGCCACCCAGGAGAGCTGCCCAGCCTCCACTGTACTACAGTATGGGTGACAAATAATCATTCTCTTACAGCACAGAGAATTCAAGATGTGCTTGTTACCACAGCATCACCTAACCTTTCCTGACTATCATAGGGAAGAGTTCTCTGTAATGACCACTCCTACAATTGTGCTTATTCAGAACTGAGAGCATCCCGAACACATGCACACAGCTTTCCATATCATGACGGTGTTGATAGCAAATCAAAAATCTAAAAGAAAGTAATATAGCTGACTCTATTTTCTCTTTCTCTGGGTCTCTCACTTCTGTTTCTCATTGTCCACCTACTCTGGGGATCAGTCTATATCCTTGAGATGACAGCACTAGGCTTGCCAGCTCTACACTACTGTATCAGCCTTCTGCGTGTCAACACTCTAACAATTTCAGGCTCCACATCTTTGGTATCTGATTTGTTTTATTCACTGGGTTCATTTTTACATAACTGATTCAATCCATGTCGACATCTACTCAGGTTAGTATCTCTAACTTATTAGGGTCTGTTACAAACATAGAATATGCCTGGTATCCCTGCATATATGATAAGGATGTAGAATCAAATATCCTTTAGTTGGTATATCTTTCTACATCTTCTTCAGGTTTCAGTTCAGTTCAGTTCAGTCGCTCAGTCATGTCCGACTCTTTGCGACCCCATGAAACACAGCACGCCAGGCCTCCCTGTCCATCACCATCTCCCGGAGTTCACTCAGACTCACGTCCATCGAGTCCGTGATGCCATCCAGCCATCTCATCCTCTGTCGTCCCCTTCTCCTCCTGCCCCCAATCCCTCCCAGCATCAGAGTCTTTTCCAATGAGTCAACTCTTCACATGAGGTGGCCAAAGTACTGGAGTTTCAGCTTTAGCATCAGTCCTTCCAAAGAAATCCCAGGGCTGATCTCCTTCAGAATGGACTGGTTGGATCTCCTTGCAGTCCAAGGGACTCTCAAGAGTCTTCTCCAACACCATAGTTCAAAAGCATCAATTCTTCAGCACTCAGCCTTCTTCACAGTCCAACTCTCACATCCATACATGACCACGGGAAAAACCATAGCCTTGACTACGCGGACCTTAGTCAGCAAAGTAATGTCTCTGCTTTTGAATATGCTATCTAGGTTGGTCGTAACTTTCCTTCCAAGGAGTAAGTGTCTTTTAATTTCATGGCTGCAGTCACCATCTGCAGTGATTTTAGAGCCCCCCAAATTAAAGTCTGACACTGTTTCCACTGTTTCCGCATCCATTTCCCATGGAGTGATCTCCAGGCTTAGGCACCATTACAGTTAACAAGGGCTTCCCTGGTGGCTCAGATGGTAAAGAATCCACCTGCAATGCAGGAGACCTGGGTTTGATCCCTGGGTTGGGAATATCTCCTGGAGGAGGGCATGCCAACCCACTCCAGTATTCTTACCTGGAGAATTCCAGGGACAGAGGAACCTGGAGGGCTACAGTTCATGGGGTCACAAAGAGCTGGACACGACTAAGTGACTAAGCCCAGTACAGCACAACACATGTCCAAAAACACCTTCACATTTGTTGGTTAGATAGGACTACCAGAAAATAACTTTTTTTCACTTTTACCCTTTCCCTTGATAAGTAGTTTTACATAAATATATTATTCACCTTATCTATGTTGGTAGACACGAGTGATTCCATTAACAACAAAATGTCAACAACAGCAGATATACCTAAATCTTTCCCCTATTATGGGAATGTAAAGATATCATGAAACGTCTAAGGAGAGGATTCCCTTCAATTGAGTTGAATGTTGGAAACATTTCTCCTAGCGATGTGAGACAGTTGCAACAGTGATGGAGAGGGAAAGGGCATGATTTTAGAGGAGACCTTGAAATGATGAATTGAGAAGAGAGGAATTTGAGACTAGTCTGCTCCTCTGAAACTGGCAGGAATCACCAAGTCAGTAAAGCCTCCAAACATCTGAAGACAGACACATATTTATCATCTTATTTTCCTTTTCTAAAGAGGAAAATCACTACATGGGGGAAAAAGAGTGAGAATATTTGCAGCAACAAGAAACAACCTAAACCAGAGATAAGCACCTGCAAAAGACACCTGCTTCGCTATAAGAGACACAGAAAAGAGATTATCTTTGAAGATTTACAAAGAATTGCCTGAAGGACTGGAAGGTTTTATCCAGAGAAAAAAATGGGAGGAGAAGGCAAAGCTGAAAGAATTGTCAAGAAAACACAAGAATATGCCCAAACCATGTCCAACCGTGAGTGAGGAGGAACTCGGTCACTTAAGGAATGTGCAGTGGCTCAGAGCACCAACAGCAAAGAGCATGCACACCACCCACTTCATTCGCAACTTACTGGTTCTTGGTCAACAGTTTTAACCCATTGTCATAAGTCAACAACCCTAACACTACCCCTAACCTGATGTCCAATATTAATAGTGTCTGCCATGGTATCTTCACTTGACCCATTCTGATTGGTGATACAGGACACGGGTCATCACTCTGTGATTGTGGCACCTATTTCTCTAGCTTTCTAGAAACTGGGACCGAGTCAATATGTTTTAATTTGCTTATTTTCTGCTTAAACCACTAATGGTTGATTTCTCCTGTTTGTAACCATATCCCTGGAGTGGACATTTTCCATGCTCTGCTCAGATCCTCTGATTCCACTCTTCAGTGCTGTGAGATTTTCCCCCAGACCTCCCCGCTGTGCACTCTTGGTTGTAAAGGTAACTCTTGCAACTTTCTTTGAAAGGACTACCCTCGGAGTATAAAAGTGTTTTGTACACAAGCCCACAGAGCTGCAAATGCTTGAAAACTGACCCCCTCCTTAGGTAGTATTTGACAAATGATCAACAGGTTAAGAATACAAAAACTCCTGTATCAGCTGGCTAGGGCTGCTATAACAAAGTACCACAGCCTGGATGCCATCAACAATAGAAATGTATTTTCTCACAACCCTGGAGGCTAGGAGCCAAAAATCAAAATGTCATTAGGGCTGGTTCTTCTGAGGCTGATCTCCTTGGTTTCCCTTCTTCCAGTGTCTTCTTCACATGGTCTTTGTTTTGTGTGTGTGTGTCTGTGTTCTGATCTCTTCTTAGGAGGACACTGGTCATATCGGATTGGGGCCCAGCCATGTGACCTCATCTTAACTTTTTTTCCTTTTTAATTGGAGGGTAATTCCTTTAAACTGTTGTGTTGGTTTCTGCTGTACAACAGCACAAACCAGTCATAAGTACACAGCCATGCCTTCCCTCTTGAGACTCTCTCCCACTCTAACCAACAGCGTACCACTCCAGGTCACCACAGAGTGCTGGGTAGAGACCCCTGCATACAGTAGCTTCCCACTGTCTCCTTTATACATGGTGGTGTGTATAAGTCAATGCTAGTCTTTCAGTTAGTCCCACCCTCTCCTTACCCCATTGTGTCCATCCTCTACGGTGGTGTAACCATTCCTGCCCTATCCATAGGTTCACCAGTACCATTTTTCTAGAATCCATACATATTCATTAATTTGGTTTTCTCTCTCTGACATTTCACACTGTATAACAGGTTCTAGGTTCATTCACCACATTACAACTGATTCAAATTCATTCCTTGTTATGGCTGAGTAATATTACACTGTGGGCTTCCCAGGTGGCTCAGTGGTAAAGAATCCACCTGCAGTGCAAGAGACATGGGTTTGATCCCTGGGTTGGGAAGATCCCCTGGAGGAGAATATGGCAACCCACTCCAGTATTCTTGCCTGGGAAATTCCATGGACAGAGAAGCCTGGAGGGCTACAGTCCATGGGGTCACAAAGAGTCAGACACGACTTAGTGACTAAACAACAACAATATTCCATTGTATATATGTACCATAACTTCCTTACCCATTCATCTATCAATGGACATCCAGGTTGATTCCATGTCCTGGCCAGTATAAATAGGGCTGTGATGAACATGGTGGGGCGGGTATATGTATCTTTTTAAATTATGGTTTTCTCAGGGTATATGCCCAGTAGAGGATTGCTGGGTCATACTAGGCTTCCCAGGTGGTGCTAGTGGTAAAGACCCCACACGTCAATGCACGAGATGTAAGAGACATGGGTTTGATCCCTGGGTGAGGAAGGTCCCCTGGAAGACAGCATGGCAACCCACACCAATATTCTTGACTGGAGAATCCCATGGACAGAGAGAACTGGTGGGCTACAGTCCATGGGGTCACAAAGAGTTGGACACAACTGAAGCATTTTACCATGCACACATGCACAGCACATGGTAAGTAAAGATATTAACTCCAAATATAGTCACATTCTGAGGTACTGAGAAGTTAAGACTTCAATATCTGAATTTTTAGGGGAACACAATTCAGCTTATTTCAACGACCTCCCTTGTCTCAAGGAGATATAAACAGTGAGACATGGTATAGTCCAGAGAGGCTCTGAAAGATGAAGCTGAGGCTGGGACATGGTCTAAAATCACACTCTTTCCTGAGTTTCTTGCCCTTGTTTGGCCAGTTCCACTCAGCATTTCAGTGGTTTCTCCTGGGAGCCGTTCCTTAACAAATTACTTGAACAGGAATTCTCATCTCTGGTTCTGCTTCCTGAAAAGCTGAACCATTAGATTATCCTGAATAATACACCTTCCTTTGCTCAGATGGTATTCCAACAGAAAAAGCTTCAAGAGGATATGCAGCTTTATCCTCTGTAAAGCATCAGGAAGTGCTGCCAGTGAGACAGAGAACTGAGGACTCTGAAAACCCTCTCCTCTACAGAAGCACTGAGGACATGGGGGACGTTTTCAGAAATCACCTTTTCAGAGCTCTGGAAATTAACCAAAGGCTTGAAACACTCTAGAAAACACACATCCAAGAAAAATGGCTGAATCTCAGTAAGAACAGATAACTTGCAGGATTTCAACTTGTCTACTTCTATCTCCCTTTTCCAGCACTGCAATAGCCTTGAAAAACCAACACCCTCACAATCAGTGAAAACTAACATTCTAGCGGCCTCTGAAAGTGTCATAACAAGGATGAAGCTATTCCAGTGCCCAAGTCCCAGAGAACTGCTGTTATCTGACCTGGCTGTCCATTCCCTGGAAAGGAACTCTCATAGAATCAGCTTTCATTTGACCTAATTCAGAATTCTTCCAGGGAAAACAGCTTTTCAATACACTGTAATCAAACTATCAAATGTGAAAGCAACAAGAGATTCTTGAAAGCTGAAAGAAAGTTGTACTCATTACATACAAGGGCTCCTCAATAAGGTTAATAACTAATTTCTCATCAGAAATCATAAAGACCATAGGTAGTGAACTGATACATTCAAAGTGCTGAAATAAAAACACTATCAACCAAGAGTTGAAGCAGCAATTCTATAGAACCAAGACTTTTACATCCAGTAAAATTATCCTTTGAAAGCTAAGGAGAAATTAAGGTATTTCTATATAAACAAAAATGGAGAGAAGTGGTCATTAAAATACCTGCTCTACAATAAATACTAAAGGAAGAAATGAAGAAACACTAGACAGTAACTTAAATCCACATAAATAAATAAATTACAGCAGTTCAGTTCAGTTCAGTCACTCAGTCATGTCTGACTCTTTGCGACCCCATGAATCGCAGCACGCCAGGCCTCCCTGTCCATCACCAACTCCCGGAGTCCACCCAAACCCATGTCCATCAAGTCAGTGATGCCATTCAGCCATCTCATCCTCTGTCGTCCCCTTCTCCTCCTGCCCCCAATCCCTCCCAGCATCAGAGTCTTTTCCAATGAGTCAACTCTTCCCATGAGGTGGCCAAAGTACTGGAGCTTCAGCTTTAGCATCATTCCTTCCAAAGAAATCCCAGGGTTGATCTCCTTCAGAATGGACTGGTTGGATCTCCTTGCAGTCTAAGGGACTCTCAAGAGTCTTGTCCAACACCACAGTTCAAAAGCATCAATTATTTGGTGCTCAGCCTTCTTCACAGTCCAACTCTCACATCCATACGTGACCACAGGAAAAAACATAGCCTTGACTAGACAGACCTTAGTTGGCAAAGTAATGTCTCTGCTTTTGAATATGCTATCTAGGTTGGTCACAAATTACAGCAGTAGAGAGAGCTAAATAGATAAATATAAAAGATTCTATAAGGTATGTATTATTTATAGTACTTTTTCTTCCTAACTGATGAAAAGAAAGCTGCATAAAGCAATAATTATAAATCTGAGTAGATGAGCCTATAAAGAAAGAAGGTGCAATTTGCATGGCAATAATAGCAGCAAGGATGATGGAGAAACTAGGGCAATTTAGGAGCAAAGGTTTTTAAACGACTGACATTAAGTTTGTGTTAATATGATTAGACTGTATAAATTAATATGTTGATCATAATTCCTAGGGCAGTCACTAGGAAAAGGATATATACAATAAAATAAATGATGAAGGAATTAAAGTTATACGCTAGAAAATCAGAACACAAAAGAAGGCAGTAAATGAGGAAATGAAGAACAAGAACAAAAAAGACATGAGGCACAGAGAAAATAAATAGAAAAATGGAGAACATAAGTATCACCACATACAATTTCATTAAATGTAAATGGAGTAAACACTCCAATTAAAAGGCACTGCTTGGTAGAATGGATTAAAAAAAAAATCATGATCTGACTACATCAAAACCACAGTGAGATACCACAATGTTCTAAGGTTTTATTTGTTCTTCCTTCTCTTTTAAAGTTTCTATTGTTTGGGGATCTGAGTGTTTTGAAGAAAACAGTGAATCATACCTCACCTCTGTGTACACACACGTACACACACACACACACACACACACACACACTAGCATACTTTTATGTCTCAGTTCTACATGCCAAAATGGAGGAAATGCAATAGATAAGGGCCAAGTAATGATATTCATAGAACTTAATGCTGTGTCAACAACATGCCCACATCTATCCAAATATAGGATTTCCAAAACATTTTAGAAACAAAATTTATACTCACAAAATATGTCACATACATGCAAATTGGGCCAGAGAGCCTTGCAGAATCAGAAGGGACTATTCTGCAAATGTACTATCTCACTTTATCTCCATTGCAACCGTGTGATATAAATATTAACAGGTATTTTAATCTCCACTTAAAAAATAAGGACTTAGATGTCAGGAAGATACATTATGTGCAGAGGCTATACAGTTAATTTGTGGCAGAAGCAGTAGGAAAACATACCCTGATTCTTTCCTCTCATCATACAAACAGCCCATTGAAGCAGCAAGTGAAATTGTTCTGACTTTAGTTAAAATGCCTGAGAGAATTTTAAAGTAGGTGATGAGATTTTGCTATTCTATAACTTAATTTAAAAAGAGGAATGAAAGAAGTTGTGCTGAGAATGGGCTGCAAGTCTTTAATGGCATATTTGCTTAAAATATTGTAGAGGGAATTGCCCATGAGCTGCTTATTGAAATCAAATAAATTTCCTTAAATCACTGTCTTTTTCTTTTCATTAACAAAGTCTGCATTGGCAATGAGTTTGCAGTCATCACAGTGATAAAATGCAGCCTGTCAACCTGTCTAGAGGAAGTCAATAGCACATTGAACTAAGCCCCCTACCTTCAGCATGTACACACACAAATGCAATATCCTCATTTTATGGCCTGAAGTATTTTTCTATTCTACTGTGTGCTTTTCAAAAAGTGGCAATGCCTTGGAAGCAAAAGGAGGACACTCGAGCCACTTTGAAATAAATTCAATATCTGTTCCTGTTAGGGAAAATTGTCATAAACCACAAGGCATCGCATTTTGGTTAAACTATCAGCCAGTCACCTTTTATGGAACTGTCTTTACTACCTACTGCATTTCTTGAAATTGCCCACGCTGCTCATAAATGTCAAACAAGGTCTGCATACTTACCTGGGCTTTTCTATTTAGCAAGTGACAGCAAAATGCCCTCCCAGCAGAATGCTATCCATGTAATTTAGCTGAGGAAGTAAAACTAAGAACGAAGATGTCTCTTGCGCCACCGTGGTTGCACTGCTGAACAAGAAAATGTCCCTTACCCTCACTGAGAAGCAGCACCAAGAGGGAGTATAGAGCATGGCTGTCTGATGCAACCAGCTGTGCATGGAATGAACCCTTAATTAAAAATTACTTAACAGTGATAAAACTAGGGTCACCACCATCATTTTAATTTCAGTGGAACTGAAAGACAATGCTCTGCCAGCACTAAGCCATTCTGTTTCATTTCTATCTCCTTCTCTAGAACGGTACAGCCAACACAGTAGAGGTCTCCAATGCTACAAGAAGAGATTAGGTGGGAAGGCAATCAAAGACTACTTTAAGGCACAGAAAAGTCCCTACAACACCTATGATATTCCTCTCCCTTCTTATAAAAAAGGATTTGGCTCCCTGCTTCTTCATCTATAAAATAGTAATAAGAATATCTGACCAAGAAAACTGTTGTAAAGACCGAATGAAAAAAAAGTGTGTATCAAAATCTTCTGGTTAAGATGATACCAAAAGTCTGCATGGAAATACCATCCAAAGTCACCTCTAGCCAGGCTAACCAAGAATAAAAGACAACACAAATTGCTAGTGTCAAAAGTGGATGAAATACCATCACAACTGATCTCATAGATATTAAAATGGTAACGGGGGAATAGTTACTACAAAAAACACTATGGTCATAACTTTGGCCATTTAGATAAAACAGATGAACTCATATAAGGAGAAATAAATAAGATGAATAGCCCTATATGTACTTTTTATCTGAATCAATATTTAATAGCTTTCCAAAAAAAAAAAAGTATCAGACCTAAATGGTTTCACTGGCAAATTCTACCAAACACTTAAAAAGAAATTATACCAATTCTCTCTCAAAAAATAGAAACAAGAAGTAATTCTATGAGGTCAACATTATCCTAAAACTGAAACCAGATAAATATTACAAAGAAACAAATGACTAGTATCCAAATAATTAAGATCATGAACATATATGTGAACTTCCTTATGAATATTAGCAAACGACTCAAAAACTGCGTAAAAAAACTTCTATAGCACAGCCAAGCAGGATTTATTCTAGGCATGCAAGTTCGGTTCAACATTCAAAAATCCATCAATGTAATCAATCTTATTAACAGAAAATTCTAGATAACTTAAAATAAACAAAAGATAAAACTTTAAGGATCAGAAGCAAAATAACAATAATCATAGCAACAGAACAACAACTGAAATCACTCACTGAGCCCTTAAAGAAGCGCCCTTTCTGCTCACTGCCATACCAGTTCAGTCTTGTCCTACCAGGAACAAACATAAAAAGGGCAAAAGGCAAGACCAGAACTGAGGGGCTTTCTTTCTCCTTTACCCGAAAATCTGAATGAAGATCTTGAAATATAGCTGTTTATATACCCATTTCACAGAACAGAGAAAATCAATACTCAAAAGACGAAATAACCTGCTTTGGAACAACCAGTGCTTGAGTAACAGACCAGGAAATGATGCCAGGTGTGATAGCAAAGCAGTAGCCATGGAAGCACACTGGATTTTTTTTTTTTTTTTTTGGTTTATCAATTGTAGATCTTTTTATCTATCTATTTATTTATTTATTTTTACTTTATTTTACTTTACAATACTGTATTGGTTTTGCCATACATTGACATGAATCCACCACGGGTGTACATGAGTTCCCAAACATGAACCCCCCTCCCACCTCCCTCCCCATACCATCTCTCTGGTCCATCAGCAGATGAATGGATAAGAAAGCTGTGGTATGTATACACAATGGAGTATTACTCAGCCATTAAAAAGAACACACTGGATCTTAGAAAGAGCAAAAAGGAAACTCCTGAGTGACAACAAAGGAGCCATTATGGGAAATCCCTTTGGCAAAAGGGGCCTGGATTAAGATAAAAGGAAGTGAGTCTGCACCATAGTAGCAAACAGGCAAATCACCCTCTTCCCTCTCTGCTACTTGATTCAAGGAGAGAGGGACACTGGAGCACATGGAGACCAAGGGCAGAGGGAGAAGCAGACAGGCAGGAAAAAAGGCCTCTGCAACACTGCGGGTGTAGACAGGGCACAGGCAGGACAAAAGGCCTCTGCAACACTGCGGGTGTAGACAGGGTGTAGGCAGGAAAAAAGGCACCTGCAACACTGCGGGTGTAGACAGGGTGTAGGCAGGAAAAAAGGCCTCTGCAACACTGTGGGTGTAGACAGGGTGTAGGCAGGAAAAAAGGCACCTGCAACACTGCAGGTGTAGACAGGGGTGCACTGCAGTGTTGGGGGTACGCCTTACCTGGGTGACTCACAGAAGGCTTCACATTGAAGGGAAGAAGTGAAACTGAAAGCAAAAGTCGCTCAGTCCTGTTCAACTCTTTGCGACCCCAGTCCATGGGATTCTCCAGGCCAGAATACTGGAGTGGGTTCTCCAGGGGATCTTCCTAATCCAGGGACTGAATCCAGGTCTCCCACATTGCTGACGGATTCTTTACTAGCTGAGCCACAAGGGAAGCCCAAGAATACTGGAGTGGGTAGCCTATCCCTTCTCCAGGCGATCTTCCTGACCCAAGAATGGAACCGGGGTCTCCTGCATGGCAGGTGGATTCTTTACCAACTGAGCTATGAGGGAAGCCTCTTATAAGGGGAAGAGCCTTAAAAATGAATGGACATCAAGGACCTTAACTGTTTTACAGAAGAGTTAGTTGACTCTTCTATTAACTAACTGTGTGAGCCTAAGTAAATTATATAACTTCTCTGGACTTTGCAATGTTTCATCTAAAAAATGACAGAGGAAGATGAGAGTTTTTAAGCATTCTTTTAGTTCCATCAGTCAAGAACTGTATGAATTTGTAACAGAATGGAAATATGTCTGACTTTCCCCCACCATCTCTCATGCATGCTGTGTTTCTCCTTTCCCTTCTGCTTGCCTTGCCAACCCACACTATCCTACTACACCCTTACCACCACCACCAAAAAGAGAGGAAGTGAAATGCAAGTTTTAAAATGGCAAGTGCCTTTACTCTTGGAGAAGTTTAACATGCATTTAGTCACCTGTGGTGGGTTATTTTGGCTTTAGACTCTATTTATTCTGTCAAGCAGTGAAAAAAGGTACCACTCAACACACCACCACCACAGCATATGTGCAGACTCTAGCATAGAAAGAGGACTCTTTTCTGTGGAATTTTAGAAAACCTATTAGCTTTATAGCATTTCACTAATATTTTTGGCATTTCAACATGCGACTTCAAATCTTAAGCATATGGAATCTCTAGGAAGTCTATTACATTTGAATGAACTGTAATATTTTATTGTTAAAGGTATATTTTTAGATAAACTAAAGAGAAAAAAAAAGTGGTGAAAATGCTCAGTCATTGAGGAAATGGAAGGAAAAAGGGAAAAGTACAGAGGAATTGGTACAGATACAAACCTTGGGTTCTGACAGGTTCTAAAGGGCAGAGATGACTTAAGCTGACATAGGAAGATCCAATGCTTCAAAACCTTCTTTCCATTATCATCAAGGAAAATCAGCATCCCTGTGACCATGTTCTGTCTAGCTGAGCTGAAATGGCAGAGTCTAGCCTTTGAGTGAGTAGATCCAGCTTCTGAGTGCTGTGTGACTTTGGACAAACTCTTTACCCTCTCTGAATTTCAGTCCCCCCCATGTGCAAAATGAAGTCTTTTGTGAGGAGAATAGAAAATGGAAAAAACAGATTTTAGGTCATACAATCCGGGTTCATTCATTCACCTATTCTTTACTATATGCTTACCAGGCATAAAGCACAAAGGATCTTCTGGTGAGTAAAACCAAACAGAAAGCTATGAAAATATATTTAAACCAATAAATATAAAGATGCACTTGTGAGGTGGCCAGAGAAAAGATGTGCGACACCAGAACTATGATAGGAGCTGAGTTGTTCATGTGATGAAAATAAAAGGTTTGGGGGATGAAAGAGAAGATTCTGGGCCTGGCCTTGAGCAATTGCAAACTAGAATTAACTAATCAAGGAGGACAAGCCTCCAAGACAAATAAAGGGAAGGAGAGAAAGGAGGACTTTGGGATATTAACATTGCTGAGACCAGAACAGGTCTCTCAGGAGGCAGCCCGTGGTTGATCCATATGAGCCTGGTGACAACGAGTGAGGAGGCAGGGCCATCTCTACCTCTCTTAGCCTGGTGACTGTCAACAAGTCTTGTGTCCAGTTTGAGTCTCAACTTCCCCAGCTGTGAAAAAAAATAATGGAGCTAACCATATCTCATTTAGAGAGAATACCATAGTATTTGACAGAGTACATGGTCACAAAATATTCCCCTGTATGTACAAGATTCATGCAAGAAGATTTTTCATGGTGTTAATTCAGATTTAACACACCTTCAAACTTGTCTTGGTGGGGTTAATCAGAATAATTATTATGAAATTGACTCCTACAGTCAAATATGCTATAATTGACAACTTTTAGGTAACAATCTACATAGAAGTATAAATATGCAAGCAAATAAAACCAAAGTTAAAAGATCATCAGTAGGGAATTCAGAAGGATTGTATAACAGAGGTCTATTACATGGCTCAGTTACAGTGTTGACAGCACAGCTGTCATCATTAAAAATTTCTCTTCCACATCAAGACTAAACCAGTCTTACAACTCCCAAGAAGGTACCACACTGACTACCCCATTCTTTTGCAAGAATTAGAACAAAACCCTCACCTGTTGACATTCCTCAGCAAATGAACAGCATCTACAAAGCACAGGGCACTCCCTTCTTGCTCTCCTTTCTCTGGGAGAACAGTAGGCAGGGTTACCTTTTATTTCACGCTTGGTATGTTCAAATGACCAGGTTACACGCTTCACACACTTCATCTCCCCTAATGAGTGAGTGAAGTTGCTCAGTCGTGTCTGACTCTTTGTGACCCCATGAACTATAGCCCACCAGGCTCCTCCATCCATGGGATTTTCCAGGCAAGAATACTGGAGTGGGTTACCATTTCCTTCTCCAGGAGATCTTCCCGACCCAGGGATTGAACCGAGGTCTCCTGCATTGTAGGCAGATGCTTTACTGTCTGAGCCACCAGGGAAGTCCACCCTAAGTGCCTAGCAAACCCGCCAGGTAATTATGACCAGTCCCAACAGGGGGTGAGACTGAGGCTCACGGAAGTTAAATGACTTACAGTTACAAGGCTCATACATGGAAGAGCCAGGATCTGAAATCAAATCACTCTTGTTCTAAAACCTAAGAGTTTGTTATATGAATTTTTCCCCCAAACTCAATGGCTCAATGGGGTAACAATATGAAAGGTGGGGAGGGAGGGAAGGGCGGGAGTCCAGTGATAATACTGGCAGTGAAGGAGAATATTATCTGTAGATGATGCTGTCAGATTTAGCATATAAAAATACAGAACATTAAACCTGAATTTGCAATAACCCTTTTTTTAAAAGCACACCCCCATGTAATATTTGGGACCTATCCACACTAAAAAAAAAAAAATTGTTTGATATTTAACTGAAATTCAAATTTATCTAGGCATCCTGTATTTCACCTGGTAACCCCATTTGTAATTTTAAAGCAACAGTAAAACTATCTAAAACTATCTTATGGAGGTGCCTCCATAAGATAAAGAGCAACATATAATCTAGAAATCCCACTCCTGAGCATGTATCTGTAAAAAACTATAATTCAAAAAGATACATGTGGCCAATTCCATTGCAGTATTACTTACGATAGCAAAGATACCAAAATGTCCATCAACGGATGAATGGATAAAGATGTGGTACATACATATGAAATATTATTCAATCATAAAAAATAAAGAAAAATGTTATCTGTAGCAACATAGATGGACCTAGAGAATATCATATTAAGTGAAGTAAGTCAGAGAGAGAAAGACAAGTATCACATGATTTATTGCTTGTATGTGGAATCTTTTAAAAATGATACACGTGAACTTATGTACTAAACAGAAATAGACACACAGAGGTAGAAAATGATGAGTTAAGGGTTGGTATACACACACTATATAAAATAAATAACCAAGAGAGATCTACTGTATAGCACAGGAAACTATATGAATATTTTGTAATAACCTAAAAGGGAAAAGAAGCTGGAAAAGGACACACACACACACAACTGTACAGCTGTTCATTTTCTAAGTCATGTCCGACTCTTTGTGACCCAAGGACTGTAGCATTCCAGGCTTCCCTGTCCTTCACTGTCTCCCAGAGTTTGCTCAAATTCATGTCCATTTAGTCATTGATGCTATCTAACCATCTCATTCTCAGCCAGCCCCTTTTTCTTTGCCCTCCATCTTTCCCAAGATCAGGGTCTTTTCCAGTAAGATGGCTCTTCACATCAGGTGGCCTAAGTATCGGAGCTTCAGCTTCAGCATCAGTCCTTCCAATGAACATTCAGGGTTGATTTCTTAGGATGGACTGGTTTCATCTCCTTGCAGGGTGGCCCTGCATGGCATAACTCATGGTTTCACTGAGTCACCCATGCCCCTTCACCACAACAAGGCTGTGATCCATGAAGGCGATATATATACATATCCTGAATCACTTTCCTGTACACTTGAAACCGATACAACACTGCAAATCTAATAGACTTTAATATTAGAGTCTAACCCCTCTCTCCTTGGATGATTGGTCTGGTACCTTGCCCAACCAAGAAGTTTTAGCAGAGTGATGTTATGATACTAAGCCTGAATATCAGAAGCCTTGGCACTTCCTTCTAGGTCTCTTGTGATGTTCATTTGCTGCCTGTGGGAATACTTTGTCACAGAATTCTGATGAGAACCCCAAGACATGCAGCCAGGACGTGGGCAAGAACTCTTGTTGGCAATCACTGCTGAGCTCCCAGCCAGCAACTACCAATTATAACTGTCCAGTCAGGTAACCCCGCAGGTACTCAGAATCCCCGTCTCTTCTGACCGAACCTGCACGAGAGACCTCAAGCAAGAATCACCCAGCTCAGTCAAGCACAAGCTGCGAGAGACAGTCATAGATTGCTCTGCATTGGGGCTTGTGCATCATACAGCCGTAGACAACTGAAAGTGAAGTGAAGTGAAAGTGGCTCAGTCATGTCTGACTCTGCGACCCCATGGACTATACCGTCCGTGGAATCCTCTAGGTCAGAATACTGGAGTGGGTAGCCGTTCCCTTCTCCAGGGCATCTTCCCAATCCAGGGATCAAATCCAGGTCTCCCACATTGCAGACAGATTCTTCACTAGCTGAGCCACAAGGGAGCCCAAGAATACTGGAGTGGGTAGCCTTTCACTTCTCCAGCAGATCTTCCAGACCCAAGAATTGAACCGGGGTCTCCTGCTTTGCAGATGGATCCAACAGAGGATGGAGAAGCATAATTTATGGCATTAAAAAAGGAAGTTCCACATAAATATTTGGGAAACATTGAAATTATATTTTCCTCTTGGAGATTCACAGTGTCATATCAACAGTTCTGGAAATATGCAAGAAAAAAGGATTTAATTTTATTCAACCCCATGTTTCTTAAATAGTCACATAATTCATTCTGTGTAAAACTAACTAACATTTTGGGAAACAGCATCTTGGAAAGCTCAGTTTAGGAAACCTTGCACCATTCCAAGCTATGTTCCATCAAAAAAAATAAAATGACAAATCCTGATGGTAATAAAATGGTGGACTCTAAGAGAGAACTAAGATGTAGAAATGTTATTTAGATTATACAACATATATGGTAACTATGTTCTCTGAACAAATAGGGATATATGTTCTAATGAAGAAGAATACACAGAGAGAGAATGGGAGGGAATATTTGAAACTGAGACGTATTGATTGTTTGAGATCTATTCCAGGAGATCTGGGACGCAAAACATCTGAAGCAAAGTCTTTATCGTTAATAGAAAGTTCTCAGTTAAGACGCCTTCTATCTTAACACAAGCTAGAGATTTCAACTCAAAGTTTCACCTCACAGTTTAAATTACACAGCTTGTCTACAGCAGACAATCTAATTCAAATCTGCACTTTAAGCTGTGCTATATAGATAGAACTTTACTAGTAAAATAAATCATGAAGTAACAAGGAATATTTGTCTCCACCCATTTGTCTGAAAAAGATCTCAAGTCATAAAAACTGTAATTCTCTACCATTTCTTGACGTCTATATACCAGTTGACATATTTTCCCTCTTTAGTTCATGATAGTAGGTGGAAAGATATTTTTTAACTTCTCATTTATCTTTTAATAAATCATAAAGATAGTATATTCTTTTGCAGGTTTTCTTAAATATGAGTGTTTTTAAAGTCAACTGCTTGAGGGAAAAGACATTTTTATTTATGGATTCCACTGAGATGAAAGAAAGTAAACAGCTGTATAAATAAATTGCTACAAACATCTTTATTTTAATGTAGTTATCAAAGTACAACAGGTATTTACGATGAAACACTGCATAGAGAGAAGGCAAACACATGAAATCAACCAAGAGAGATGTTGGTAAGAAGAATTTGTGATCTTGCGATTTTATTTGTGAAGCTTGAAGATATTAATGAATGGGAAGCTGGGTCAGCTCACCATAAGCCACTAACGCAGAAGGAGTTGCTCTTCACAAAACACTCTTGTTTCATCCTATCTAGTTCATTTTGCAAAGAGGAGACTCCAGCTTAGATAAAAGCCCTCACCTGCCCTGGGTGTGGGCAGTGGCATGTTTTCCAAAAGTAGCACCGTTTCAAAAATGTTCACATACCACTGTTATCATATATTTTAAAGAAGAGAAAAACATATTAGATGAAGTGGAATGAAATATACTACAAAATCATCAACCATCAAACCTCAGGAAGGACAGTAATCAAAGAGTTTTTGGTGAGTGTGTCTGTGTTTCTTAAATGTCTTGTCTCACCTCTACTAACAATGAAACAGGCTCCATCTCTGAAGAAGACACATGGCCCTGTTCTAGGGGTTTTATTCTCATTGAAATATATAGAAATGACACCCCTGGAAATGGACAGGACAGACATGGGCCCTAAAGAGAGGCTCTGCCTACCTCTCTCCTCTCCACTGGCTCTGCTGGCAGGTCGCTAGACCTGACCATTTCCATATAGCAAACGAGTTCTTTACGTTCATATGTCCCTCCAAGCAACAGTGGCCCACCCAAAGCATATTCCTAGTCCCTCTGATTTTAAGTCCCGTTATGGTCTTTAGTTACATCTGAACAAGAGAATTAACACCCTAAGGATATGGTAAATAGATCTAGGTTGTCATCAAGTGGGAAAAAGTAACTTAATTACAGGTGTGTAAGAGTAGAAGCAAAGTAAGCGAAACAGTCCAAATGACTTTGCACAACATGCGAATTCTTAAAATGCTGACTCAGGATGTCTTCCCAAATGTTTGTTAGAGAGACTGAGAAGTAATTTGAAAAGACCAACGTACTCAAGAGATACCTTAGGTTCTCTTGGAAGAAGAAATATTAACAAATTCATACACACACACGGAATCACAGCTGTGGGCATAGAGTTACTAGAATCAGTTGTAGGAAAGCTTCCTTCCGTTTAAACTTTTGCAAAACCTCTATAAATAAGCCAGTCTCATGAAAGTCAGAAGTTCACATCTTTGACCTGAGTGCTCCTTGCCAGAGTTTTGAATTTGCCTTTTTTCATGTAATAATTGTACTTGAAAGTTTATTATAGCATTTACACTCCCATGTTCTTTTTCCAATTTAATTCTCTTGACAATCCAGAGAAACTGGACCCAGTTATACAAGAAACCCAAGGACAATAGACTTCGGTGAGTTTCTAGTGACACAGCTACTTAGGGGAGAGGCAAACAAGGTTGGGACTTGAAACATTTTTCTTTTCTTTTTTAACTATTAACTGCTCTTTCTCTAATGATTGATTCTCCATTTATATCTCTCCTATTCCCTTGCACCATTTCTGTATTCAATTTTATGGCACTATCAGGTAACTCTCAGAGTTATCTGAGATCATTATGGGAAGGTAACAAGAAAAATCAGGGTTTCCAAGACTAAATTCAGACCAGGAAAAAAGAATCTCTCTATATAACGAATGAGACAGCACTGCAGCGGTAGGAGAAATAGGCGCTGACCTAAGTAACTTTGGAAACGAGATGAGACTATGAAGTTAAAGATAAAATGAACTGAACACAGGCATAGCATTGTAGTTGATAAAGGTGTTTCTCATGGGAGTTGCTGTTTAGTCAGTAAGTTGTGTCTGCCTCTTGGATTGTGGCCCACTAGGCCCCTCTGTCCATGGGATTTCCCAGGCAAGAATACCGGAGTGGGTTGCCATTTCCTTCTCCAAGTCATCTTCCTGATCCAGGGATCATACCCACATCTCTTGAATTGGTAGGCAGACTCTTTACCACTGAGCCACCAACAAAGCCCTTCTCATTAGAGTGAAAGTGAAAGTGAAGTCTCTCAATCCTGTGTGACTCTTTGCGACCCCACAGACTGTAGCCTACCAGGTTCCTCCATCCATGGGATTTTCCAGGCAAGAGTACTGGAATGGGGTGCCATCACCTTCCCCATCTCGTAAGAGTAGAGGCTACCAATTTTGAAACCACTTTATGTGTATACTGGAACTAAACATATAGGTAAATGGATAGTGGGCAGTAGGAGCTAGGTTTCTCATTATTACACTGGGAGGTTACAGATAAACAAGCAAGGAGGTTAGAATGAATAATGTGATACAGGCTAGACTTGGAGACATCAGTATTAACTCACATTTAACTTAATAGAGACACAGATGGATAAAACAGAAATGATTGCTGACATGTATATATACACAGGTTAGTAAATGTATATATATGGGTGTGTATATATTTCTAAATTCGGTTTGCTTTAAGCAATGACATCCCAGTAGCAACGAAACGTCTAGCACCCAGATCTTGGTTTACAACACAATTCTCCAATACAAGGAAAAATGGCTGATTCTAGGGCAAAGGCAGAGAATACACAAAGTGAGCCTGTATGCCACAGTGCCAGAAAGTAAGGAAATGCTCAGAAAACAAAATGATGAGCATGCCAAAGGGACACAAGAGTCAACTGAAAGTGTTCAATGACCAAAGCTGGAACAATTAGAGCAACAAAATAAATAACATACTACTGGGCCACAGCCTAATATATAAAGTATATATCAATGAATCCATGCTGATATTAAACATTATTAAATACATAAATAAATAAGGAAGAACAGGCAAATCTCCTATATAGAAGAACTCCAAATAATTTCTGTATGTCCTCCCACTCGTAAGTAAAGCATAGCATGCCCCTCATCCCAAGCGCGGGCACCACATAGTAACTTCCTTTTAAAGAGTACAGTATGGAAAGGGAGGGGAGGAGTAACTTTACAGCATGAAAACTAATTCAACCAAACGATCAAGAGTTTAACATCACTGGCAAAGAGTCCTGTTGATAGCATGTACTCTTTTTTTTTTAATTGAAGTATAGTGAATTTACAGTATTATATTAGTTTCAAGTATATAGTATAGTGATTCAGGATTTTTGAAAACACTGGGTGTGATTTCCTGTGTGACCCAGTATGTCTTTGTTGCTTATCTATTTTATATATAGCAGTTTGCCTCTGTTAGTCCTACATCCTAAATTTGCCCCTTCACCACTCCCTCTTCTCTTTGGTAACTACAAACCTGTTCTCTGTCCCTGAGTCTGTTTCTGTCGTGCATATACATTCATTGGCACTACTTTTTAGATTCCACATATAAATAATACTGTCTTTCTCTATGACTTGTTTCACTAAGCATAATATTCTCAAGGCTCATATGCTGCTGCTGCTGTTGCTAAGTCGCTTCAGTCATGTCTGACTCTGTGCGACCCCATAGATGGCAGCCTACCAGGCTCCCCTGTACCTGGGATTCTCCAGGCAAGAACACTGGAGTGGGTTGCCATTTCCTTCTCCAATGCATGAAAGTGAAAAGTGAAAGTGAAGTCGCTCAATTGTGTCCGACTCTCAGCGACTTCATGGACTGCAGCCCACCAGGCTCCTCCATCCGTGGGATTCTCCAGGCAAGAGTACTGGATCTGCTAGGCCCATATATGTTGCTGTAAGTGGCAGAATCTCATTCTTTTTTTAAGCTGAGTAATATTCCATTGTATATATGCCACTTATTAATCCAGTCATGTATTGACACTTGGCTGTTTCCGTGTCTTGGTAGATAGTTGTAAGTAGTGCTGTTTTGAACACTATGGTGCATATCCAAGGTATCTTTTCAAATTAGTATTTTCACTTTGTTCCTGGATTTATACCCAAGAGTGAAATTACTGTATCACACAATGGCTCTGGGCTTCCCTTGTGGTTCAGCTGGTAAAGAATCCGCCTGCAGTGCTGAAGACCTGGGTTCGATCCCTGGGTTAGGAAGATCCTCTGGACACAACCCACTCCAATATTCTGACCTGGAGAATTCCATGGACCACAGTCCATGGGATCACAAAGAGTCGGACATGACTGAATGACATTCACTCACCTTCATAACGGTTGTGTTTAGTTTTTTTGAGGAAAGTCATGCTATTTTCTACAATGGCTGCACCAATTTACATTCCTACCAATAGTGTATGAGGGTCCCTTTTCTCCACATGTTGTTGTTGTTGAGTCACCAAGGTATGTCCAATTTTTGGGGACCCCATGGACTATAGCACAGCAGGGCTCTGTCACTCACTATCTCCTGGAGTTTTCCCAAATTCATGTCCATTGAATTGTTGATGCCATCCAACCATCTCATCTTCTGTTGCCCTCTTCTCCTTCTGCCTTCAATCTTTCCCAACATCAGGGTGTTTTCCAATGAGTCAGCCATTCGCACCAGGTGGCCAAAGTATTGGAGCTTCAGCTTCACATCAGTCCTTTCAAAGAGTATTCAGGGTTGATTTCCTTTAAAATTGACTCGTTTGATCTCCTTGCTTTCAAAGGGACTCTCAAGAGTCTTCTCCATCACCACAGTTGAAAAGCATCAATTCTTCGCACTCTGCTTTCTTTATTGTCCTACTCTCACATTTGTACATGACCTCTCCAACATTTGTTATTTGTAGACTTTTTGATGATGGCCATTCTGAGGTAGGAGAAGGCAATGGCACCCCACTCCAGTACTCTTGCCTGGCAAATCCCATGGACGAAGGAGCCTGGTAGGCTGCAATCTATGGGGTCGCTAGAAGTTGGGACATGACTGAGCGATTTCACTTTCACTTTTCACTTTCCTGCATTGGAGAAGGAAATGGCAACCCACTCCAGTGTTCTTACCTGGAGAATCCTAGGGATGGGGGAGCCTGGTGGGCTGCCGTCTCTGGGGTCACACAGAGTCGGACACAACTGAAGTGACTTAGCAGCAGCAGCAGCAGCAGCAGCATTCTGAGGTAACATCTCATTGTAGTTTCGATTTGCATTTCTCTAATGATTAGCCAGTCCATTCTAAAGGAGATCAGCCCCGGGTGTTCTTTGGAAGGACTGATGCTGAGGCTGAAACTCCAGTACTTTGGCCACCTCATGCGAAGAGTTGACTCATTGGAAAAGACTCTGATGCTGGGAGGGATTGGGGGCAGGAGGAGAAGGGGACGACCGAGGATGAGATGGCTGGATGGCATCACGGACTCGATGGACATGAGTTTGGGTGAACTCTGGGAGTTGGTGATGGACAGGGAGGCCTGGCATGCTGCAGTTCATGGGGTCGCAAAGAGTCAGACACGACTGAGTAACTGAACTGAACTGAATGATTAGCGATGTTGAGTATCTTTTCATGTTCATGTTAGCCATCTGCATGCCTCCTTGGAAAAATGCCAATGCAGGTTTTCTGTCCATTGGTTGAGTACGTTGTTTGTTTTAATACTGAATTATGTGAGTTGTTTATATAGTTGTATATATAGTCTGGATATGAACTCCTTGTTCTCATGTAACTCATGTAAGTTACATCTTTGTAAATATTTTTGGCCATTCTGTAAATTGTATTTTCATTTTGTCAATTGTTTCCTTTGCTGTGTAAAACTTTTTAAGTTTAATTATGCTTTATTTCTTTATTTTTGCTCATATTTCTTTTCCCTTAGGAGACTGATTCAAAATATACTGCTACAATTTATGTCAAACAAGTACCTATGTACATATGCCTATGTACTTTTCTAAGAATTTTACAGTTTCCATTCTTACAGTTAGGTCTTTAAACTGTTTTGACTTTATTTTTATATATGATATGAGGGAGTGTTCTGATGTCATTGTTTTACTTATACTTGTCCAGTTTTCCCAGGACCACTTACAGATATTTTTTATCCATGGTATATTCTTGCCTCCTTTGGCATAGATTAATTGACCATAGGTACATTGATTTATTTCTGGGTTCTCAAGTCTGTTTCATTCATCTGAGTGTTTTTGTGCCATTACCTTATAGTTCTTATTATTGTAGCTTTATAGTACAGTCAGAAATCTGGGAGGGCAATACTTCCAGCTTTCTTCTTCTTTCTCAAGATTGCCTTGTCAGTTTGAGGTCTTTTGTGGTTCTAGTTGAATTTTGGTATTCGTTCTAGTTCTGTGAAAATAAATGTCATGGGTACTTTTATAGGTACTGCATTTAATCTGTAGATTGCTTTGGGGAGTATGGCCATTTTAACAATACTAAGTCTTTCAATCCAAGAGCATTAAATATCTTTCCATTTGTTTGTATAATCTTTAATTTCCTTCATCAGTGTTTTATAGTTATCAGAACACAGGCCTTTTGTCTCCTTGGACAACTTTATTCCTAGGTATTTTATTCTTGTTGATTCAATTTTTAATGGAATTTTTCATTTTCTTCTGATATTTCATTGTTAATGTACATAAATGTAACAGATTTCTGTATACTAATCTTGTATCTTTTAACCTTACTGAATTCATTTATTAGTTTTAATATTTTGGGGGCAGAAACCTTAGCGTTTTCTATGTAAAGTCATTCAATTCATTTGCAAATAGGACAGTTTTACCTCTTCTCTTCCAATCTGAATATATTTATTTCCTTTTCTTGTCTGAATGCTGTCACTAGGCCTTTAAGTTCTATGCTAAATAGAAGTAGGGAGAGTGGACATCTTTATATTCTTCTTGAATTTAGCGAGAACGCTTTCAGCTTTTTATCATTAAGTATGATGTTGGCTGTGGGTTTGCCACAAACATCCTTTATTATGTTCATATATGTTCCCTGGGTACCCACTTTGATGAAAGTTTTTATCATGAATGGATATTGCTGCTGCTGCTGCTGCTGCTGCTGCTAACTCGCTTCAGTTGTGTCCAACTCTGTGTGACCCCAGAGACGGCAGCCCACCAGGCTCCCCCATCCCTGGGATTCTCTAGGCAAGAACGCTGGAGTGGGTTGCCATTTAAAATTCTGTCAAATGTTATTTTTTTTTCTGCATCTATTGAGATGATGATGTGATTTTTATCCTTCCTTTTGTTAATGCAGTGTACCACATTTGTTGATTTACAAATGTTAAATCTCCATCATAATCCTGGTATAAATCCAACTTGATCATAGTGTATGGACCTTTTTATATATGGTTGAAATTGATTTGTGAATATTTTTACATCTATATTCATCAACGATATTGGCCATTAAAGATTTTGCTTTATATTGTCTTGGTATGCTTTTGCTATCAGAGTAATGGCCTCATAGAATGATTTGGGGGAATAGGTATGATAGGAATTGGTTCTTCTCTATTTGTACATAGGATTCCCCCTTGAAGTTATCTAATCTTGGACTATTCTTTTCTGGGAGCTACTTTTTTATTACAAATTCAATTTCACCTCTAGTGATCAGTCTGTTCAAACTGTGTTTCCTCTTGACTCGGTTCTGGCAGGCTGTACATTTCTAATATTCTCTTCTAGGCTGTCCAGTTTGTTGCTCATGGTATTCTCTTGCAATTTTATGTGTCACTGTGTTATGAGTTATCACTTCTCCTCTTTCATTTCTTGTTTAGTTCATTTGAATCCTCTTTTCTTCTTGGTGAACTAGCTAAGGGCTTATCGATTTTGTTTATCCTTTTTAAAAAACCAGCTCTTAGTTTCATTGATCTTTTCTATTCTTTGCTGTTGTTGATATCTATTTTATTTATTTTTTCTCTTTGAGCTTTATTATTTCTTTCTTCTGCTGTTTTGGGATTTGTTTCCTCTTCCTTTTCCAATTCTTTTAGGTCATATGTTTAGATTGTTTATTTGCTATTTCTCTTGTTTCTTGAGGAAGGCCCATACATATTGCTATAAACCTCTCTCTGAGAACTGCCTTTGATGAATCCCATAGATTTTGGAAAGTTGTGCTTTCATTTTTATTTGTCTTGAGGTATTTTCTGATACTGTCTTTGGTTTCGTCACTAATCCATTTGTTAAAGGTATTTATTCACTTATTTACTTGGATGCGCTGGGCTTAGTAACAGCAGGCAGGATCTTCATTCTTTGTGGCTTCTGCATCTCACTCTTCATGGTGGCATGCAGCAGCTTTTCATTTCTGCATGCACCATCTTTGATCTTCATTGCAGCACATGTGGTCTTTAGTTGTAGCATCATGCAAAGTCTTAGCTGAGGCATGTAGCATCTATAATAGTTTCCAACCCGGGATCAAATCCAGGCCTCCTTCACTGGGAGTGCAGAGTGTTGGCTACTGGGTCACCAGGGAAGTCCCAACCAATTGATATTTTAGTAGCATGCTGCTTAGTCTCCATGTGGTTTTTCTTTTCCCATTTTTCTTTTTGTAGCTAATTTCTAGTTTTATACCATTGTGGTTGGAAAAAATGCTTGATATAATTTCTACCCCCTTAAATTTGTTGAGGCTTGTCTTGTGGTCTAATATGTGATTGATCTTGAAGAACATTCCAAGAACACTTGGAAAGAATGTGTATTCTGGTTTTTTTTTTTTTTTTTTTTTTTGATGTAGTGTCCTGTAGATCTCAGTTAAGTGCAACTGGTCTAGTGTGTCATTTAGGACCTCTGTTGCTTTACTGATTTTCTGCCTGGATTATCTGTCCACTGATCTCTGTGGGTTTTGAAGTCCACTACTATTACTGTATTATTGTCAGCTTCTTCTTCTATACCTAATACTATCAATACCCCTGTACTGAGTGAACATGTCAACAAGTGTAATGTAATGTCCTCTTCTTGTATTGATCCCTTTGTCATTATACAATGTCCTTCTTAGTCTTTTGTTATATTATTTCTTTTAAAGTCCATTTTGTCTGATGTAAGTATTGCTATCCCCACTTTCTAGCCATTTCTACTTGTATGAAATATTCCCTCACGTTTAATCTGTGTGTGCCTTTAGCCTTGAAAAGAGTCTCCTGTAGATGGCACATTGAAGAGTCTTACTCTGTTACCCATTAGCCACTGATCTTCTGATTGGAGCACTTACTCCCTTACCATTTAAAGTAATTCCTGACAAATATGTATTTTGGCCATTTTATTACTTATTTTCCAGTTATTTTTGTAGTTCTCTATTCATTTCTTCTTTTTGTTTCTCTCATTGTGGTTTGACACTTTTAATAGTATTATTTTGTTCTTTCCTTTTAGTTCATTTGAGTCTTCTCTTTTTTCTTCTTGGTGAGCCCAGCTAAAGGCTTATCAATTTTGTTTATCTTTTTACTTTTTTACTTATACAATAGTGTATCTATGGTATGTTTTTGATTTGTGGTTACCACAGAGTTCATATATGCTGATCCATAATTATATTTACTCATTTTAAACTGACATGTCATTTAAGTTTAAATGCATTCTAAAAGATCTTTGTTTTTTACTCTCCTCTCCCACATTTTGTGTTTTTGATGTCATATTTTACATCTTCATGCTTATCCTTTAGCTGCTTATTATAGCTATTCTTGCTTTTATAATTTTTTGTTTTTTAATCTGTATACTAACTTATTTAAAAATTTTCAATCTTTACTATATATATCCACCTTTTCTACTGTGATTTCCCTTTACTAAAAATTCTTTCTTCCACTTAGCAAAGACTCTTAAACATTTGTTTTAGGGTAGGTTTAGTATTGCTTAATCCTAGTTTTTGCTTGTCTGAGTTCTTATCTCCCCTTCTATTTTAAATAATAATCTTGCTAGGTAGAGTATCCTAGGTTGCATGTTTTCCCCTTTTTGCAGTTTAAATATATCATGCCACTCTATTCTGGCCTGCAAAGCTTCTTCAGCTAAATCAGCTGATAACTTTATGGCAGTTCCCCTGTATATAACATTTTGTTTTTCTCTTGCTACCTTTAGAATAATCTCTAACTTTTGCCATTTTACTTATTGTATATCTTGCCTTGCGTCTGTTTGAGTTTACCTTGTTTGGGACCCTCTGTGCTTCCTATACCTGGGTATCATTAAAACATTTACCAAGTGAAGGGAAAAGCAATGTCATGAATATTCCAAGACACAAGATATTTAAAATTATCTTTATATTTGCTTTGAAAGAAACAGGCAGTCTCTTTCTTCTCTTACCTGATTTCTCTTCTTTATGAGATTTTTCTTGGGCTTATACTAATGTTATTCAGCATGTTGTAGTTAGCAGTTGGCAGTGGGAGGCAGTGGTTTGACACAATGGGTAGGGGAGTCTAAGACTCAAGTATTTACAGAAGATAGGCTTGCAAACTGGACAAGCCACATGTGGATAAGGAGGAGTTAGTCAGATGCTCGAAGTTTTCATTAATTCTAGACTCAAGAATCCAAAGTGAAACTGGTCTTTTAAATAGAGTACCTTAACAGAAAATTAAAGCACTAATTAGAGGGCTTCTCTCAACTTGGTCAAAAATTCAGAAGACCTGGGAAGCTTTATTTTGTTTTCTACTTCAATTCTAAGCAGCATAGAGAGTTAATACAATGGACAAGCTGAACCCAGCATGGTGCAAAGTGAGTCTCTTTCATGAATGGAATAAGGGGGAGAGGGGGGGAGATGCCACAGCAGGAGGGAGGGAGGGACTTGAAAACAGCACTTTATATTCCAGTCCCTGTAAGAATCATGAAGGTTCCGACCTCCTCACTATTAATTTTTTTTTCCATTCCTAAAGAGAACAAACAAAGCAAAAGAAAACAGCGTCAGGCCTCAAAATAGCAAGTTTCAAATGCTGAGAATCATGATGCATACAACACCTTACGGCAACCCACTGTGCATGATTTCAGAGCAACAGCGACAAGTAGCAAAGGGATACAGGGACACGGTTCACTCCAGCATTACCTGCTAAAAGTTATTACCAATCCCAGCCCAGTGACGCTGCCCGGGAGCCTCGGGAAGCTGAAAATTCTAAATACTAATGAAAAACCAAACTGGATGCTCTTGATCTTGATCTCCATTCAGAAAACCCCAAGCAAGTCTGTAAAAGGTTCTCCTTGAATATATTCGCTGAGCATTTGTGATGCTCTAGTCTGGGGTGCATTTGAACGTTTCAATGGGAAGATTTCTCTAAATGAGATGGATCCATAGAATCTTGCTCTAGTTCCAAATTAACTACAGTTTCTGGCTAATTCACCAGATCCTTTCCCCAGGGCCATCTCCTCTTGAAATTCCTGGGAATTATGTTTTCCCCTCTGGGGGCAGCCCAAAGCCGATGACTGGTTCATGGGTACCATTGTTGGTTCCCTTCTCTTAGAGTGGGACAACTTTTAGTGACTTATCTTCCGGAGCTCCCCGTGGCATCAGGCTGAAGTCAGACCTCAGCTGAAACCACAACATTGACTAAATTCTTACTTGTCCTATTCACATTCTCTCACTTCCTTACAGATTTTACCTGCGAGTAATCCCTCTAGAAAAACTTGTGCCAGAATCCCTTTCTCGGGTTTCTGCTTGTAGACAGTCTGATCTAAGCTAACTCCAATAAAAAAATTCTAATGATGATGGCACTGGTGACATTATCAATAACTGCAAACACAATAGAAACTTTCAGATACTGAGTGTTTACTATAGTCAGGCACTGTTTTAAGGGTTTTACTGAATAAATCATCTCTTTTAAGCCTCACAAAATCCATGAGGTAGGTACTGTTAATATCCCCATTTGGTAGAAGAAAAGTTTTGGAGGGGTTAAAAATACTTGCCCAAGGTCACATAGTCAGTAAAAGGTGAATCCCAGGCAGTTACTCTCACTCCTAATCTATTTTACAACCACAAAATTCTTAACTCATTCCCGACTAGGGAATTTTTGCACAAACTAATGCTGTGGCCAGCCAAACATTAATTGTTATTTCCCTAATACTCTGAGGGTTATTACACTTAGTAGTTATACCTGACACACCTGCAAAATCTTCCAGTTTTTGTGAGATGTTGTCCCCAACCCACTCTTCTACAGAAGCACAGAAGCATCTCCAGCACCATGAGCTTCACTTTCCCTTTCCCTATCAGAGTCAATCACTGAGAGCTTTTTGCCTTTTTTTTAAATCTAAGACTCACATCATCTGAATCAAAACTATATTCTGAAGAACCTGAATAAAATTCAGCAAAAAATTCTTCACTCAAAATTTTGCGATGCATCATTTTTGAAAATTTTATATTTATAATATACACAAGGTTGGAACAAAAATTCAATGGAACAAAATATGAATGATAATGAACTCAATCAATTTTAAGTTCTAACAACTTCCCTGGTGATGTTCATTGTATCACTCTCTAAAAACATACTGATACATCAACCCATTTGTTATAAAGTTTCTTATCTTCAGAACTCAAAAATGTATCTTTGACAACCTGCTGCTTCTGTGGCTGCTAAGTCGCTCAGTCGTGTCCGACTCTTTGTGAGAACATGGACTGCAGCCTACCAGGCTCCTCCATCCATGGGATTTTTCAAGGAAAGAGTACTGGAGTGGGGTGCCACTGCCTTCTCCCTAGAGGGATGAGATTTGGGGGCAGGTAGGAGGGATGTTCAAGTGGGAGGGGACAAGGGTAGAACTATGGCTGATTCATGCTCATGTTTGGTAGAAACTAATCCAATACTGTAAAGCAATTATTCAATTAAAAATAAATAAATATATATATATTAAATGAACAAAAAATATATTTAATCAGCTATTTTGGCTCTGGGATCTAAAGAAAGTGTGAAGAACTGAGGCCTGAAAATACAAATAGGCCAGCTACTGATTAGTAGGGTGTTGGGGACACCATTGAGAGGAAGGGGCCCTATCACCTCCTCCTCAGTAAAGCTCAGGTCACACAAAGTCAAAATCCAGATTCCTTCTGTATTATAGACTAATTTAAGGAAAAAGAATACTGAAGCTCCAATACTGTGGCTACCTGATGCCAAGAGCCAACTCATTGGAAAAGACCCTAATGCTGGGAAAGATTGAAGGCAGGAGGAGAAGGGGTTGACAATGAGTGAGATGGTTGGATGGCATCAATTACTAAGTGGACATAAGTTTGAGCAAACTCTGGGAGATTAGCGAAGGACAGGGAAGCCTAGTGTGCTGCAGTCCCCAGGGCTGTAAAGAGTCAGACATGACTGAGCAACTGAATAGCAAGGAAAATCAGGTGAAGGATCCACAGCAGCTGGTATCCTATACTTTGGGTTCATGACTCCTGGCTTGTGAAAGCCCAAACCAGCTGTAAGAACCCAGGAAAAGAGTTACAAGAGCCTATTCTTTTCATTCCCGAGAGTAGCTACACATATGCCCTCAACACAGAGCCTCAGGAGGGCTGTTTTGGTTACAGCAACCACTGAAAAAGGAAAAGGCCAGCAGTGTCCTGCCAGAGACTTACTGTGCCCTGGACCACTTCCCACATAAACAATGTGGGGATGCCTTTAAAGAAAGGATGCCCTTGGCTTTTTGAGGGTTAGAGTGATCATCCTACAAAACCACAACCTTTCCCTGGCCTTGAGTTCCTTGTTTGCAAAATATAAGTATCTGTGGTTTTACTTCTGCATAACCCTTTTTAGCAAACCCACAAGAATTTGAGTTCCAGTGTAAGTGATTTGCCAATTACTCCAGTTAGGCATAATTAGAAAAAATAGAAACCAAAATTTTCAGAGGAAGAAGGCGGTAACTCAGAAGGCAGAATCAGAGTAGGAAATTTGACAATAAAACCCAGAAAGAGAAAGAGAGGGAAAACAAGGTTAACTCGGGGCCAGATGAAGACTTTTAGGCACTTATCTTTGGTGAAAAAAATTGTTTCTCTCTATATATGTGATTCAACATAAAGTTTTAGACTGTATACAGTCTTATGCCACTTTACACTTATGCCAAAATTAAACCAGTTTCTCCTAGTTTGTTTTTTTTTTTTTTTTTTTTAATTAAAAACTTCTGGAGAAGTCCTTAGCAGCTGGACTCCTCCTATCTTTGGAACCTTTGCTTGGCCAGCCTCTTAAGATACTTGTTGACAAAACAGCATGAGGTAAAGTGAAGCCTAGGTCTTAAAAACTAAATTCTTGCGCTTATTGGGAAGAAGGAAATTGTGATTTTTGTAGTAGTTGCTAATGTCTAAGTTTGCCATAATGGATAGAAACAAATCTGAATGCCTAGATGTTTCTGCATTTTGGAGGCCAAGGGTGAATGCTAGAGATGGGATATAGGTAGATGGAGGCAATATTTTTGTGCTAAAAATTCCAACACTCTCTATGGCATTGAATGTTTAGGAGAAATCCTACTCAGAGGGGAGAAAAATATCTTGAGGTGTGCTCATTATTGACAACAAAGTAAAGCAACTCTACCGCTGCTGCTGCTGCTGCTGCTGCTGCTAAGTCGCTTCAGTCGTGTCCGACTCTGTGCTACCCCAGAGACGGCAGCCCACCAGGCTCCCCTGTCCCTGGGATTCTCCAGGCAAGAACACTGGAGTAGGTTGCCATTTCCTTCTCCAATGCATGAAAGTGAAAAGTGAAAGTGAAGTCGCTCAGTTGTGTCTGACTCTTTTCGACCCCATGGACTGCAGCCTACCAAGCTCCTCCGTCCATGGGATTTTCTGGGCAAGAGTACTGGAGTGGGTTGCCGTTGCCTTCTCCGAAGCAACTCTACAGACACAACCAAATTCACCTGAAACAGGGTAGTTTTTTGGAGGAGGAAATCGCAACCCCCTCCAGTATTCTTGCCTGGAAAATCCCATGGACAAAGGAACCTGGCGGGCTACCATCCATGGGGTCACACAGAGTCAACCACGACTGAGCACATCAGCACAGGGTGGTTTCATGATACTCACTGTTAAACCACTGAAACACACCTTCCTGGTTGTTAAATGGCTGTTGTCCTCAGCAACCTTGGCTCTTCCATCCCTCCCCAGGAATCACAGGATTCCCAGGACCCAGTAACTAAAGGATTAACACCTATATTAACAAAAGGTCCATATAGTCAAAGCTATGGTTTTTCCAGTAGTCATATATGGGTGCGAGTGTTGGACCATAACGAAGGCTGAGCACTAAAGAATTGATGCTTTTGAATTGTGGTACATCCAAAAGATGCTTTAGAGTGCCCTGGACTGCAAGGAGATCAAACCAGTCAATCTGAAAGGATCAACCTTGAATATTCATTGGAAGGAATGCTGAAGCTGAAGCTCCAAAACCATGGCCACCTGATGCAAAGAGTTGACTCACTGGAAAAGACCCAGCTGCTTGGAAAGATTAAAGGCAAAAGGAAAAGAGGGTGGCAGAGGATGAGAGGATGGTTAGATAGCATCACCGTCTCAATGAACACGAATTTGAGCAAACTCAAGGAGATAGTGAAGGACAGGTCACAAAGACTCAGACTCAACTTGGCGACTGAACAACACCTAGACAGGCTGAGACCAGCGTCCACCCTAAATGGTCAGTCCAATCTGTCTGATGGCAGACCAATCTGTCAGCATGACATTGGAACCACATGATCGGAGATCATGAAAGTGTATTAGTAAATGAGAGCTGCAAAATGGAAATGAAGAATATAGTGCCTATTACAATTCATTTATAATAAAGAAAACAATATATTTTCAAGGAAATTCTCACTTTTTGTTAATTAAAGTTTCTCAACCATTACTTTTCCCACTGAAGGAGTCTTTGGGCCTAGAAAAGAAAACAACAGTCTCAAAGGCCCTTGTTCAATCATCTAACTTAGGAGAAAACAGAACTTCAGGTCCCGCCCTGATGCTCCAGGCCGGTTGCATCAATCTGGGACTTATCACCCCCTGTCCAGAAACCTTCCACCCTCTACAGCTGCCCAGAAGACTTATCACCCCCTGCCCAACTGCAAATGCCATCTCAGCTAAAGATGAGACAAAACACCCCGCCTGATTAACATTTCCCTTATCGCTTCCCTGGTGGCTCAGAGGTTAAAGCGTCTGCCTGGAATGCGGGAGACCCGGGTTTGATCCCTGGGTTGGGAAGATCCCCTGGAGAAGGAAATGGCAACCCACTCCAGTACTCTTGCCTGGAGAATCCCATGGAGGGTGGAGCCTGGTAGGCTACAGTCCATGGGGTCACAAAGAGTCAGTCACGACTGAGCGACTTTACTTATCGCTTCCACAAACCTCCCTATAAATATGGAGCCTCCCTGATCCCTCTCCGGCTCAGCCTGGTCATTAGGCCGACTGTCGCCCCTCCTTGCCTGAATAAAGGTAACCTACTTCTGTTGAGGTCGTTTTTCCTTTTCTGCCTCAGCCCCAACTATACCTTACACCCACTATGGTATTTTTAAGACTCCTAAGCTTTAGAGTTGGAAAGACAGGTTACTATATCTAAAATGTGTTGCTGTGGGTGAGTAAAAACCTCTGAGCACCTACTGACCTTTAGGCACACTGAGCCACTTACATGGGGCTGAGCAGGCACCCAGGGCAATGACTGCCTACAACTCCCCAGTCAGAACCCACAGATCAGCGACCAACCTGTCACACTACATCCTGCTTAGAATGATTCATACTTTTGTTTTTAAAATTAGTTTGTTTACTTTAATTGGAGGCTAATTACTTTACAATATTCTGGTGGTTTTTGCCGTACATTGACATGAATCAGCCACGGGTGTACATGTGTGCCCCATCCCAAACCCCCCTTCCCACCTTCCTCCCCATCCTATTCCTCTGGGTTGTACCCGTGCACCGGCTTTGAGTGCCCTGTTTCATGCTTCAAACCTGGACTGGCGATCTATTTCACATATGGTAATATACATGTTTCAGCGCTATTCTCTCAAATCATCCCACCCTTGCCTTCTTCCACAGAGTCCAAAAGTCTATTCTTTATATCTGTGTCTCTTTTGCTGTCTCCCATATAGGGTCATTGTTACCATCTTTCTAAATTCCATATATATGCATTAATATACTGTATTGGTGTTTTCCTTTCTGACTTACTTCACTCTGTATAATAGGCTCCAGTTTCATCCACCTCATTAGAACCAGTTCAAATGCATTCTTTTTAACAGCTGAGTAACATTCTATTGTGTATATGTACAACTTTCTTATTCATTCATCTGCTGATGGACACCTAGGTTGCTTGCATGTTCTGGCTGTTGTAAACGGTGCTGCGATTGGGGTACACGTGTCTCTTTCGATTCTGGTTTCCTCGGTGTGTATGCCCAGCAGTGGGATTGCTGGGTTATAAGGCAGTTCTATTTCCAGTTTTTAAAGGAATCTCCACACTGTTCTCCATAGGGCTGTACTAGTTTGCATTTCCACCAACAGTGTGAGAGGGTTCCCTTTTCTCCACACCCTCTCCAGCATTTATTGTTTGCAGTCTTTTTGATAGCAGCCATTCTGACTGGCGGGAGATGGCACCTCACTGTGGTTTTGATTTGCATTTCTCTGATAATGAGTGATGTTGAGCATCTTTTCATGTGTTTGTTAGCCATCTGTATGTCTTCTTTGGAGAAATGTCTGTTTAGTTCTTTGGCCCATTTTTTGATTGGGTCATTTATTTTTGTGGTATTGAGCTACATGAGCTGCTTGTATATTTTTGAAATTAATTCTAATAAAAGTAAAAATAAACAAATGAGACCTAATTAAACTTAAAAGCTTTGGCACAATGAAGGAAACTCTAAGCAAGGTGAAAAGACAGCCTTCAGAATGGGAGAAAATAAAAGCAAATGAAGCAACTGACAAAGAATTAATCTCAAAAATGATTCATACTTTTAAAAAGCTGTTTCATTTCACTATTCCACACTCACATAGGTGAGACTTTTTTGGAGGATAGTTGTCTGGGAAACTTCCCTATATTTTTTTCCAGCCAAGAGCAAACTCTAGCCTGTTGTGCCTCTTGGATCCCTTAGCTATCAAACAAGCTGTGGACACTGAATAAGTCTGAGGAGCATGCCAGTGAATTACAGCTGGGAGCAAAACAGCAACAAAGACGTAGTTGCATCCAGGAAGAAAGAGTTCTCCAATGTGTGTTTCATTGTCTCTCCTTTTCTTTTTCTTCCTTCCTTCCTTTCTCCTTCTCCGTCCTTCCCTCTCCCCTTTCCTCTCTCTTTCTCTCTTATCTATGATCTATAGTGGCCTTTCCATTTAGAAAGGTCAAGAGAAAAGGAAGGAGGGGAGAAAGAGGGAGAGGGAGGGGGAAGGAAAGAAAGAAAGAGGAAGGAAGGGCCAGCTTCTGCCTGAAAGGTTGGTTAAGTCACAGCCCAACAAGTCTTAACATAAAATTGAGAGATGGCCTCTCTGCTTCAAGCTGAGGAACTCAAGTCCTTTTTCCATACATTCCATTTAACAAAGGACCATTCCTCTTTCAATTCAGTATCTGCCTTAAGACCCTCCTCACTGCCAGCTGCCAAGACAATATCTCTTAAGAAATCACCTTCTTGGTAATACCTTGTTGAGTTTTTTTTTTCCCCTAAAACTACACTTTGGAGATGAGATGGTAGACTTTTAAGAGATATTACAAAATTAAGAATTCTGCCTGTTGCAGTTTCTCAGAACGAAAGCTGATCCTCATCAAATTATGCTAATTTACTGTACAATGTTTAATTAAATCTTACCCCAAGCAATCTACTTCCAGGGTTTATTTTTATAGCTTAGAACTTTCAAACACAGAAATGCCTTTCAATTTAAATTTTAAAAAAAGAAACTATTCACTGGGGAAACTATTCACTATTTCACTAGGAAAAGAAATGTACTTTACCTCCTAGGCTTACTCCCACCTTTAGTCTCTTTCTTTCCTGCTCCCATTCATTGTCTCTTTCTCTTTTCAGGAAAACAAAACGCTCCTTGGAAACTCCCTTCTTTATTCTGATTTCTCTCTGAAGTGGCACTTTCTTGAACAGGCCATTTTCCCTGGCAGATTGTGTTTGACTCAAAGTAATCATAAGCGACTGGAGATAAGATGAGATCTCTTCCATCAGAGGATGTCACCACTGACCTTGGAGGGTTTCAGTATCTCTAAACCCTCAGGCTCACTGTGTGGCGAAGAACAGGCTGACCTGTAGCAGCCGCCTCACCTTGTTCCCACAGACTGATGTCCGGGTGGAGGTGCTCTCTGCTCCACCCCAGCCCTGTATGCAGCTCCCAACTGAACCCTCTGTCAGCTGTGCTTCCTAAACCTTCCCTTCTAGAAACCCCTCCACTGCCGAGCCCACTGAGCTTCTGCTGCTAAATGTTCAGTCAAGAATATTAGACGAGAACCAGCAGATTTGGCATTTCACTCCAGTCAGGCATATTTTGTCCTTCTGCACAAAACATTACATCTGAATGTTATGACATTAGCCCCTATTCTTGATTCTAATAGTCTGATGCTTTCAAATTGCTTTCCAGAGAGTACTTATATCTTTATAAGGTTCCATCCTTTCTTGGATTTAAGTTAAAACAGGAAGCACTGACCTCTGACATCTGAATGTCACACACAATTTAAAGTGGACACGGCATCATTGAGGTCCTGGCCTTTTCCTATCAAAAGTCTCTGCACCAGGACAGTCTTTTACCTTTGCTGTGTGACCTCTGCCCTTTCCAATGTAAGTCCCAAGGAGGAGGCACAATCTCCCACATAAAACACCCACTCCACCTCCTTGGAGCACTTGTATAGGCAGCTTCCAAGGTGGTGTCAGTGATGTCTGCCTCTTGGCCTTCCCATCCTGGGTACCCCCTCCTGCATGGTGCCAGGTTGGATGGTCAGTTTGATACAGTCCAGTCAATTGCAGACTCCAGCTGTAAATTATGACATCACCTATCGTGGATGGTCTCTCCCGCTCTCTCCTCTGCACACCTGGCCTGGGAGAATCCCTTTGTGCCATGCAGCACACAGGTAGCCCACAGAGAGGCCCAGGCGGCAGGGCGTCTCAGCCATCACCTGTCCAACAACCACATGGATGAGCCTGAGAGCAGAGCCTCCTCCAGCTGCGCCTTCAGATGAGCCTTCAGCTCCTGCTAACATTATGACTGTACTCTTATGAAAGATTAAACCAGATTCCTGACTCACAGAAACCATCAAATACATTTTTGTTGTTTGATGCCACTAAGTTTCAGGGCAATTCATTACATAATAATTGGCAACTAATATAGCAATGTTGACTGTCCTATCCTTTCCTCTTCTGGTCTCTTCTCGTATCTCTAAAAGCCTTATTATGAAAGAAATCACTCAGTTATTTTGAACAAAGGGAATCTCAATGCAGAGAGTTGGTTGCATAGGTTTCAGAAATGCTGAGTACTCAGAGACAACAGTGAGACAATCCAGAGGTTGAGAGCATCAAGCAGCCACTACCACCCCCTGACCAGAATGGCAAAGAGAGGGGGTGGTGTTGCCAGACCCCATGGGGCAGATCACTCTACAGTGCAGTACTACTGAATAGGACCTTCTGAGATAAAGGAAATGGCCTGTAAATTGCACCATCCAATATGGTAGCCACCAGACACATGTGGCTATTTAGCCCTTGAAATGTGGCTAGTGCAATTGAAAATTTTTTTAAAATTTTATTTAAAGTTAATGAATTTAAATGTATATAGCTGGATATACGGTTGTGGCCATCATGTTGCATAGTGATTCTCTAGAAGCTGAAACCGCAATAGGCCATTCCCTTGGGACGTGGAGCTTTGACGGACATGCAGATGCCTCCTAAGATGCTACCAGAGCTAGGAAAGGACCAGGAGGTGGTCCCTGACATCTCTCATCTTCACCACCACTCTCCCCTCTCCAATGTCTTGCCAGGGCTTCCTATTGGTGGGATCTAGCAAGCAGCAGATCTGAGGAGCCAGCTTCCCTGTGGGACACAGGCAGAGCAGGAAAAAAGGTGCCAGCTTCAAGGGAGCATGTTCCTGGGAGGGAGGAACTCAAAATACTAGTGAGCTCTAGACTCTAGTATGTTGGACAGTGCAACAGTCCTCTCCCTAAAAGGGATCTGAGCAAGTCAATGTCTCTCTACCCGTATTTATGTAGCACAAGGACTGGCATTTTGCACAGTGAGCTGTAAATGGCTGTTATTAGTTTTCCATAAAAAAATGCCCCATATTTAGTGGCTTAAAAAAACATATTTATACCTTCTTCCAGTTTTCCTAGGACAAGCGTCCAGGGAGAACTTAGCTGGGTCCTCTGCTTAGGAACTCACATGCTATAATCAAAGTGTTGCCCAGGGCTGCAGTCTCAAATGAAGGCTTGATAGAGAGGAATCCACTTCCATCTTTACCCAGGCGGATGGAAAAATCCATGTCTCCACAGCATTGTGGCTGGGGGACCCAGCTTGTTACTGGCAGCTATATGGAGGCTGTCCTCTAGTCTGAGAGGCCCCCCATGGTTCCCTCATACGTAACATTTCCCATAAGCAGGTCAGAGCATGGCTGTCGGCTTCTTCAGGGCTAGCAGGATATGCTCATGCTCAGACTGCTACAAAGAAGCCTCATAAAACAAAATGCAATCATGGGCACAGCACCCCATCTCCCCTGACATCTAGCATAACTTAATCAAGGACCTGTCATTTCATCACCTTTTCTAGGTCATGGATTCCAACTGTCCCAAGGGGAAGGGGACATTAGCCATTGGAGGTTCACCTTGGGTAGGTCCTCCATGCTGTTCGAGAACAAAGTCTATGTCCTGCTAATATTTGATGTTTATACTCTTAATAAACACCATTGCGATTAGCACACAAGAGCTGCATAACAACAGTTTCCTGGGTTAGAAAATCATATTTCCAAGGAACTATTTCTCGGGAATATGTTGACACCTGACATGCAGCTAGATGGGAAACGCACAGGAAATAAGCTACTCCTGGAGGTCCACCATCTGCTTGGCTAGAAGACAGTGAGATATCGCAGCCTTAGGTGTGACAGCACAGGCTCACCCTCCTACAAGAGTACAGATACCAGGATTTGCACCGTTCAGGAACATTGTCTAAGACAGAAGTCACACATGCGTTGCTGCATCACAGGACAGGAAGCAGATGGAACGCATTTGGCTCACATGTCACTTTTTTTTAAATTAGTTGCTAACATTTTCAAATCAGGAAATTTCACGCCTAAGTTCAGATTTTTTTTTCTTCTCCTGAAATTGTGTTAATCAGCAGGATATACTTGCAGTCACCCTTTTTAAATGGGGCATGTACTTCCAGTCCATCTCAATCCTTACCCAGCTCTCTTTTCAGAAGCCATATGAGTGTGCAACCTCTGACCTAAGATAATGTCCTGGTAGGCATAACAAGTTCAACACCTAGGAACAGAGGAAATGACTAACCCCCAGAGATCCAACCAGGGAGCATACACTAGTAATGGACTCTGGGAAGAACGGAGTCAGATTGGAGTTACAAAAAGGAGACTGCACACCACAGTCTTTACAAAGAAACTCAGGATATGGATCAGAAAGAAGGTCAGTTCTGTGGAGGTCAGCTAACAAAGCAGTCATGTGCTGTAGAATCCCATGAAACTGGGCTGGAGCAGTACAGTGAGAAACACACAGTATGCAAAGATGCCTGGTGAGCCCTAGGACCCTCATTCCCAGGACAATGAACCTGGAAAAGGAGCCCAATGCGCCTCTCCCACCAGAATGCAGGGACTGAAAGCAGAGCTCCCTCCTTCAGAGATAACTGGCTCAGAAAGTAGAGAAGAGAAATAAACCTACAACTGGGAGTAAATTCCTTGAAAAGACAGGGAAAGAGGCTGGGGTTAATAGATTTCACTTAATTCTTCAATTATAAGAATCAAAAGTTGTTTTAAGAACTATTTGTCTGGTTTTCTTCAGAATGAAGTTATTAAAGTCTTCTGTTTTCTTTAAAAATAATAAAATATCATCACAGAATCTGACATACTTAAAAATCATGAATTTTAATCAGTCTAGAACAATTAACAAAAAAGTTTCCATTCCAAAGGTAAATTGCTGTTTTTATGAATTTTTCCAAAGATAAAAGAAGTTACTCTTCTCTGAAATTTTCTTTCTTGCCATTTTCTCCTTCCACAACATTTCCTCTTTCTTAGTCATCCACTACATACAAGGGTACAGAAGGATCAACTTCCTCCTGAGAAATTTCTGAGTATTTAACTGTTACCCAGTTCTAATGCTTTGTACAGTCACTGGTTCCCAGGGTGATTAGTTGAACGTAACTACCACCTGCTGACACCCACAGACTTGCCCACCATGCCAAGCAGCCACCCTAATTCTTGGTTCACAGAGGATCCATGTAGTGAATCTGTTGTGCCCCCAGGATCAACCTTGGAAGTGGTGGGCATCGCTGGAAACTGGGCAAAGTGTCAGTAGTCAGGTATATTTCATGGGAGGTGATGAGGCCCTCCAAGGTCAATGCCACCCATTTCAAGGTTGGCTTCAGATGCCGAGAGTGGTGTAGTGACAATGCTCAGGTATGTCCATCCTACAAAGAACAAAATAAAACTTCCCCAAGATATATCAAGGGAATATTTCATGCAAAGACGGGCACAATAAAGGGCAGAAATGGCGAGGACCTAACAGAAGCAGAGGCGATTAAGAGGAGGTGGCAAGAATATACAGACTATACAAAAAAGGTCTCAATGACCCAGATAACTACAATGGTGTGGCTGCTCACCTAGAGCCAAACATCTTGAGTGTGAAGTCAAGTGAGTCTTAGGAAGCATTACTAGGAACAGAGCTAGTGGAGGTGATGGAATTCCAGTTGAGCTATTTCAAATTCTAAAAGGTGATGCTGTTACAGTGCTCCACTCAATATGCCAGCAGATTTGGAAAACTAAGCAATGGCCACAGGACTGAACAAGGTCTGTTTTCATTCCAGTGCCAAAGAATGTTTACACTACCATACAACTGCACTCATTTCATATGCTAGCAAGGTAATACTCAAAATCCTTCAAGCCAGGCTTCAGCAATATGTGAATCGAGAACTTCCAGATGTACAAGCTGGATTTAGAAAAGGCAGAGGAACCAGAGATCAAACTGCCAACATCTGTCGGATCACAGAAAAAGCATGAGAATTCCAAAAAAACATACACTTCTGTTTCATTGACTATGCTAAAGCCTTTGACTGTGTAGATCACTACAAACTGTGGAAAATTAAAACAGATGGAAATACCAGACCACCTTACCTGCTGCTTGAGAAACCTGTATATGGGTCAAGAAGCAACAGTTAGAAGCACACATGGAAAAATGGACTGGTTCAAATTGATAAAGGAGTACATCAAGGTTGTATATTGTCACCCTGCTTATTTAACTTATATGCAGAGTACATCATGTGAAATGCTGAGCTGAATGAATCACAAGCTGGAATCAAAGTTGCCAGGAGAAATATCAACAACCTCAGATATATAGATGATACCTGGCCCCATCATTTCATGACAGATACATGGGGAAAAATTGTAATAGTGACAGACTTTATTTTCTTGGGTTCCAAAATCACTGCAGATGGTGAGTGCAGCCATGAAACTAAAAGATGCTTGCTCTTTGGAAGAAAAGCTATGACAAACCTAGACAGCGTATTAAAAAGCAGATATCACTTTGCCAACAAAGATCTGAATAGTCAAAGTTATGGTTTTTCCTGTAGTCATGTATGGATGGGAGAGCTAGACCATAAAGAAGTCTGAATGCTGAAGAACTGATGCTTTTCAACTGTGGTGCTGAAGACTCTTGAGAGTCCCTTGGACTGCAAAGAGATCAAACCAGTCAATCCTAATGGAAATCAATCCTGAATATTTATTGGAAGGACTGATGCTGAAACTGAAGCTCCAGATTTGGCCACCAGATGTGAAGAGCTGACTCACTGTTAAAGGCCCTGATGTTGGGAAAGACTGAAGGCAGGAGAAAGCGGCAACAGAGGATGAGATGGTTGGATGACATCACCAACTCAAAGGACATGAGTCTGAGCAAACTCTGTAAGAGGGAAAGGCAGGGAAGCCTGGCATGCTGTAGTTCATGGGGCCACCGTGTCAGACACAGCTTAGTGACTGCACAACAACAAAGAAACACAGCCTGGAATTATGAAGGAGGTGATGCAACCGTGAGAGAAGGAACAGGGGGAACTGAGTGGGTGGGTGTGGGACACCGCAGCAGACTGAGCCCCGTCCTCCCATTCTCAGTGTGGTTAAAGGAACATACAGTCCCCAACTCTTTCCTTGGATCTGGCTGTCACTTCTCTTTCCCCAGTTCCCCACCCACTACCTGGAAGTTTCTTTTATGAAACGAGTAAGTCCTTCATTTTTGTTTTCTTTCAGTCTTTCTGAGTAAAGCATTTGAATACTCACTAATTTAAAAATGTATCCAGCTACAGTCTTTAAATCATGGCTCAAGGACTATTTGCTCATAAGGGCCCCAGGCAAGTGTTCTGTGATTTCTGTGAAAGGAGAACGTGCATTTATTGTGCTCCCAGGAAGGCAGGGCTTCCCCTTCTGATTGTTACACCCTAAGGGAGGGGGCAGGGTGGAAACGTATCCATGAAGGACGACTTTATTGATTCTCCACGGGGCATAGCCTTAACTGTAAAATGAACCTCTGGGTACTAGAAGCTTGGTACAAAACCTCCTGGGAATCACTACACATCCCTCCCCACCAGGGCTCCCTTGAGAACCTGCTAAGTAACCAAGCATGTCTGGTCCTTGATGATTCTCTTTTTAGGGAAGCTAAGTTTTAACTCATAAGTATGACTGGAATTCGGTTGTAAACATACCCCCAAAAGTTATGAAGGGATGCTGCCACACAAGGAGAAATCACATGTTAGCCAGGCTCATCCTTTCCATCTGGGGTAGAGCCAGACTGATGGACCACAGTGAACTGTGGCAGGGTTTAAGTGAGAAAGCTTGAGAGAAGAAGGATGAACTTGAAAAGAGATTTATTTTTATACAGTAGACAAAGGAAAGGAGGTCAAGATTGCTACCAAGCATTGGGAACAATGTCTCCTAACCTTCTGCGACCACCTGAGCTGTGTGCCCTGCCTTTCAGGAAGGGGCAGGACCTGAAAAACACACCACCTGTGGCAGGGGTAATACTGTGCCCAGATCACAGCGCAGGGTCTCAAATCTCACTTTCATCAGATGCATTTTCAGTCTATATGGGACAATGAACAACTCAGTAGAGGAATAACTTATGGTTTCTCATATCCCTGTGGCTTGAACAATAAAGAATCTGCCTGCAATGTGGGAGACCCGGAATAGATCCCTGGGTCAGGAAGATCCCCTGGAGAAGGGAATGGCAACCCACTCCAGGATCGTTGCCTGGAGAATTCCAGGGACAGCAGAGCCTTGTGGAATACAGTCCATGGGATCACAAAGAGTTGGACACAACTGAGAGACTAACACACACACATATATAATATATAGTTATAGTTATATACAATAATGTTATATACATATATAGTTCTATTTTGTGTTTACTTTTGTACTTCTAGAAATTAAAGCATACTGTATATATTGTTCTGCAATTAGCTTTTTTAAATTAACTTTTTTCTTAACCTAGAAAGTGTTTGTTAGTAATTATTGATTCAAGTCAATATTTTAAGTGCAAATTATTCATTGTTTTAATTTGTGAAAAATACATGCAGTTACTTAAGTAATTAAAAGTAAATATATTAACATATATTAAGAACAAAAGACACTTTACAAAACCATCCTAGAATCAATTTCCTTGGCACAGTAATGATTACAATGAATCATCTGAACTATTGATCAGTGTCCATTCAAGTCAGCCACCAATACTTCTTTCTCTTCTACTCCACAATCTATGCAACACATTTTGACACTTATTCTAAAGTTTGAAATTGCATATCTTTGCTCCCCAATGAAACAAGAAAGTACTTGAAGGCAAGAATCTTGTCTCATCAGTTCAGTTCAGTTCAGTCACTCAGTCATGTCCAACTCTTTCCGACCCCATGAATCGCAGCTTGCCAGGCCTCCCTGTCCATCACCAACTCCCAGAGTTCACTCAGACTCACGTCCATTGAGTCAGTGATGCCATCCAGCCATCTCATCCTCTGTCATCCCCTTCTCCTCCTGCCCCCAATCCTTCTCAGCATCAGAGTCTTTTCCAATGAGTCAACTCTTCGCATGAGGTGGCCAAAGTACTGGAGTTTCAGCTTTAGCATCATTCCTTCCAAAGAAATCCCAGGGCTGATCTCCTTCAGAATGGACTGGTTGGATCTCCTTGCAGTCCAAGGGACTCTCAAGAGTCTTCTCCAACATCACAGTTCAAACACATCAATTCTTCAGCGCTCAGCCTTCTTCACAGTCCAACTCTCACATCCATACATGACTATTGGAAAAACCATAACCTTGACTAGACGGACCTTAGTCAGCAAAGTAATGTCTCTGCTTTTGAATATGCTATCTAGGTTGGTCATAACTTTTCTTCCAAGGAGTAAGCGTCTTTTAATTTCATGGCTGCAGTCACCATCTGCAGTGATTTTGGAACCCAAAAAAATAAAGTCTGACACTGTCTCCCCATCTATTTCCCATGAAGTGATGGGACCAGATGCCATGATCTTCGTTTTCTGAATGTTGAACTTTAAACCAACTTTTTCACTCTCCTCTTTCACTTTCATCAAGATGCTTTTTACAAAGATACATAGATACACTGATATATACCCAGATACACAAACACTAATAGGTACATAGATTTTTATTTCCTACCTTCCTACTGCCCAGTTAATTGTTTAGCACATAATAAATATTTGAGAAATATTAGTTGAATTTAACTCTAAATCTCCTTTTTAAGCTAAAAATGTGATTGTTGTAAATGTTTAAAAGGATAGAGGCTAGAGACATACAGGGACACTAACACCTTCTCTAAATGTACATCCTTTGCTCCGTGGATCTCAGGACTAGGAAGGAGGAGGGAGAAGCTCACTTTCACAGGCAGGTTTTTTGGTCTGTAACTGACCAACACTGTTCTCTTTACTTGCTGCGGCCTGTGTCACTTTAAAAACTGTCTCAAAATAGTGTATTATTGAGTCTTCTAGAGTGAAGGCAGAATAAGTATGACAAAGTAAACTTTGAGGTGGCCTCACTAGGTATGGGCTTTCCAGGTGGTGCAGCAGTAAAGAATCTGCCTGCCAATGCAGGAGACACAAGAGATGCAGGTTCAACCCCTGAGTTGGGAAAATACCCTGGAGGAGGACATGGCAACCCACTCCAGTATTCTTGCCTGGAGAATCCCATGGACAGAGGAGCCCGGCAGGCTACAGTTCATGGGGCTGCAAAGAGTTGTACCCAACTGAGCACACACTCAAAGAAACTCTGAGGTATATGGATAAAGTTAGAGATACAAAGAAATTTGTTATAGTGTTACAGTAAAGCAAAATTTAGAAACTAAACATGAAAAATAAAAATATTTAAAGAAATTAAGTTCTACTCCCACATCAGAAAATGCTGCAAAGTCATGTTTCCAAGGCCTAATTCAATATAGTAAGTTAAATTTATATTTTTAAGTGTCCTCCACCATCAATTCCTATAGATATGAAGAGCTGCAATTAAGAACTGGGAGAACTTATGCTATCCTTGGAAATCAAGCAAAGGTGTTATCTAAAAGCCAGACATTTTAAGTAATTAGCAGCAAGATCCAGTACAAAGGAGACTAGATTGAGCAAAGAAATAGGACAATAAGTTTACACCTGAGAAGTCACAGACAATTCCAAACAAAACCTGGAGTTTGTCTTCCTTTTCCCCTCCAGGAAGAAAAGACAGAAAAATTTTCTTCAATTTACAAGAGAGAAAACAAATTTCTCAATTTACAATTAACTTTCTCACCTTACAAAAGAGGCATCAATTTCTTTGTTCAGTTCTGATTTAAACTCTTTTTTAAAAAATTTAAAGATGACCATTAGGATTTTCTGGATGACCAGGCATGAAAGTATTTAGAGAAACCAAGAGCCAAAAGCAAAATGTTCTCACAACGTTCCTTAACCTACACATGAAAGGCAGCTGAACTGAACACTCAAGTCTCAGTTCCTGAGCCTTGTCCCACAGTCTTAAGTACTGTGTGTGGCCAAAACGGAAGACAGAAGTGGTTCCTCCTCCAGCCTGTTACCTCTAATCCCCCGAATTCTCACAAACCTGCATTCACCAAGAGGATGAGTGGGTGATGGATGTAATGTTAGAGAACCTCTTGGTCCATGGTGTCTGGCTATCTAAAGATGCTTATTCCTGGAAAGCCACAAGATTTTGTTCTCAAAACATCCTCAGAACATTACAGATGTCCCACTGCATGCCAAGGCTCAGCCTTGCAGAGAATTGCCAAGTTGTATTCCTTGGCAGTCTGCGTCTTCTAAAGGTCTCCATCATCTTATTTCTTAATGATCTACATGGGCACAAAGGGTCTATTATTATTCCCATCACTGCTTTATCATGCTTAATAAGACAAAGTATATAATATTACTAAAATTTTCTCTCATTAAAAGTTGTCCCTTTTCTTCAGTACCATTTTTCTAGATTCCGTATATATGTGTTAGAATACGATATTTATCTTTCTCTTTCTGACTCATTTCACTCTGTATAATAGGTTCTAGGTTAATCCACCTCATCAGAACTGACTCAAATGTGTTACTTTTTATGGCTGAGTAATATTCCATTGTGTATATATACCATGACTTCTTTATCCATTCATCTGGCAATGGGTATCTAGGTTGCTTCCATGTTCTAGCTATTGTAAATAGTGTTGCAATGAACAATGGGATACACATGTCTCTTTCAATTTTGGTTTCCTCAGGGTATTTGCCTAGGAGTGGGATTGGTGGGTCATATGGTGGTTTTATTCCTAGTGTTTTAAGGAATCTCCATACCGTCTTCCACAGTGGCTGTATCACTTTACATTCCCACCAACAATGTAAGAGTGTTCCCTTTTCTCCATACACTTTCCAGCATTTGTTGTTTGTAGTATTTATTGTTTGATGATGGCCATTCTGACCAGTGTGAGGTGATACCTCATTGTAGTTTTCATTTGCATTTCTCTAATAATGAGCGATGTTGAGCATCTTTTCATGTGTTTGTTAGCCATCTGTATGTCTTCTTTGGAGAAATGTCTGTTTAGGTCTTTTCCCCACTTTTTGATTGGGTTGTTTATTTTTCTGGTAGAGAAACAGACATAGAGAATAGACTTATGGACATGGGGAGAGGGGAGGAGAGGGTGAGATGTATGGAAAGAATAACATGGAAATTTACATTACCATATGTAAAATAGATAGCCAATGGGAATTTGCTGTATGGCTCAGGAAACTCAAACAGGGGCTCTGTATCAACCTAGAGGGGTGGGATGGGGAGGGAGGGAGTTTCAAAAGGCAGGGGATATATGTATACCTAGGGTGATTCATGTTGAGGTTTGACAGAAAACAGCAGAATTCTGTAAAGCAATTATCTGTCAATAAAAAATTAATAAACAAAAAAATACAAAAAAGTTGTCACTTTTCCTTTCCTGTAATAGTAAATCAGTAAAAAAAAAAAAGAGGTACTAAATTTTATTATTATATTATGGGAAAATTCATTAGTAATAATAAAAATATACTTTGAGCAATTCAATAAAAATAGAGGTAAAGGGAAGAATGGACATGGTTTGTTTAAACTGATATGATGTGAATGTTGAAATCATGTCATCAAAGAGTATGGGAAATTTATAATACTCAAACAGTAGACTCTCAATTTTGTTTAAATCAGAAGAAAATGTTCATGTGTATTTTCATGTAAGTTTGTTTGTATACGTGTGTGTTTATGTATATCTGTGTGTATATAAACACACGATATTTATCTTTCTCTTTCTGACTCATTTCACTCTGTATAATAGGTTCTAGGTTAATACACGTGTGTGTATACACACAGATTGACAAAAGATATTTCCAATATTCATAATCTCTAGATACTGAAATTACCTATAATTCATTTTCTTTAATCTGTTGAAAGTTTCCTAGAATCAGCACCTTTTAATAAACACAAACTGATACGTTAAATTAAAAAACCTTAACATAGTCAACAAAAAATGAAGAGACAAATTTGTTTTACTTGTAACAAATTAGAATTATAAATTCAAAAGCAGAGAAAACAGAACCTAAAGGCAAGTCAATGTTCAATACAAAGTGAAGACATTTTCAGTATTTACTGTAACCAATTTCATTTGCTAAGTAAAGCTGTTACTACATAATAATTCAATTCCCAACTCAAGTGCATATTTTTTATAAACAAGAATACCTCATAAGGTTAAATCAGTCAACCAGTCAATATTATACTACACAGGTAGTTTTTTGGTTTTCTGGGGTTTTTTGTTTTGTTTTTAGTACATAATGAAAAGTGTCCTGAACTTAAAATCAGAGACTGGAACTCAAGAATGTGTCTGACATTTTCCAACTGTATGATTTGGGGCTGTCACTTCACATCTCAGAAACTCCCAGTGTCTACACACTACACAGCATCTCACGTCACAGGATTCCCATGAAGAAATGATAGAATTTTGGCACCTTGTGTAAGACTGTGTAAAGACAACTGCATTCATTTAATGAGGTGGAATCTGCTTCTGGCAAAGTCATCTGTAATTGCTAATGGCAAATCACAGTTGTTGCTGTTGTTGTTTAAAAAAAAAAAAACTGTAAATTTAATGAGGGAATTGAAAACATCTCTCAGCCTATCATCCAACATGCCAAATAACTGATAGAATCATGGCACAAAGTGTGAGACTAATATGATTCACTTGTACTACTTACGAATGGCCAAGTGCAAGAAATGAGTTCCATGGATAAGTTTGTGGTGTATATCATAACCAATACAGGTTAAGTCATGAAAAATTGCTTGCCTTTAAATGACTAATATTTTGAAAGTTAAGAGATGAGCCATCAGAGAATCTATCACCAAGATACAGACGACTAAAATGGATGCAAAAAGAGCCTCATACAGTCTCTATCCAGCCAAGGTTATATAGCTCAAAATGTAATTGGTGGTGATTCATTTTTATGAGACAAAATTTTTAAAACAGTCTTTGGTTGAAAATAGGATGATTGCAATGCAGCATAACCGAATATAGTCATGATAGTAAATGAAATCTGACAAGTTGAAATACTTGGACAAATAACAAAGAAACATTCAACTACTTTGGCACTGGGTATAATTATGATGATAAAATTATGTATCAAAATAATTTTAAAGAGTAAGCACGTATTTGTCAAAAGTCTGTATATGTGTATATATAGAGAGACACACATGTCTAAAAACATTGAAAAGAATAACTACACACGACACTAGAATAAAACAATTAATGAAGGCAAATACTTAATCAAAATATGCATAATGCATCAGAATTTGTATGTAACAATTTTACATAATATAAAAATAAAGATGAAAGCAGAAAAAAATACATGTGGACAATGGCAGTTGTGCCAATTACTGGAATTTCTGCTTATAAATAATTATTATACTTGTTATTATACCCAGTTATATGGGATCCTATCATATTTTAATGACAGTTGGAGGACTACTTGCCAAACCTGATCCTTTCCATTTAAAAATGGCTATCCTAATAATTAAGTATTAAAATGTATATAACACCAAAATATATTTTCTTATTTTTAACTTTAATAGCTCCCTCAAAACTACGTAACAAAATAATATTACCATTATCACCCTCACACTAGGAATTTAGATGAGATATTTTTAATTGAGTCTTGATTTTGTTGAGTTTTTGTAATAATTAGGACATATTTACTCCCAATCACAACCAAGATGGATACTAGAGTTACAAAAAATAAAATAACAAACTCTAATGGGAAGAAACAGATCGAAAACATGTAAGAATTTATTCAAGGAATAAATGGCATTTCAAACTCTTGCAGAGAGATGGAATTCATTAATATAAAAGTCTGCTCAATGCACGAGCTCTAACTGATGTTCATGGCATCTATTTAGAAAAATGTCTGCCATGTACTCAACAATCAATAAAAATTTTGTTGAGTAATTCAGTGAAAAGAAATTTTAAAAATATTTACTGGTCTTCACCCACATAGATATTTAAGATGTTGTTATAAGAGAAAAAAAGAAAAACTATTTTTAAATGGCAATTATCTCAATTCAGTTTTGTGTAAGCCATACTAAGCAAAACAAAACAAAGCAAAAACACAAGAAGAAAGAAGACATCATGGGAAAGATGGATAGACTCACAAACATAGCAATAAAAACTCTGTTGGTGTTGCTCAGTCCCTAAGTCATGGCTGACTCTTTGTGACCACACGGACAGCCGCATGCCAAGCCTCCTTTTCCTTCACGGTCTCCTGGAGTTTGCTCAGATTGACGTCCATGGAGTCGGTGATGCTATCTACCTACCTCATCTCATCTCCTCAGTCACTCTATTCTTTTGCCTTCAATCTTTCCCAGAATCAGGGTCTTTTCCAATAAGTCAGTTATTTGCATCACATGGCCAAAGTACAGTGGCTTCAGCTTCAGCATCAGTCCTTCCAGTGAATACTCAGGGTTGTTTTCCTTTAGGATTGGCTGCGTTGATTTCCTTGCAGTCCAAGGGACTCTCAAGAGTCTTCTCCAACACCACAATTTGAAAGCATCAATTCTTTGGCACTCAGCCTTCTTTATGATCCAGTTCTCACATCTGTACATGACTACTGGAAAAGCCATAGCTTTGAATATCCAGACCTTTTTTGGCAAAGTGATGTCTCTGTGTTTTAACATGCTGTCTAGGTTTGTCTTAGCTTTCCTTCTAAGGAGCAAGTATCTTTTAATTCCATGGCTTCAGTCACCATCTATGATTTTAGAGCCCAAGAAAATAAAATCTGTCACTGCTTCTACTTTTTCCCCATCTAGTTGCCACGACATGATGGGACCAAATGCCACGATCTTCGTTTTTTGAATGTTGAGTTTTAAGCCAACATTTTCACTCTCCTCCTTCACCCTCATCAAGATGATCTTTAGTTCCTCTTCACTTTCTGCTGTTAGAGTAATATTATCTGTGTATCTGAAAGTGTTAATATTTCCCCTAGCAATCTTGACTCCAGTTTGTGATTTATTCAACCCAGCATTTCACATGATGTACTCTGCATGTAAGTTAAATAGACAGGGTGACAATATACAGCCTTGTCATACTCCTTTCCCAATTTTAAACCAGTCAGTTGTTTCATGTAAGGTTCTAACTGTTACTTCTTGACCCACATACATGTTTCTCAAGGTGATCTGGTATTCTCATCTCTGGAAGAATGTTCCAGTTTGTTGTGACCCACATAGTCAAAGGTTTTAGCATAGTCAGTGAAGCAAAAGTAGATATTTTTCCGGAATTCCCTTGCTTTCTCTAGGATCCAACAAATGCTGGCAATTTGATCTCTGGTTCCTTTGCCTTTTCTAAGCCCAGCTTGTACATACTTTCTAGGTTCATGTAGAAGCAGCTTGAAGCCTAGCTTGAAGGATTTTGAGCATAACCTTACTAGTATGCTAAATGAGCACAACACTAGAGTAATTTGTACATACTTTGGGACTGCTCTTCTTTGGGATTAGAATGAAAACTGACCTTTACCAGTCCTGTGGCCACCGCTGAGTATCTTTTAAGATTTGAAATAGTTCAGCTGGAATTCCATCACCTACACTAGCCATAGGAAAAACTCTATTTGAGAGAATAAATACAAATAAAGAAAAATGGTAACATGGGGAAATGTATGCCATACAGATCACGAAAGGTGATTAGAATTTGACAAATCAGAAGGAAAAGTAATTCTAAGAAAAACTGGCCAAGAATAGCATAGTTAAATCAAAACATACAAGTAAATGATCAATAATCCTGAAAAATACTCAAGCTTACTAGTAATGAAGTGAATACAAATGAATAGTGTGATGAAATGCCATTTTAAACTAAAGAATCTCAATGATTAATCTAAAAGCTAATAACCGAGAAGGAACCTTTCTGAAAGGCAGCCAGAGAGTATGGATGAGAAGATGTGAACACACAGTATATGTTTACCTAATATTTCATATTTATCTCAAATCAGTTGTCAAATATGCACATTAACACTAATAGACAAGAAAGCTTTCTATGATATTTACAATAGAAAAGACTGAGACTCTATATGCCTACAGCAGATATCATTAATTCCTCCCATGCTCCATTTTCTCCTTTTTCACTTTGTAAAACACCACCACTCTCCTCCCCAGGTTTTATCAGACCGTACTGTTATAAGAAAGTATAAATGGCAAGGACATGGAGCTCATAAAGTAATTCCAGACACACAGAAGAGGAGGACAGCCTTGGACAAGATAGAGCAACAGCATAGGAGAAATCTGGATTTCCAGGGGTTCCCAGAACAAAGTGCCCATCGCAGTGAGAACACTTGCCTCTCTCTCAGCTGTCAGTGCTCAAACTGAATGGTCACAGCTCAGGTCTCTGTCACATCTGCTTAGCCTCTACCCTGGTTAATTCAATAACTAACAATACAGAATTGCCTACGTGTATCATACCATATTGTTCATTTGGTGCAACACTGTTCAGCTACTGAAAATCTGTCTTGAAAAAACAATGTAAGAAACAGGGAAATGTTCATGACATGGAGATTATTTACCAATCTGGAAAAAGCATATGAGTAAATAATAGATGTAATAAACATATCAGAATCATAATTTAGAGATAGAGAAAAAGATGGGTCTAAAAAGAACAAGAGTAAAATCGTAACTAGATAATGGAAATACAGATAACTTATTTTTCTAATTTTCTATGATCACTTTGTACTCTTTTGATAGAATGTAATAAACCAGGGGAAATGTACCAGAAAAGCATAAAATATGATAGAGGAATGCCATTGCCACAGGTAAACAAAGAGGTATCCTACTTGAGTATTTAAAGCTCTCCCTGACCCAGAGGAGTGGGACAGTTACATTAAACTGTGTATACAGGGAACGTGTGTGTATGTGTGTGTGTGCGCGCGCGCTCAGTTGTGTCTGACTCTTTGCAACCCACGGGAGTGTAGCCCTCCAGGCTCCTCTGTCTATGCGATTTCCCAGGCAACAATACTGGAATGAGTTGCCCTGCCCTCCCCCAGGGGATCTTCCCGACCCAAGGATCAAGCTGTGTCTCCTGTGTCTCCTGCATTGCAGGCGAATTCTTTACCCACCGTCCCATCCGGGAAGCCTCACAGGGAGCTTAATACATGATTATTAAATTGAACCAAAGCAAACACATTTTCCATGAAACCATTCAGTAGTATTTTAATCAACTAATTTAAAAGCATGTTAAAGTTTAGTGCGAATTTTAAAAATTGCTACTATTGACAACATATTCAACAACATTTCAGCAAAAGCTAAGGGAATATTAAGTGTTTTATTTTAACATTTAATAGTTCAAGTAATAATTCAAGTAAAATTCACATTTAATAATTCAAGTAAATGTATTTATCTTTTTGTATGGCTTACAAGCTGATGTGATATTCAACAGAAAAGGTGCTGTTAGTCATTCAGCTTGTTTGGGCAGAAGATTGAACTTACTGGTCATGGAAACCTGAATAGTAAACACAAATGTAAAATGAGAATTCAGAATTTTGTAGGTGATACAGAACTACAAATTTTAAAACACCAGATAATCAACTTTTCATGCTGATTTCTTTACTGCTATGTAATACTTTCCTATTGAGTTTTTTTTTTTAATGTAGGCAAAGGATAGAAAATAGTAGGCATTTTCAGAATTTATGTTTCCATCTAAACTTCCCAACCCACTTGAGCATAAACACTGTAAAATATACTTTTTAATTGTTAACCAATGTCAAGTCCAAGGAAACTTTGTTTTTCTCCATGGCTTTCACTAAACTTTTATTAATAAATGCCCTGATTTTTTCAGTGATTTTTTAGGATGATCACAGAGACTGGAATGAATAAATTTGTGATGTCCTGAACTCATGACCAAAGGTCAGGGTGACCTCAGCGTTTATCCATGGACCTGTCAGCTCAGTTCTTAAGGAGTCAATCCAGAAAAAATGGATGAGTTGAGCATTTCCAAGTAGAAAGAGATCCAATTAAAGATCACTCTAAACTTAGCAGGGAGACTTTTGAGATTTAACGCATCCATCTCAACATCCACATTTACATAAAAACAAATGCCTTGAGGTGACAGTTTATCTGCTGGTAGATATAAAGTGACTGTCACAGAAAAAGATTCTTCTGGAGCATTCTTCTTCCCCCTGCAACCCAAGTGTGTGTATGCATCCTCGGTCACTTCAGTTTTGTCTGACTCTTTGCAACCCCATGGACTGTAGCCCACCAGGCTCCTCTGCTTATGGGATTTCCCAGGCAAGAATACTGGAATGGGGTACCATTTCCTACTCCAGGGGATCTTCCCGACCCAGGATCCAACCCGCATCTCTTGCATAAGCAGGTGGATTCTTTACCACAAGCACCACCTGGGAAGTGCCTCCTTCATCCCGTATTTTCGGTAAATGAAGACTGTCTTCCCTTGTCTAACAACTGTATATCCTCCACTAAACTCCATGGAAAATAGAACTATTTCAATCTTGTTCACTGTTTCGTCCCCAGCAAATAGCACTATGGCTGAAAAATGGCACTCAACTGTCAAATTACTGAAATGCATGTATGGATGAACGGATGAACAACTAATGTGAGAGAAATGAAAGGGCAAGACAGGTCTACCATGTATTCACCTGCTCACGGGCCCAGGAGCCAATGTTTCTTTCAGGAATGAGGAGTGCTTATGTTATAGCCATCTCTCACTGAGCCTCACTCCTCACTGAAAACCAGTTATTACCTCTGCAGTAAACTCCCAAACTCCTCCTCTGCATCACATGCCCCAGTCTTGCTTAAGACTTTTTGAACGATAAGGGAAAAAAAGATGCAAGAGTACTTCTTGCTAATTCTCTGAAGGGGCATCAACCTGGACTGTAAAAAGGCTTTATTTTCTTGGCTATGTTGCAGGTCTATCTGCTAGAATCTGTGCACATTTAGTATAGATGAAATATTTCAGGATATTATGCATATAAGAATATGCAGTAATATAGTCAATATTATTTTCTGAATGTTAGGGTTATCATCATATAATCAACCTGCTGAGGTAAATTAAGACAGTCATTTGAGATAACAGAATGAGAGGAAAGTCGAAGGTGGGTGGACACAGTTGCAGATTTGAACGGTGACTGTTCCCATCACTTTTCACATCCGCCAGCTGGGCTCCCTGAAGTCAGGAAATCTAGTAGAACGAGGAAGATGCACCGGGGCTCAAATGTCAAGAGTTGCCTTTGGCTCCATCACAGGACTGAGATCATAAATTGGAACTGCTCATCCAATTTCCCCATTATGAAATTTACAGACTATTTCTTCTTTATATTCCAAACACTTTGCCACCCGGCTGTGGTCCCCATCTGGCTATAGCTTTCTCCGTATCAGTCCTGATTTTCTGGTTGATGATTCTACTATGGAAACTCTTTTTGAACAAAATGTTACAGAAAACAGTCTCAGCTGCGGAAGAAGTCAGTTCTAAAATATCCTGTTTTAATCTGTCAACCTTAAAAATCTAGAAAACCAGAAACTTAATTTTGAGTCTCTGAGAAGAATCAAGATAATTACTTCTTAAAATAACAACTGAGATGGTATATAAAATTCAGCTTAATTTTTTTAAGAGGTGGGAAGGAAGCAGAACAATGACGTTTATATTTAATGTTTAGTGTTAATGGTTTATTGTCATTCTAATGTCTGCACAGTTTCTATCATTCCTAAAAATGGCTGCCATTGAAGGGATGTGAACGTTTGCTAACAGTGTTAAGCCAAGTATGCATATTTTAAAAATCCTTTTAAAATATATAAAATATTTCATAACATCTTACAGAAACCCAAATGAACTTTTTGGCTAACCCAGTATTTTTACAAGAGACCCCAAAGAAAAAGATCTTATTACATTCTATGAGATAATTGAAACTTCAAATATATTGTAACCTTATTGGTTGCAAAATCTCTAAAAAAAACCAAGGTGATACCTGCACACAAAAAGAGAAGTAGAAAATTGAAGCAATTACTAAGATGTTTCAGGATAGGAGAAGCATCTTAACCTTTTACATTCACTCACTGAAGCAAATGCTTGCTTTCTTGTGAAAGATAAAAATAATTGTTGAAAGCCCCTATTTCTTGCTTCCTGTGGGAAGGGGCAGATCAGGAGAACAGGGGCTCTCTCTCTCTTGCTTCCTTGTCACTGAAGCCTTTATGAAGCTCTAGGTTAAGATGTCCCAGGAAGGCAAGGAAGGGCAGGAGAACTTGCCAGGTGCCTGGGGCAGCGGCTATGGGAGGCACTAGCAAAGTGCTTTACACTCAGGAAACCCTGTGTTCACCATGCTAATGGTCCCTAACCTCCTACGTGGTAGTGACAAGCACCCAGCACAGGACCCAGAGACAGCAGGGGCTTCGTAAACAGGAGCTATTGGTCTCAATTAATTTGCGATGAACTCTTAACAATTCTTGTCCTATATATGCATAAGTGAAAGTGAAGTTGCTCCGTTGTGTCCGACTCTTTGCGACCCCATGGACTGTAACCTATCGGGCTCCTCTGTCCATGGGATTTTCCAGGCAATAGCACTGGAGTGGATTGCCATTTCCTTCTCCAATATATGCATAATTAAGTGCATTTTCATGGTCCTAAAGGGTAAATACCTCCGTTTCAGGACCAAGTAAGCCTGTATCATAAAAACAGGGCTGGTTGAAGCCCCCTGTCAGCACTCCTACATAAAGAAACCTCATTCCCTTGTATTTACAGCCGAATCAATGTAGCCACACCCAACGCAAAACACGTTTTTATGTATTTTGAAACAACTGAATTTTTATTGTCGAAAGTGTGAATTTAAGTGTGAATTTAGGTCTGATTTGATTCCTCAGCAACCATCAATATCTTCTTATGATTTGAGTTATCTGATTTATCATTGTTTTCTAAATGTGATACAATGTCTATTCTAATAAATTTAACGATTTCTGCAGATGAGGACCATCCCTGAGAAAGAAATCACTGACTACTGGTCCAAGACTTTAAATTCCAGCTCCAGCACTTTCAAGCTGGGTGACCTGTAGCAATGGCCCCTTTGAGCCTATTCTATGAAATAACATCACTGTTTCCACATCCCTCATCCATGCGTTGTGATGCTTACATGAGAAAGTATATGCGTAGGTACTTGGTAATGTGTAAAAACGTTAATACTTGGAGAAACAAATGGAACAAAAGCAGCAGTAGCAGCCTCAAAACCATATCCAGACTCTTTTTGTCCTCATTTTTCCATATTCTATGTAGTAAGTATGAACACAGAACATCCTGGGTGAGGGCAAGGGGTGTAATAAGACCCCGTATCTACTTAGAAAAGGAGCAGATCCAATGGCTTTCAGCCCAGCTTGGGAAGCGTGGCACAGAGAGGTCTACACAACGTTTGGTGACAACATTCCTTTCTTATGCAGAGATACAAGCCTCAGGAAACAGGGGTCTCTTATGATGAGAACCCATCCTCCAGCAGCCATTCACACAGAGCAAGGGTGGGCCCCACAAGTGGCCTGCTCTGACTCCCTGGAATCTTCTGTAGCTTTCATCAGAGTTTATGACAGTGAAACGAGGCCAGACATCTTTCCAGGGCCAAAATGGTTTGGAAACAAAAATATGCTGTACCGCAAACCCACCTAAGCCGAGGCAGCTGAATAAGCACCCAGCACACAGCACAGGAAACCAGGCTGCCCTGTAAATAAAATTAACGTAATGAAACTCTGTCGCCATCCCCTGTCTGAGCTAAAACATGACTTCTGCCAAGTCCTGCATCCAATCAGATAATTGTGTCTCTGAATAAGCATGAGACTTTTGGCTAGAGACTTTCCAATGGAAATTTGGAGCACCCACGCAGCAAAATTACTATTTATTTTTTACAATCCATCTCCCTAAAGAATTATAGCATAGAAAGAACTTCTCTTATTCTGTGATTTTAGGAGCCAATTAATGACACCAAATTCTATTTTAACTGAGAAAGGGATATAAGAGTGAATATGTAAGAAACAGGAAGAGAGGGAGGGAGAGATAAAGAGAAAGAGAAGGAGAAAGACAGGTTTTCACTACCCAAGCTAATAAAGAACTAATGACTTATGGAGAAGGAAATGGCAACCACTCTGGTATTCTTGCCTGGGAAATCCCATGGACAGAAGAGCCTGGTGGGCTACAGTCCATGGGGTCATAAAGAGTTGGACACAACTCAGTGACTAAATAACAATAACAAACATACCAGTTATGAAAAAAGATATTTTATATCTTTTTATTTTATATATTATATATTATATCAACAACATATTTTACTTAAGTTTTTTTTTTTAAGTATAAAAAAATTAAAATTACTCATTCTGGATTTGCCATTTGCTATCTTAAGCTGTTCTCCTCCCCCTAAGAAAATTCACTCTGCTGGTGAGGAAAGCCTTGCAATTATTGGGAGAATAAAGTTGAATTGACCCTTAAACAAAAAGAAAAGAACTAATGATGTAGATATATCTCTGGCCCCTTTGTAATAGGGTACCCAATTAGACTCTCAAAGGATTTATCCATGAGGAAAGCAAATTCAGTCATATAAACAAAAAAAGGGAAGAAAATTGCTACAGATATGTCACAGCTTTATCTCAGTAGCTTGGCTGTGCATTCAGATACTTGGCTGAATTAATATATCCCACTAAGTAACCTTGCTGTCTCCTGTCGCCTGCTCAGTGAACAAGAGAAAGGCAATCAACAGCAGGTGATGATATTGTATGTGGTCCTTGTTGCTGAAATCAATGACTAATCTTGCATGGCTGGAATGAATGAAAAATGTAGGGAGTCTGCTCTGACTGAATAATGCCTTTTATAATATTTGCATTGAAAACCTTTAAATAACACACTCAGCCATGGTCATCAATGTTCCATAGAAATACAACAGATTAGCTAGTTGACCCCTACAGTGTGATCAATTTATCCCTGATCCATGTATATCCTTCTGAATGTGTGCTTGCACGACTTTGTGTTTCAGTAAGCTGAAAATCTTCTCTTCCCTGGGTTACTCTCCATGGCAACTAGGTCATGACTCTACCCGTTGTAGACTCCATCCAGATTGACTGTTGTAGGTGAAACTTGGAGACATTTTTAGGGAAGATGATGATTGGGAACACTGCATAGTTTAAAATGATCTGAGTGCAGAAATCTCACAAACTACACTTTGGAAGCAGGCCTAAATGTTTAGAACTAAAATTTGTAAATAGGCTGGGTATAAGAAATAATTAGACAAAAAGCCAAAGCCTGTTTATTTTTTTCATGCATATCAAAAAGTAGGGGCGGGGGGAGTCAGTTTAAAGAAAATTTCAGAAGTGTTTGATCCTGAGTGGCTGAAGTGGGTAAGTGGAATGAAACTGCAGATTCTTGTGTATGCAAAATAAATCTTGCTATACTATGGTGAGAACATGGTCAAAACCAGCTCTCAGTCACCATAAAATATAGCTTACAATCTCTAAATAGTAGTTTCCCCATCCATAAGACAGGAGTGTTATCAGAATTTTTGTAAGGATTAAACAAGACAAGGCAAATAAAGTGACCATAAGTATGTCCAGCAAAGGATAAAATATACAACAAACATGCCAATAACTATAGCATTAATGTAGAGTATAAATGTGCCTAACAATGCTGTCTATGTGCCTAGGCTATGAAAGTTTACACTAACAATCCGTGTGCCACTTAGAATTACAATTCAATTCAAATACAGAACTCCTGTTCCAGTTATTTAAAAACATACTGAAATGTAATGATTTAAAGTTTTTATTTATTGCTAGAGCTAACTCTGAGGGGAGTTAAAAGAAAGATTGGAATATGCGAAGAGTGACAGCACTGTATACAAGCAAAAAGTAACAACCAAGAGTAGAGACAGAACCCGACACATATATATGCCATGGTTACTGTCAGTCTCAGCTAAGGCCTATCAAAGAACAGCAAGCCAAACACAGTGTGTCTCTTCCCAATGGATTCTGTTCGCTATCTTTAGTGAGGCATCTGGTAATATAAGGGTGATTTTAAGATATTAAGTTAGCCTCTGGAGTTAAAAAGTAAACAGAATTATAAGCTGAGACCACCTCCGAGTTAGAAGTCTTTAGATTACCATTTAACTTTCACTCCAAATAAAAATCCCCACCTGGAAAGCTGTCAGTTACACATCTGAACACTAACAACCATAGGAACTCAGGGCCTCCTAAGGCTTTCTACCCCAGTTTCACACAGTTCTAATAATTAATAAGTTCTTTGTGATGAATTGCATTCCACACTCTTATTATGATTTCTATCATCTACTAGAATAATGCAAAATTATTCTTTGCTCTATATAAAAGCCCTTTATAAATAAAAATTGTTATCAGAGCAGCCCTAAATCTTTCTCCCTTAAGCCAAATAACCAGAGTACCATCAGAGAAGTTTTGGTTTTTGTTTTAATTTCAGGGAAAGTCTCTGATCATTCTCCTCTTGGCTTATCACTGAAGCAACAACTAGATATTAATACCATTCTCTGGCGTGAACTGGGAAGCCCAGCATGCAGGAAAGGATCATCCCTTGGACTTCATGTTAACCTATTACTGATGCCATCCAAAGAGTAATCAGAATTCTTAACAGCTACATCCTTCTGTTCCCTTACGGGAGACTTGATTTGCATAAAAATCTGTTCATGTATATGCTGACAGCAGCCCAGATAGGTCGCCTCACCTCTGTTCTTCCTTCTTTTCTAACCCTAACAATTGTACCTGAATTTAATCATGATAAGTGGCGTTGTCTTGGTTTGGGCTGTTTGTTCCAACCTGCCTAAACCACCTTGAACTCCACATTTGCTATGCTATGTGATCCTCGGTTTTCAGTCATTTGCACACCTTTTCAATCCAAATTTGCCTTTAAGAAAGGGTCAGGGACTAGTGTAGGGCATGGAGGCAGGGCATCCCTTGGCCACCCTCAGAGAAATGCCTCATGACCACATTCTTTATTGACAGTGTAGTAATTTATCAACAGGAAATCAGTGAAAACTGTTAAATGTCTTGCTGAAATTAATGAAGACCTTGATTTTTTAAAAAATCACCTGATCTAGAAGTCTATCAAAAAAGAAATCAATAGTAATTTTTATGAATGGCCTAAAGACCTAAATATAAGGCATGATACCATAAAACTCCTAGAAGAGAACATAAGCAAAACATTCTCTGACATAAACTGTACCAATGTTTTATTGGTTCAGTCTACCAAGGCAACAGAAATAAAAGCAAAAATAAACAAATGGGATTTAATCAACTTATTTGTTCTTCAATCAACTTATTTAATCAACTTATATGTTTTTGGACAGCAAAGGAAACCATAAATAAAGCAAAAGGACAGCCTACAGAATGGGAGAAAATATCTGCAAACAATGTAACCAACCAGGGCTTAATTTCCAAAATACACAGTCGATGCACACCATCAACAACAACGTCAAAACAACCCAATCAAAAAATTGTCAGCAGACCTAAACAGACATTTCTCCAAAGAAGACATACAGATGGACAATACGTACATGAAAAGATGTTCATTGTCACTCATTATTAGAGAAATGAGATTCCCCTGGTAGCTCAGCTGGTAAAGAATCTGCCTGCAATGCAGGAAACCCCAGTTCAATTCCAGGGGTAGAAAGAGCCACTACAGCAGGGATAGGCTACCCACTCCAATATTCTTGGACTTCCACAGCAGCTCAGCTGGTAAAGAATCTGCCAGCAATGCGGGAGACCTGGGTTCAACCCCTGGGTTGGGAAGATCCCCTGGAGAAGGGAACGGCTACCCACTCCAGTATTCTGGCCTGGAGAAGTCCATGGACTGTATAGTCCTTGGGGTCACAAAGAGTTGGACACAACTGAGTAAATTTCATAAAGAAATGCAAATCAAAACTACAATGAGGTATCACCTCACACAGATCAGAACAGCCATCATCAAAAAGTCCTTGATTATTCCTCATGAAAAAAATATCTTAGGAAAACTCATAATATTTATATCACTATTTGTGACATTTTCACCTTTGTGTTTTATCCATCCCTCTTTCCTCTAGCATATTAGAGGATGTGATTTTCCTTATCCTTAATTTAATACATGTAATTTTTCATGTATAGATAGAGAAGCAGAGAGAGAGCGTCATCACTGTTTGCTAACCAGACATTAAATAAAAACTGTCTAATGATTTTAAAACCTGTATCAGCAGCATCTCTACATAGCACATTAATATCTTTGCTCATTTAGATAATTCACAAATCATCTGGCCAGAAATGCATTTTGGAACTTCTTCTCTACCCCTTGAGCCATATATAATTTTACATGATTTGTCCATAGAAGCACATTCTTCTGAATTTCAAGATCCAAGGAAGATAGGTCATGTCTATTACATGTCACATCTAGTAGCCTTACCTAACACACCACTGGGCTCAGAGTACATGCTCAAAATCTACTGTTTGACTGGAATATTACTCTGAATAAAACATAGATATCTACTTTAATTCCATGACACGCACTAGTCAGCTGATTACGCTCAAGTCATCAGATTCTGGTAGAGCCATGGAAAGAGCTAAGAGTTCTAGAGAGGAAGAATACAGTTTCTTCCTTCAAAAAAGAGGGAAACAAACAAGCAAACTAAAAATTGAGATAGATGCTGGAGCAGAGTAGCTCATGAGCTGGTAACAGAAACCCTAAAAGGGGCACCTAATGTTACTGAAAGTAACATCGAAGAAAGAAACTGAAAGAAACATTGCTCTCTGGGGGTAAGGATTCTGAAAAAATTATTTTATTAAGTCAGATTTCTCTAACTGCATATGCAAAAAGAATCAGCTTTTGGAGTTTCAAAAGTTTTATCTTAATGAATTTTCTCCACTCTAAATAATACTGTTGCCATATATTGTTCCCATTTTAAAGAAGGCAGCAAGAATACCAGTCACACAAATAGAATACACAATCACAAACCAGAAGACAGAATTGTCACAAATGCCCAGAGGATATGGTGGAGAAGGCAATGGCACCCCACTCCAGCGCTCTTGCCTGGAAAATCTCATGGATGGAGGAGCCTGGTGGGCTGCAGTCCATGGTGTCGCTAAGAGTCGGACACGACTGAGCGACTTCACTTTCACTTTTCTGCATTGGAGAAGGAAATGGCAACCCTCTCCAGTGTTCTCGCCTGGAGAAGCCCAGGGATCGCGGAGCCTGGTGGGCTGCCATCTGTGGGGTCACACACAGTCGGACACGACTGAAGCAACTTAGCAGCAGCAGCAGCAGCAGCAGCCCAGAGGATATGGAGTCGCAAACAAACAATTCCCAACAGAAATGGGCTTCGATGTCAGATACACGTCAGAACCGACCAGCAAAGACACGCAAATGACACTCAGTGCTCATAAAGGGTCCTTAATAGCAGGGACTCATCAGAACCAATTGGCAAAAATGCCCATATAGCACTTGGCCTTAGAGGTTAGCTGGGTGTACACCGGTGGATTTAGTGGGTCTTGGACCTCGTCACCTTGTCCAGAGGCGTCTGTCCGTTTGACCAAGGTAAAACGCAGGCTGGCACTCAGTGCTGAGCAGGGGAGAAACGGGGAGGATCTCCAAAATAAATGGTTTGGGCAGCTGCTGGGGACGACCCCAAAGCCCCCCTCAGGGCCAGTGAGCCACGAACTGCGGTTCCTCACAGCCTCGCAGGGGCACCATCATGGCGACAGCTCCACTTGGTACCCCCGCCCTCAGCCAGACATCGCGAGAGCACAGCGTCACGTGGGCGCCAAAATCTGTTCGCGACAGTGGGCTCCGGAGCTTGAGGCTCCAAAGCTAATGAGGCAAAGTTAGTGGAAAGGAGGCTTTGCTTTATTTCCAAGGCCTGCAACCGAGAGAGGAACTTCCGTCCAAAGGCTGACTCCACCCCCACCAATCAGTAAGCAAGAGCTTTTCACCGATGACCTCCTGAAACTGGTCATCAGTGGTCTGATCAGGGTCATCTCGACTGTTTTCAGTACAGCCTTCAGTTCCAGGGTCAGTCTGTTCCCGTTTCTTCGGAGCCAGTTCTCAGAATTGTGACAGCTTGTCATGGCTACTGACTTCCCTGGTGGCTCAGACAATACAGCGCCTGTCTGCAGTGAAGGAGGCCCGGAATCGATCCCTGGGTTGGGAAGCTCCCCTGGAGAAGGAAATAGCAGCCCACCCCAGTACTCTTGCCTGGAGAATCCCATGGACGGAGGAGCCTGGTAGGCTACAGTCCATGGGGTCGCAGTGTGGTCATCATGTAGTTAACTTCTTCCACCTGCAGGGGTTTCAGTATCTATAAGATAGCTCACAGGACATGTCTCTGAATATTATCTATAGCCCTTGTGGAACTAAAAATCCTTGACTTTGCTTAGTAACTAAACTGTTACTATTTGGTCTTGGACTGGTTTCCTGTGTCTCTGCATTTTCTTGCTTCTCTGATTAAAGTTATTGCTTGGCTAAAGTTTGTCCACAGACAAAAGGAAGGCTAAGGACATGGGAGGAAGGACCATAGGGTCCAGATCCATTAGTAACAGGGCCTGGCAGAACATGGCCAGGAAAGGAAACTCTAGTGATAATCCTAAATGGAGACGCCAGGTTTAATACTCTTTAGAGCTGCAAAAACATCCATGACAGTCCCTTTTCAGTCTTTATCATGCACACTTGAAAAGCTCATAATCCTCTGTTTTTTGACCCAGAAAACTCACCTTATCTGTTCTCCCTATTATGATGAAATTCAGAATATATTTGTTTCCTTCAATGCCAAAAAGAGTATTTTAGCACATTATAAGAGATTGTTATATGCTCACAAAATATAATATATACTAAGGCAAGAGAACCATCTTTCAAGTGGTCTTTGTTTTTGATCTGTGGAGGATTCATAGCTGAATTTAGGGAAACATTCTTTCTCCAAATAATTACAGTATCTATCTAATTCTAGCTGAAACAAGCTCTCGTCATTCTGCTTATTCACACACCTACATGAGCAAATGCAATTTCCTTGAGATAAAGTATATTGCCTGGATTGGTGAGAAAGAAATAGGGAAAGTAATTATTCAAAAAAACAGAGAAAACAAAAGAACCCTGGGCTTGCTTATTAGTTCTTTGGTACAGAGCCATGATTCAAGGCGGGAGACTTGTGTAAGTGCACATCTTATGCTTGGCTTGGAAATAAATAAGGAACAAATGCACAGCTTATGGTGGTATAGGTACAGGAGATTTGATGATCAATTACTGCACATATTATGGTAGCCTTACATATATCCACCCATAAATATGAAATGATACTATATCAACTTGCTTTTTACTGATGTTGTTGCTGTTCAGTCATGAAGATGTGTCTGATTCTTTTTTTTTTTTTTTTAACTGATAGGCACAATAAGTTTCCCTGATGATTCAGTTGGTAAAGAGTCTGCCTGCATTGTGGGAGACTCAGGTTCGATCACTGGGTGGGGAAGATCCCCTGGAGAAGGAAGTGGAAACCCATTCCAGTATTCTTGCCTGGAGAATTCCATGGACAGAAGAGCCTGGTGGGCTGCAGTCCTTGGGGTCACAAAGAGTTGGACATGATTGAGTGACTAACACTTTCACAAGAAAATCAGCAAAGATGAAGATGATACCTTCCACTATCTGCAACAAGTGGTCTTGGCTGGCCAGTGTCTGAAATCCCTTCCTACCTTTGGAGAATTCACCTCATTTTATAAATTTTATATTTATATATATATATATATATATAAGGGAAAAAGAGACCTACTCCAATTTTAGAAGCTGCCCAAGACTCACTCCCCAGCTCCCTTTGCAGTAAGAGAGAAAGGACGAGACCTACATTCTATCAAAGCAGCGCAGGTGGCAGAGGCTTTGAGTCCAGAGTGGATCGATGGCCAGCACCCAGGGCTGGTGGTTGTAACAGCTGAGGACAGTGCTGATATTCAGTGGGGACAGCCACGCCATCCTCAGCAGATGGACTCTGTGGAAGGATTTGGTCTGGCGTTTTTCACTTCCATTTTCTGCTGTTTTGCCAACTAGTTTTCTATTCCTCCAAGCATTTCAGTGATCTACCTAATGGGGTCTTACAAAGTTCCTCTTCAGTTTAAAGGACCCACAAATGATTTCTGTTGCTTACCACCAAAACCTCATTAACATAATGGTCTTATCAATGATTCTCCTCCCTAATGCTAATGTCTGGGCTTCTATTATTGTGTCCACCCCATACTATGGTGATTCATATTTTATATACCTGATTCTTTCCTGTGAAGTCCTTGAGGGTAGGCATCCCTTTGATTTTTTTCTACCCATAACTTCAGTCAATAGCACAGTTCCTCACATATAGCAGGCACTTCAAAATGTGTGCAGAAGTGAATGGTGCCATTAAAATCCTTTTATTGTTTCCCAGGTAGGTAATTCACCTCACCCTTCGAAACTGAAATGACCGTATACTCTTTCATGTCTATTCTGGGAGAGATTTTCTTATGTGCTTATGAATTTGTCTTCTTTACTAGATGATTAGCTTTGGCGCAAAGACTGAGTCTTAGTCAAATTTGGATCCAGTAACCCATGAATAGATTACTGGTGAATAGGGACACAGCTAAGGAAGCATAGAGCCATGGTGAGGAGTTATATCTACTGGCTCTTGCCCCAGCCACCTTCAATGCTCTGAAGCAACATCACACCTAGAATGGAAGTCCATTCTTTTTTAAGTTATGTTTATATCACCCATTTGGCCTATTGGCACACAAACAATCCTCATATAAAACATTTGTTCCAGCTCCTTGATGTAAACAAACAGGCCCCAGGGGATGAAGGAAGCTTAGAATATCTAATTTTAGAAAAATCAGTTGAAATTCTAGCATGCATAGAATCTGTATCAAATAATTCTAGTTAATTATGCCTAGTATTTTATAGCAGGCATAGCTGTCATCTAAATTATGTTGTCCACATATTTGAAGAAAATAATAAAAATTTCTATCATCCCAACGCACACACTGAAACATCCACTACGATCTCCCTCTTAAACCATACTCCTAAGACCAATTGGCCTTTCAAGTAGTCGAGATACTCAAGTTGTTCTATAGGGATTACAAGGAACATAATTTTTTATTCTATATCTCTCTTGAGCTAATAGTGTCTGCCCAGCTGTCTTACATGTTTATTCAGCCTGTTTGTAGGGTGGCCCAGTGCAAGGAGGGCCAGTTTTGCTGCTAAAAAAATCTAGGTTTGAATCTAGGCTACCCCTCTCAGTCCCTGGGCAAGTTATGAAGTTCACTTCCCCTCAGTTTCCTACAAAGATGAGTGTGGTGCCTTGCAGAGGTTTGTTAAACTTAAGGGGAAGATTGTATATGATTTTATACCTATAGGCACCCAGCAAGTGGTCACAGAAGTGAATGCTGTTATTATTACTGTGGTTGTTTTCAGGTACTAGGCTCAGTATTTTAATCCACATTACTTTTATACAAATGTTTATCTTATTTTTTGCTGTACTGCACAGCATGTGAGATCTTAGTTCCCCAACCAAGGATAGAACCCATGCTGCCTGCAGTGGAAGCAGGGATCTTAACCACTGGACCACCAGGAAGCGCCAATATTTCACTGAATTTTAGTTGATTTACAATGTTGAGTAAATTTCTGCTGGACAGCTAAGTGATTCAGTTACACATTATTTTGTTGATTACATACCACAGGTTTTACGTAAGGCACTGTTCTCATTCCCATTTTACTGACAGGGAAGTCGAGGCTCAGAGAAGTTGAACAGCCTGTCCTGAATCTCCCTGTTCATCCAGGACCCACGCGCACCTCTCTTCACTCCCGAGGCCTCCTGCCCTGCGGCTCCTGCTCCTTCCTTTCCCATCACACGCTTCCTGCCCCCTCACCAGGTTCTCACTTCTAGACGGATGGGGCCACCACGTTGCAGATCATAAAGCCGCCTCCAGCCTGTCGCTTCATTACTCAGGTGCTGAATCACAGGCCTGAGCCTCACCTCACCCCATCCTCTGCCCACACAGTCCTGATGGTACACTGAGCCCTAGCACCGGCTCCCTCGGCTCTGAGAAGAAAATGACAGACCCTCCCAGTTTATTTATCAGAAGAGCCCTAAGCCTTTAATAAATGACCACTTCAGAAACACAATTTCAGCGATCTCAGACAGGGCTATAACTGGAGATGGGATTGTCACTGGTGCTGATGGAGGGCTGACTGTATTTGCTCCTCCATCTTCTTGTGTTCCCTTCAGAGACCACAGAAATACAGTTAAAAAATAACTTAGCCATGCTGAGATCTCCACAAGAGTAAGCATTTCTGTGTCATTCCCTGCAACAAGGCTGAGGCCATCCTTAAAACGGAAATGCCTCCTGCAATGACCCACTGGTGGCTTCCTAATGACCTGTTTCATTGTTAAATGTCTCCTTTTACCTGATAAATTATTGAACCATAGCATCAATTGTGTGCGAGGCTAAAAAAAAACACTGTGCTGCTGATCTTTCCAGAAACAGCTCTACCCCTCACACAGCGCTTCTTCTTTATTCTGCATTCTGGATTAGGTAATGTGCCTGCTGACTCCAAGCTCCTTAGGGGAGGAACTTTCTGTTCTTTGCACGACACACTTCATTATCTGAGAAAGCTCTGTGTACCTCGAGAGTAGCACATAAATAAAACTACTTGGGAGCTAAAGTAAAAGAGAGTAGAGAAAAATGTCATGTTTTGAGAAGTGAACAATACCATGGCTTCATGAATCTGAACATCACATTCATTTTAAATTAAAACAAAGGTATATTATCATACAGAGTGAAGTAAGTCAGAAAGCAAAAAACAAATATTGCATACTAATGCATTTATGTGGAATCTAGAAAAACGATATAGATGATCTTATTTGCAATCAGAAATAGAGATGCAGATGGGAACGCATGTACACCTGTGGTGGATTCATGTCAATCTATGCCAAAACCAACACATAATTGTAAAGTAAAAATTAAAAATAAATAAATAAATTAATTAAAAAAAAAATAGAGAACAAATATATGGATGCCAAGGGGGAAATAGGAAGGGCAAAAGTTGGGAGACTGGGATTGACACATATACACTATTGATACTATGTATAAAATAGGTAACTAATGAGAATTAGTTGTGTGTTAATTCTGTAAACAGAATTATATACTGTATAGCACAGGGAACTCTACTCAATGCTCCATGGCAACATGAATGGGAAGGAAGTCCAAAAAGGAGGGGATAAATGTATACAAATGGCTGATTCACTCTCCTGTACAAGTGAAACTAACACAACATTGTGAAGCAACTATGCTCAAATAAAAATTAATGTAACACATAAACCATATTTTTAAACTCTGATAATTCACTCCAGGAAAGGCACTGGAAGAAAAGCTTTGCATTGACAAACAAAACTAGATGTAAAATAATAACTTATATGAAAAGAATGTCTTCAAAATTAGAGTAATTCATTACTCAGATGCTGAATCACAGGCCTGAGCCTCACCTCACCCCCTCCTCTGCCCACACAGTCCTGATAGTACACTGAGCCCCAGCACTGGCTCCCTCGGCTCTGAGAAGAGAATGACAGACCCTCCCAGTTTATTTATCAGAAGAGCCCTAAGCCTTTAATAAAAGCTTTTGAATGGAGGTATTGTGGAGCCAATAAAATGATCCTTATGGAAACTATATGATGACATGGGGCAGAAAGCAGTACATAAAATATTACCTGTTCTTGAAATTATGGCCACTCTTATATAGAAAAATTCAAATAAAATTTCTTAGATTTAAAGGACCTTACGCTAACCATGTGGAGTGGAAGCAGCAGCTGCACAGTGCTGGAGCGGCCAAGAGGAGACACCCCATGTCCAAGGTCAGGAGCAGCAGCCGTGAGGAGACACCCCACGTCCAAGGTCAGGAGCAGCAGCCGTGAGGAGACACCCCACGTCCAAGGTCAGGAGCAGCAGCCGTGAGAAGACACCCCACGTCCAAGGTCAGGAGCAGCAGCCGTGAGGAGACACCCCACGTCCAAGGTCAGAGAAACTCCAGTAAGACGGTAGGTGCTGAGAGAGGGCATCAGAGGGCAGACAGACTGAAACTACAATCACAGAAAACTAACCAATCTAATCCCATGGACCGCAGCCTTGTCTAACTCAATGAAACTATCAGCCATGCCGTGCAGGGCCACCCAAGACAGACGCGTCATGGTAGAGAGTTCTGACAAAATGTGTCCCACTGGAATAGGGAATGGTAAACCACTTCAGTGTTCTTGCCTTGAGAGCCCCATGAACTATATGAAAAGGCAAAAAGATAGGACACTGAAAGATGACCTCACAAGGTCAGCAGGTGCCCAACATGCTACTGGAATCAGTGGAGAAACAACTCCTGAAAGAATGAAGAGACAGAGCCAAAGCAAAAGCGACACCCAGCTGTGGATGTGACGTGATGGAAGCAAGGTGCGATGCTGTAAAGAGCAATATTGCCTAGGAACCTGGAATGTCAGGTCCATGAATCAAGGCAAATTGGAAGTGGTCAAACAAAAGATGGCAAGAGTGAATGTCGACATTCTAGGAATCAGCAAACTAAAATGGACTGGAATGGGTGAATTTAACTCAGATGACCATTATATCTATTACTGTGGGAGAGAATCCTTTAGAAGAAATGGAATAGCCATCATAGTCAACAAAAGAGTCCAAAATGCAGTACTTGGATGCAATCTCAAAAATGACAGAATGATCTCTGCTCATTTCCAAAGCAAACCATTCAGTATCACAGTAATCCAACTCGATGCCCCAACCACAATGCTGAAGAAGCTGAAGTTGAACACTTCTATGAAGATCCACAAAACTTTTTAGAACTAATACCCAAAGAAGATGTCCTTTTCATTATAGGGGACTGGAATGTAAAAGTAGGAAGTCAAGAAACACCTGGAGTAACAGGCAAAATTGGCCTTGGAGTACAGAATGAAGCAAGGCAAATGTTAATACAGTTTTGCCAAGAGAACGCACTGGTCATAGGGAAAGCCCTCTCCCAACAACACAAGAAAAGACTCTACACATTGACATCACCAGATTGTCAACACCGAATTCAGACTGATTATATTCTTTGCAGGCCAAAGATGGAGAAGCTCTATACAGTCAACTAAAACAAGACCGGGAGCTAACTGCGGTTCAGATCAAGAACTCCTTATTGCCAAAGTCAGACTGAAATTGAAGAAAACAGGGAAAACCACTAGACCATTCAGGTATGACCTAAATAAAATCCCTTATGATTATACAATGGAAATGATAAATAGATTTAACGGCTAGATCTGATAGAGTATCTGATGAACTATGGATGGAGGTTCGTGACATTGTACAGAAGACAGGGATCAAGACCATCCCCATGAAAAAATAAATGCAAAAAGGCAAAATGGCAAAATGGTTGTTGGAGGAGGCCTTCCAAATAGCTGTGAAAAGAAGAGAAGCGAAAAGCAAAGGAGAAAAGGAAAGGTAGACCCATTTGAATGCAGAGTTCCAAAGAATAGCAAGGAGAGATAAGAAAGCCTTCCTCAGTGATCAGTGCAAAGAAACAGAGGAAAACAATAGAATGGGAAAGACTAGAGATCTCTTCAAGAAAATTAGAGATACCAAGGGAACATTTCATGCAAAGATGGGCTCAATAAAGGACAGAAATGGTATGGACCTAACAGAAGCAGAAGATATTAAGAAGAGGTGGCAAGAATACACAGAAGAACTGTACAAAAAAAAGATCTTCATGACCCAGATAATTACAATGGTGTGATCACTCGTCTAGAGCCAGACATGCTGGAATGTAAAGTCAAGTGGGTCTCAGGAAACATCACTATGAACAAAGCTGGTGGAGGTGATGGAATTCCAGTTGAAATATTTCATAAAGATGATGCTGTGAAAGTGCTGCACTCAATATGCCAGCAAATTTGGAAAACTCAGCAGTGGCTACGGGACTGGAAAAGGTCAGTTTTCATTCCAGTCCTAAAGAAAGCCAATGCCAAAGAACACTCAAGCTACCACACAATTGCACTCATCTCACACGCTAGTTAAGTAATGCTCAAAATTCTCCAAGCCAGGCTTCAGCAATATGTGAATCGTGAACTTCCAGATGTTCAAGCTCATTTTAGAAAAGGCAGAGGAACCAGAGATCAAATTGCCAACATCCGCTGGATCATGGAAAAAGCAGGAGTTCCAGAAAAACATCTATTTCTGCTTTACTGACTATGCCAAAGCCTTTGACTGTGTGGATCACAATAAGCTGTGGAAAATTCCTCAAGAGATAGAATACCAGACCACCTGACCTGCCTCTTGAGAAATCTGTATGCAGCTTAAGAAGCAATGGTTTGAATTGAACATGGAACAACAGACTGGTTCCAAATAGGAAAAGGAGTATGTCAAGGCTGCATATTGTCACCCTGCTTATTTAACTTCTATGCAGAGTACATCATGAGAAACACTGGGCTGGATGAAGCACAAGCTGGAATCAAGATTGCTGGGAGAAATATCAATAACCTCAGATATGCAGGTTTTTAGTTCTTCACTTCACAGTGAAGAACTCAAAAGCCTTTTGATGAAAGTGAAAGAGGAGAGTGAAAAAGTTGGCTTAAACCTCAACATTCAGAAAACTGAGATCATGGCATCCAGTCCCATCATTTCATGGGAAATAGATGGGGAAACAGTGGAAACAGTGACAGACTTTATTTTTTTGGGCTCCAAAATCACTGCAGATGGTTACTGCAGCCATGAAATTAAAAGACACTTACTCCTTGGACGGAAAGTTGTGACCAACCTAGACAGTACATTAAAAAACAGAGACATTACTTTGCCAACAAAGGTCTGTCTAGTCAAGGTTATGGTTTTTCCAGGAGTCATGTATGGATGTGAGAGTTGGACATAAAGAAATCTGAGCACTGAAGAACTGATGCTTTTGAATTGTGGTGTTGAAGAAGACTCTTGAGAGTCCCTTGGACTGCAAGAAGATCCAACCAGTCCATTATAAAGGAGATCAGTTCTGGGTGTTCATTGAAAGGAGTGATGCTGACGCTGAAACTCCACTACTTTGGCAACCTGATGTGAAGAACTGACTCATTTGAAAAGACCCTGATGCTGGGAAAGATTGAGGGTGGGAGGAGAAGGGGACGACAGAGGATGACATGGTTGGATGGCATCACGACTCAATGGACATGAGTTTGAGTAGACTCTGGAAGTTGGTGATGGACAGGGAGGCCTGGCGTGCTGCAGTCCATGGGGTCGCAAAGAGTCGGACACGATTGAGCGACTGAACCGAATGACTGACTGACACTAGCCATGAGGCAAAAAGAAATCAGGGAGCATTTGTACACCAGGAGCTACAGTTTCCCTTATTAATCAGAAGCTGACTTCCCTTATTATCCTACAGTATAGGATAGGTTGTGGTACAGTAACAAAACAGCCCCCGTAGCTCTGACCACACAGATATTGTTCCTTAACCCAAGTCCTCTCCAGTCCCATTGTCTGCCAAGGTAGTGCCTTCCAAGAGCCATGGTTCAGCACTCATATCCCTTTCATCTGGAACAGCTGTCCACCCGGGCACAGAGCTTCCAGGGTTGATCAGGCAAGTTGGACGATGACTCAGAAGATGTGCCCTGCTGTTACAGATCAAACAGTGTCTCCTGAAAATTCACATGTTGAAGCCCTAGCATCCCTGTGACTGTATCTGGAGGCAGGACCTTTATTTTGACTAATATGAAATGAGGTCCTAAGGATGGGCCCACCTCTGATGAAGACGGTGCCCTGATAAGGAGCAGAAACAGCATGAGGATTCTTGCTGGCTCTCCTGCTCTGCCCACCTGTGGGCACAGTGAGGCCACAGCAAGCAGGTGACCAGCTACAGCCAGGAGGACAGCTCTCTTCCAAAACCCAGTTTGCCAGCTCCTTTTACCATGACTGTGAGGAAACAGACGTTTATTTTTGTTTTGTATCATTTTTAATGTCCCACACTTTTTTTTTTTAATGTGGATGATTTATACAGTCTTTACTTAATGTGCTACAATATCACTTCTGTTTTAGGTTTACTTTTTTTTTTTTTTCATTTTTGGCCACAAGGTATGTGGGATCTCAACTCCCCAACCAGGGATTGAACCCTCACCCCTGCAGTGGTAGATGGCATCTTACCCACTGGACCACCAGGGAAGTTCCAGAAGTCTGTGGTATTTTGTCCTGGTGGCCTGAGCTAACTGATGACACAACTCCCTCAGCTCCAGGATGACAGACAATGCACTGACCCCAGACCATCCATGGGAACTAGTGATCTGGCTCTGCCTCATTGCACTGAGGCCAGAAGTTGTCTTGCTCATTCACCCAAAAGGGAAAGGGGAGTAAGTATCCGTGAGCACTGACAGGGACTCCCACACCTCCATACACTCCTCAGAGAGGCCCAAACTCGCTCTGAGCGGGGGAGAAAACAAGCAGGATTTCAGGAAAATAAGAAAGCGCAGGAACCCGTAAGGACTTTGTGTCCCTTCCAATCCTCTTGGATTTAGACCCCAGGTACAGGAAGTATGTGAAATGAGTCTTGAAATTGTGGGTACTTCTGAAAATAGATGGCTTGATTGTGAATATACTCTGAGGTATTTGAACACAGGAATTTCCCAAGGTCCCAGGCATGGTCAGGACATGAGGAAGCCACACCAGGACATATGAGGAACTGATCTCCAGGCGCTTACAGGGATTTGGGTAGAAGACTGAAGTAGAACATTCAAAAATCAGTAACACCCCAAGACTGAACATAAAAATAAGCTCAGGACAGAGTAAGCAGGTGGACACTCCATTCAGGAGGGGAACTCTAGCATGTTTTCCAGGCTCCCTGGTGCTGGGTCCTGCAGGACAACATTAACAGTAGAAGATGCTGACAAGGGCTGGGATTTATAGCTTCAATAAGGACAGTGGGATCCATGATTGCAGAGGCCATGTGGCATTACTTAACAGACAGAGGCAAGATGGATGAAATTACTGTGAGGAAAAACAAAGCCAAAGTAGCAACCAGGGAGTCTTGACCCGTGAAGATCTGTGACTACAGAGCGCAGACCACAGTATCTCAGGAACAGGGTCTGGCACGGCAGGACAGCCTCCCCTAAGCAGAGAAGACATCGCTGCCCTTATTCCTTAGCTCTAAAAATGATGTACAGCATTTGGTGAGTCTCTGTGAATTTTAGAGGCAACTCATACCACACTTGGGAATATTGCTCTGAGCCATTTATCAGGTGATGCAGAAAGGGGTGCTCAGAGCAAGAGAAGATTGTGCAGCCGTTCCAGGGTGTAGGGCGAGCTGTCCTGCCACTGAGGCCATAAGACTAACAGATGTCATGGTGTTAGGGACACGCTTGCTTAATAAGAATGCAGCGTATCATCCCTGACAAGCCTCGATAGAAGAGTCTAGTGCATATACCTTGGATTCTAGAATAAGGCCATGTTTTTAGAAGGAGAAACTGTTGGAAAATAGTTCCTAGAGTGCTAAGAAGCCCTGAAAGGGAAAGTCAGTCATGCCTGACTCTTTGTGATCCCATGGACTGTAGCCCCCAGGCTCCTCTGTCCATGGGATACTCTAGGCAAGAATACTAGAGTGGGTTTCCATTCCTACTCCAGGGGATCTTCCCAACCCAAGGATTGAACCCAGGTCTCCTGTATTGAAGGCAGATTCTGAAGCCCTGGGAGAATCTTGACAGCCTGACCGGAGAACACCAAGAAAGCATGTGTCTGGGTTGCTCATTATGAACTGATACTATCAGACCCGTCAAACCGTAATGTAGAGTGGCTGCGGCAGTCCTTCATATGATGAAAACGGTGCCTCCAGGATCAGGCACAGATGGGTCTTGGAGGCACAAAGAACTTACAGAGGAGGTGGCCCATCTCTCAACTCTTGTGTTACGTCCTCAGGGGGACATTGATCCTAGAAGGAGACACGTGGGTCAGGTCCCTGACAGATGGGCTCTGGGTATTGGTGCTGATGCTGCTGCCCTACAGAAGCCTGGTCTGAGGTGACCTGGAGGGAAATCCTCCCAGTGGACAAAAGTAAGAACAGGAAATGTGGTCTTTGCTTTGTATGGAGAAAGAAATGACCCGAGTTGAAATGTACAATAATATCCAATTCTGGGCATTGCTGAATGTCTCTTCTTATTGGTCAGCTGCCAGGAAAGAGTGAGACTAGAAGAGGAGAAACAGACATGGGGGTGAACCTGTTGCAAAGGACGCAAAACAAGCTCGTTTGTGTTTCGTGCTGGAGCTCACTCTAAAGTGACCATTGCCCTAGAGCCTGGGCAGAGGGCCCAGGAAGAGAGTTGTTATGTGATGGTAACCGCAGTGGAGGTGGTGCGTGGGTCCCACAGCAAGAAGCCCCTCTGCCCACGGTCACCATTGAATACTCAGCCTGCCACGAGCAGGGTCTGATGCACTGGCTCCTGACGAGAGCTGCCAGCCACTTCCTGGTAGACTGATTTATTAGATGACTCCTACCTAGAATTTTACTTGCTGGAATTGATACCTACTCCAGACATGAAATCGTCTTCCTGGCCTGGTCCCTCTGCTGAAACCTGACAAGTCCGCCTTTGGGCTTGCCAGGTGGTGCAGGTGGTAAACAGCCCGCCTGCCAATACAGGGGACAGAGAGACATGGGTTTGACCCTTGGGTCAGGGAGATCCCGTAGAGGAGGGCATGGCAACCTGCTCCACTTTTCTTGCCTAGAGAGTCCCATGGACAATGGGGCCTGGTGGGCTACGGTCCTTAGGGTCACAAAGAGTCAGATACAACTGAAGCGATTTAGCACACACACAGCACATTTAGAATATTACTTCCTGGGACTGATACCACTTCCAGACACAGGATTGCCTTCCTGGCCTACAGTCCCTCTGCTGGAACCATGCACAGACTTACAGAACAGCTTTATAGCTGCCTATGATACCTATCATCGCCAACTAAAAGACACTTTTTATGGTGATGCACATTTGATCACTTGATCCACCATATATCACATTACTCAGAAGCAATCGGCCTGACAGCATTGGACTGGCTCACTGAAGTCTCCCAAAGGGCCCGCCTCAGGGACAACAGCCTGGGAGTCTTGGACACCGTGCTCTGAGGCTTGGTGCTGAAGCCGTGGCTGATACTCATGATGCTATGTCCCCAAAAGCCAGAGTCAGTGGCCTGGATGGCACCAAGGGGCACAAGCCAGGGAGAGAACACTTCCCACGCCCAGTTTCTAGTTTCTGAAATGTGTTCTTCTTGCTGGGTAGGATTCCACATAACCTTAACCTACAGCTACCACCTTGCCATTTGGGGGCTCCTCATTATAGTAGAACATCAAGCGAGAAAAGGCATTATGATGTTGGCAGTCCTAACTGATCCCATTAGCATGTAGGGAAAGGATGTTGGTACACCATGACGAGCAGGTAGGAGCACAGCACGATACCTCGGGGCTTCCCTGGGGCATGGTTCAGTGCTTTTGTGCTCCGTAATAACTGTAAATGGGAAACTGCAGAAACCGCAGTTGAGGAAAGGTAAAACAATTGAGGACTTACATCCCTCAGAGATGAAGCTCTGAGCTACCCTACCAAGCAAGCAACTTGTCTGCACTGAAGTGCTGACTAAAGGTGAAGGAAATAAATAAAGAGAGAGAGAGGCAATGAATGTTAATTGCGGCCCCAGAAGGAGTTGCAAAAGTAACAGCTGAAGCTAATTCCACAGATCCTCATGTTTAAGCATTTTGTAGACTTGGATGGGTGACCACAGCTTTGAAATCTCTGTGAATGTTAAAGACGGTGGACAGCATGAGGAGACTGAGGTACTTCTGTAGACACACTATATTGAGTAGCTTTGTACCCTAATTCACATCTTCCATCAAACCATTTACCCCAGCCATTGGCACAACAACAGGCTTCTCCCTGGAAGCTTTACCTGCCAGCCACATAACCGCACATCACTTCAGCTGCTCCCCTGAATGCAGTGCAGACCAGCTGCAAGAACTCACTTGGGACTCATCCATGGAAATCCTGAAGGTGCAGGGGAGCTAATGCTTTACAAGGAAACATGAGAGGTAGGGGATGGGAAGTGTGGCTAGAAGAATACTCCTCTGTCCTTTGGTGGACAATTCTGAAACTGCTGATCCTTCAGAGGGATGTGGCAGCATTCATCGCTGAGAGACTGAAGAATGCACACTTCCATGGTATAATCAGGTTCTGATGATTCAGTGATCAGAAGACAAATCATTGAAAAATAGAGAAAGGGTCTGAATGGACATTTTCTCCAAAGATATACTAATGGTCAATAAGCACACAAAAGGTGTTCACTATCATTAGCCAGGAAAGGCAAACCAAAGCCTCAATGTGATATCAATTCACACCTCCTACAACGGACAAAAAAAAAAAAACAGATGATAACAAGCATTGCTGAGAATGTAGGGAAATGGAAACCCTCATTCATTGCATGTTAGTAAAATGGTATAACCGTTTTGGAAAACAGGCCAGAAGTCCCTCAGAAGGTTAAACATAGAGTTACCATGTGACCCAGCAAGGCCACTCCTAGGAATACACCCAAGAAAATTGAAAACACGGTTCCACACAAAGCCTTGTATACTGTACCAAAGTTCCTGGCATCCTTATAATAGCCAAAAAGTAGGCACAACACTAATGCCCACCAGCTGGTGAATGAGTAATTAAAATGTGGTTTGTTCAGACAAAGGAATGTTATTTGACAATAAAAAGATGTGCAGGGCTGACACATTCTGAACCATGGCTGAACCTTGAAAATGTGCTCAGTGAAAGGCAGGTCTCATGTGCTTCCCGCTATACGGAATAGGCCAACGCATGGAGACAGCAACTAGATTGGTGGTTACCAGGACCCAGGAAAAGGGACTAGTAAGGGAAACAAGGTTTCTGTTGGGAAACTGAAAATGTTCTAAAATCTGACTGTGGTGAAGGCTGCACAACTGTTAGGGAAATTAAATAAATAGTCTTATTTAGGCATCAGAGACAAAGCAGAGCAGGCCTCCGACCTCGCTTCTAACCTTCCTGGAGACTGCACTGTGAGTGCCCTGCCTGCCTGCTGTGAGAGCACCATGGATAAGATAGGGGAGGAATCTTGAGACTGTTGAGATCCTGGAGGGGGTCTGGCCAACCAAGCCCCAGGATTAACATTCCAACTTTTACAGGACAGAACAAACTGCATTAACATGAAACCAGAGTGGCAGTTTGCTCACAGATTGATGATGATATCACATTGCACCCTGGGATGATAAGCAGGGACCCTGAACTGCAGTTCTAAAAGTCTCACCCATGGAGTGGATGGGCTGCCTGGGACCTTTTCAAAATTGCTGACTCCAGATATGCTGTGACACAGGACTTCCCAGCACCGTTTGAGTCTGGATGTTGGTCCAAACCCAATTTGGTGATGTATCTTCTGCTGTTTGTATTTCTCTTTTCTTTTAATGTTCATATATTGACAGTAAGCTAGATAATTCTCTAATAAATATTGGCATTACTTGTATATAACGAGTGGCTTATTTTGTTAACAAATCCTTTGAACCTGAGATGAAAGTGAAAACTTTCTGCAAAACAACAACTTTGACACAAAAACTATGAAATTATACATTTCAAATGGAGGAACTTTGTTATGTGGATTATATCTCCAGAAAAAGGCATTTTTTATTTTAAGAATGAAGACACTAAAGAATTGCACCCTTGTCTTGGCTTTTCCTCTGATACTGTTTTCCTCTCTCTCGAGTCTATTCCCTGGATAGACTTCATAACAAACTACCTGCATGCAAGCCCTGATTCAGATGTTGCTTTCTGGGAAGAAGGCAGGATGGACATAGGTATATGTGAGTGAGTACATTTCTCCTTGGAGAAAAAAGTGAACAGGTGGTTCCATTACCAACATAGTCACCTAGGGAGACACTAAAGGTTTTTGCTTGTTTTACTTTCTTATATCAATGGGATAAAGAGCAAACCTCATATCCATTCCTATTTTCTCACAGCCTTTCCTCTCAAAGACTTTATGAACCCAGGCAAATACAATATTACTTATATGCGCAGTCTAAAATATGACACAAATTAACTTTTCTATGAAAAAAAAAAAAAAAACAGACTTAGATCATAGAGAAGAGACTTGTGCTTACCAAAGGGGAACAGGGGGTGAGGGAGGGATGGACTGGGAGTCTGGGATTAGCAGATGCCAACTAGTATATACAGGATGGCTAAACAACAAGGTCCTACTGTATAGCTGCTGCTGCTGCTAAGTCACTTCAGTTGTGTCCAACTCTGCGCGACCCATAGACGGCAGCCCACGAGGCTCCCCTGTTCCTGGGATTCTCCAGGCAAGAACACTGGAGTGGGTTGCCATTTCCTTCTCCAATGCATGAAAATGAAAAGTGAAAGTGAAGCTGTTCAGTTGTGTCTGACCCTCAGCCACCCCCGTTCCAGGTTCCTCCATCTATGGGATTTTCCAGGCAAGAGTACTGGAGTGGGGTGCCATTGCCTTCTCCATACTGTATAGCACAGGGGACTATATTCAATATCCCATGAGAAACCATAAGAGAAAATATGAAAATGAATATATATATATATATACACACTCACATATATATATAACTGAATTACTTTGCTATACAGCAGAAATTAACACAGCATTGCAAATAATCTATGTGCTATGTTGCTTCAGTTGTGTCTGACCCTTTGCGTCCCTATAGACTGTAGCCTACCAGGTTCCTCTCTCCATGGTATTCTCCAGGCAAGAATACTGGAGTGGGTTGCCATTTCCTTCTCCAAGGGATCTTTCTAACCCATGGATCAAACCCTCATCTCTTACATCTCTGCAGGGGCAGGTGAGTTCTTTACCACTAGTACCACCTGGGAAGCCCTTCAGTAAAATTAAAAATAAAAAGAATTAGGGTAATAAAATGTACTGACATTAATTTAGAGTTTGTTTGTTTGTTTCTTTTTTTAATCCTGGGATAGGAATAAATAAGAGATACTTTTCCCTTCCTCATCTCTACAAGTCTTGAGTTCTGAGCCTAAGTAACGTACCCCATTTTAAGGATACATTACTTTTCTGTTGCAGAGTTCTCAGGCATTCAACCACCAGTTACCAAAGTTTTCCTCAGGGGAAGGACAGACGGAAGATAGAATCTATTCTAGGGAGGACAAGGGGAAGGGGCCTGTCTGATTCTGGATCTAAGACATGCAGAATGCAGTCACCTCCTACAGAGTCTAGAGCAGGAATCTACATACATTTTCTGCAGAACAGTTTCTTTGTTTTGACTTTGTGGGCTACAAAGTCTCTATCACAACTACTCATCTCTGTCCTTGGAGTGGGAAGGCAGCCAAAAGCTGCTGTAGACAATAAAATGGAATGAGCGTGGCTGTGTTCCAATAAAACTTTATTTATGGAAACTGCCTTTCCTAGCATGGAAATTTTAATTTCTTATCATTTTCATATGCCATGAAACATTATTCCTGTTTTGATCTTTTTCAGCCATTTAAAACCAAAACCACTCTCTACTTGTGGGCCAAATGAAACTGGTAGTGAGAGAACTTTCAGGAGGAAGGAAGTGTCACTACTCTTAGCCAAGCTGCAAACTGGGGACAAAGATAGGGCCTCTTGCTCCTGCCTGGCATGGAGCAGGACACTCACTCCAGATGGACAGGGGAGCCTGGGACAGGGCCCTGACTTGGGTACTTGTGTCTATGCTAGGGGCTGGGTATCATCCAGAGGCCCATGCCGTGAACCCCAGGTTTTACTAAGACCCCCAGTGAAGGGAAACATCACCCAGGCTGACTTTGAATTATTTTCCTCCATGAAGACAACAGGTTTAAAGTATATTTAATTTCCTTAATTTATTTTAGATTTTACTGAACTGTACTTGATATTGGGCTTCTGAGGTGGTGCTAGTGGTAAAGAACCCACCTGCCAACGCAGGAGACTTAAGAGACGTCAGTTCAGTCCTTGGGTCTGGAAGATTCCCTGGAGGAAGGCATGACAACCCAGGCCAGTATTCCTGCCTGGAGAATCCCATGAACAGAGGAGCCTGGCAGGCTATAATCCATGGGTCGGCAAGGACTCAGACACGACTCAGTGACTTAGCACACATATGTACTTGATATACAATGTTGTGTCAATTTCTTCTGTACAGCAAAGTGAGTCAGTTATCTAGTTACATACATTCTTTTTCATATTCTTTTCCATTACGGTTTGTCATAGGATATTGAATACAGTTCGCTGTGCCACTATTATATGTGTATATATATATAATTTTTTTAAATTTGAAGTTTATACCATCCAGTTCTAAAAAACAGTAATGTCAAATTTCTATACATCCTCAGAAAAAGGCCGATATACCTGGTCCTGAAGGAATATCAGGTCAGGGAGAAACTACAGTGTGAACCCAGAAACAAAAATTCACAGCTCAAGAAAGTATTTAATATTGACATAAAGTGAGCTGCTTTTTTTCCTCGGCTAAATCCTGTCATTGCCAGAGGACAGCCAACTTGCATCCTCTGAGACTGGAAGCACAGCTTAAAGCTGCTTACCACAAGGGCAGACTTGCTTTGAAATGTACAGCTTTATTTAGGAATGCATATCAATTTGTATTCTCCTCCAGAGCTTAGCTGTGTGCGTGTGTTTTAATATAAAAATTGCATGTTAAACTGTTTACCATCAAAGAAAACCGGTGCTCCTGGAAGATGCACGGTGTTTACCCTGTAGCTTTCAGGACCCCCGGGCAGACCACCTTATTCCCCAAGTATTCCCCAAAGGCACACACCCTGTATCTGAGGCGCAATAAAGCACATCAGGCTGCAGATTTCAGTCACGCCCTGGAGACTCAGTTTTTATTAACAGAGCATGACTGATGTGGGTTTCGAGACCCCATCCTCTGAGACAGAACACTGGTTCTCAAAGCGTGGCCCCAGGATCAGCTGCAGCATCACCTGGAGACTTAAGAGACGTTGGTTCAGTGGAAATGCAGTCTCGACTGCTCCACAGGACCCCTAGATCATCAGGTCTGAGCGTGGAGCCCAGCACCCCCTCCAGGGGACTGTGATGCCCCTTCAAGCCTGAGAACTGCTTCTGCCGTGGAAGAAGTTGGAAAGAGCCATAAAAACCTTTTAAAATTTCATTACCTCACCACTCAGCCACAAAAAGCAAGGAAAATGTTCCATTTGCAGCAACATGGACGGCCCTACACATGATCATACTCAGTGAAGCTAGTGAGAGAAAGAGAAATCATATCGGTACCATTACATGTGGACTCTAAAGGATGATGTAAGCAGAGCTCCTTACAAAACAGAAACAGACTCATAGACAGAGAAAAAAAACTTATGGTAACCAAAGGGGACAGCTAGGGAGGATGTTAGATAAATTAGGAGTATGGGATTATCAGATACACAGTACTATATACAAAACAGATAAGTGACACGGACTTGGTGCATAGCCCAAGGAACTATATTTAATACCTGGTAATAAGCTACAATGGAAAAGAATCTGAAAAAGTGTATATATATACACATGCACACACACACACACATATACATACATGTGTACCCTGGTGGCTCAGTGCTAAAGAAGATGCCTGCCAGTGCAGAAGGTGCAGCTTCAATCCCTGGCTCAGGAAGCTCCCCTGCAGAGGGAAATGGCAACCCTCTCCAGTATTCTTGCCTGGGAAATCCCATGGACAGCAGAGCCTGGTGGGCTACAGCTCAGTCAGTTCAGTTCAGCTGCTCAGTAGTGTCTGATTCTTTGTGACCCCATAAACTGCGGCACACCAGGCCTCCCTGTCCATCACCAACTCCCGGAGTTTACCCAAACTCATGTCCATTGAGTCGCTGAGGTCATCCAACCATCTCATCCTCCGTCATCCCCTTCTTCTCCTGCCCTCAAACTTTCCCAGCATCAGGGGCTTTTCAAATGAGTCAGTTCTTCACATCAGGTCACCAGAGTATTGGAGTCTCAGCTTTAGCATCAGTCCTTCCAATGGACACCCAGGGCTGATCTCCTTTAGGATGGACTGGTTGGATCTCCTTGCAGTCCATGGGACTCTCAAGAGGCATGGGGTTGTAAAAGAGATGGACACGACTTAGCAACTATAATAACAACAAAAACAGTTATATATTTGTGTGCGTGCATGTTCAGTTGTGTCTGACTCTGCGACCCAATAGACTGTAGTCCACCAGGCTCCTCTGTCCATGGGATTCTCCAGGCAAGCGTACTAGAATGGGTTGCCATTCCTTTCTCCAGGGGATCTTCTCAACACAGGGATCAAACCCGGGTCTCCTGCATTGCAGGAAGATTCTTTACCATCTGAGCCTCCAGGGAAGATATAGATATAGATATAGATATAGACATAGATATAGATATAGATCTGAATCACATTGCTATACACCTGAAACTAACACAACATTGTAAATTGTTGTTGTTCAGTCACTCAGCCATGTCTGACTCTTTGTGACCCCATGGACTGCAGCACACCAGGCTTCCTTGTCCTTCCCCACCTCCTGGAGCTTGCTTAAACTCATGTCCATTGCGTCAGTGATGCCATCCAACCATCTTATCCTCTGTTGTCCACTTTTCCTCCTGCCTTCCATCTTTCCCAGCATCAGAGCCTTTTCCAGTGAATCAGCTCTTCACATCAGGAGGCCAAAGTATTGGAGCTGCAACCTCAGCATCAGTGCCTCCAATGAATATTCAGAGTTGATTTCCTTTAGGATTGACAGGTTTGATCTTCTTGCAGTCCAAGGGACTCTCAAGAGTCTTCTCTAACACCACAGTTCAAAAACATCAATTCTTCACCACTCAGCCTTCTTCATGGTCCAGCTCTCATATCCATACATGACTACTAGAAAAACCATAGCTCTGACTATACAGACCTTTGTTGGCAAAGTAACAGCAATTGCAAATTGACCACACTTCAATTTAAAAATGGTTATTAAAAGACTTTCATTGTGAATGACTCCCTCCAGCCTCTCTGCCTCACCTTTCCCATCAGTAGAATCAGGGTATCACCTTGCTCTCAAGATTGCCTTGCAAATTAAATCAGATCTGCCCAGACATCCAGAAAACACCAAATAAGCACCTGATGATCAGAAGCCTCAGCATGAATGTTGTTTTCCTTCTTTTCCAACTGGAATCACATATTAAATTTGAGGTATGTAAGTACAACTGCAAGTAATGGTCTATTTCCATGAGATGCTACGAGAGATGCGGCTGAAACATTTCCCCAGGAGACACCTTCCCCACATCCATCCCTCCCATCTACATTATTTGCATATTCCTGATGTTCCACAAATGAAATTTTAAATCAAGTCATTATCAAAGTTGAAAAATATTTAGGCTAAAATGTACTGGTGACAAATCAATTTTCCAGCAGCATATTTTTTCTTTGATTTTAAGAGTTCCTTTGGGAGCATTCATTTATAAATTATCCAATTTAAAGCACAAAAACATATTCTCTGAAATACCAGCTTCAAAGAATAGCAAATTGTAAAGGGCACCATTTGCTTATACATCCCGAATTGAGAAAAATCTTTTAAAGTTGCCTTCTGGTTTCTCACAAAATCAAGCTATATCCACTTGTCTTTATTCTCACTCTTCTTTCCTCATTTATTCAGCCAAACTGTTCAAATAAACTTTGAATAGCTATCACAAAACAATTCAGATATACAGAGAAAACAAATATGCAAACTGACAAATTAAAAAAAAAACTCTTTATGCATAGGGGAGTTACATAAATGTGTTTCTCCAGTTTTCCTCTTGTTAATAAGAATACTTTTGTATGGAATGTGGTAATCTACATGACATACACATAAGAATGCATACATATGCATTCTTACGGCTGCTCTCACTGACAAACACATACACACAAACTCTACTTTCTGTATAACAGATAGAGTAAACCTTAAGACCACAGGCTCTCAAATATTGAATTTTAAATTACTTGGGAAAGAATGAAATGGAAACTTATCGATAAAAACTTGGCTCTGAAAATAAATGAAATAACCCAGATAATTTTGAGGTTATGACCCAGAGGATAATTTGAGGTATGGGGCTATTTTAGTTTACTTAACAGTATAACCTGTTTTCAAATTTTTTTTAATTTTCTAATTTTTTCAGTACCACTACACCCTGGAGTAGAAACTGTTTATAAATTATCGGTGAATTGGCTAATTCTGAGTCCTTCCTTTAGAACAGGCTCTCAAAGGGCCTTCGTGAGGCGACATTTTGCAGACCTGCTTCTGATGACTGTACACTCCTATACAGAACTTGGACTCTGCATTACTTTTCCTGTGGACCATTTTTAAAGTCTTTATTTATTGAATTTGTTACAGTGATGCTTCTGTTCTGTATTTTGTGTTTTGGGCACCAGGGCATGTGGGATCTTAGCTTCCTGACTGGGGTCTGAACTCACAGCCCTTGCAGTGGAAGCACAGAGTCCTTCTTAACCACTGGATCACCAGGGAAGTTCCTGGACTCTGCATTTATAAAGCATTATCTTATGTCATTTTGTCTCTCTTTGACTAAATTTTCGCCATGTCTCAATCTATATGAGATGATGCTATTTCAGAAGCAAAGTTCAGTTCAGTTCAATTCAGTTCAGTCGCTTAGTCATGTCCAACTCTTTGCAACCCTATGGACTGCAACATGCCAGGCTTCCCTGTCCTTCACAATCTCCTGGAGTTTTCTCAAACTCATGTCCATTGGGTCAATGATGTCATCCAACCATCTCGTCCTGTTTTGCTCCCTTCTCCTCCTGCCCTCAATCTTTCCCAGCATCAAGGTCTTTTCCAACGAGTCAGCTCTTCACATCAGGTGGCCAAAGCATTGGAGCTTCAGCCTCAGCATCAGTCCTTCCAATGAGTATTCAGGGTTGATTTCCTGTAGCATTGGCTGGTTTGATCTCCTTGCTGTCCAAGAGACTCTCAAGAGTTTTCTTTAGGACCACAGTTTGAAAGCATCATTTCTTTGGTGCTCAGCCTACTTTATGGTCCAGCTGTCACTTATGACTACTGGCAAAACCATAGCATTGACCATAGGGACCTGTTGGGCAAAATGATATCTCTGCTTTTTAATACACTGTCTAGATTTTTCATAGCTTTTCTTCCAAGGAATAAGCCTCATCTATGAAGTGAGGGCAAAATAGTACTCTTTGATATGATGTATGTGTGTGCGTTAGTTGCCAGTCATGTCCAACTCTTTGCAACCTCATGGACTGTATAGACAGGCTCCTCTGTCCACGCGATTCTCCAGGCAAGAATACTAGAGCGGGTTGCCAGCTCCTTCTCCAGGGGATCTTCTTGACCCAGGATCAAACCTGAATCTCCCACATAGAGGCAGATTCTTTACCACTGTCCGCGCCACTGGGGAAGCCCTGATATGATAGTTATGAGGGTTATATTAAATCATTTGTCCATATGTATTACTTAATAAGTGTAAGACATTATTAGAAATAGCTTTCCTGCTGTTGACGGATACAGTTTGTCATTTTTCTATCTCTCCCAAGAGAAATTAAGATTCTAGGTTGACAACTGATACAAACATTGCCCGACACTGATTCACGCATTCAACAATTTGTGTTTGTGGAGTGCCTATCGGGCACCCAGTCTGGTAGAACTCATAGTCTAATGGGGAACACAGACACACAGGTAATTAAGAGTTCATGTTGGGAGGAGAATAAATAAGGCATAACGAGAAACAGAAATGGTTTATTTCACAGAGGAATTGGGGCTGTTGAGGTAGATAATTTTTTAGGAATCTGAGATAAGGTGAGCTCAGCTATAAATAAGAGACACTCAGGTAAAATGTTCTGGGACTATCCTCATGGTTATATTTCCTGCCCAATTAGCAAATATTTTTGAGAACTTTCTTTTTGCTAAGAACTGCAGATATGTGCATTTCTGCTGTAACATTAAACACAGTTTACTAAAAAACTTTGCATCCTGTATTATGGGAAAAAAATAGGAGTGGGGGAAATTCAATCAAAACTTAAGAAATTTTGGAATAGAACTTTAACACACATACTAATAATCTTAATGAAAGTTATTAGTAGAAGTAAATCCCCAGCATCACTTGAACTTATCCTCTCTCACAAACCCTGTACCTTGGAGTTTGTTCTCCTCCCCCACATCCTCTCCAGAGATGTAGGGCCTGAAAACATTTAAGAGGACAGTTTAATCAAAATTAAAACTAGAGTTTGGGCCCTGGGATTGCAGTGGTGCCCAGGGCTACCCAAGGGTGGTGGGAGCCAGAGCAGGAGCCGCGGTGGGGTTCATGCCTGCTCTCAATCCACACCCATGCATCCCTGCGCAGCCTTGCACACCCCCACTCTCAGCCTGCAGGAGGCACCCTGTGTTGAGGACCTGGGCTTTGGGGACCACCCCTGACCTAACCACCAAGGTCTTTTCATGACGCTGGGCACCAGCATGAAGGTGCTCAGTCCCCTGCTGCTCTGAGTGAAGCTACTCATCAGATGGGTCGTGACTCCCCCAACCACTGGGACCAGTGTGCTGGGGAGGAAGGTCCTCTACCCTCCAAACTTCTTCACCTATGCCAAGGACACTGCAAATGGAAGGGAAGATAGGCTCTTCCAAGGCCTGAGCCTTTTGCTGAGACATCTACCAGCCTCTCCACTGACCTGGGCAGCATGAAGGATTTTCCTCCAGCTGAGATGGAGAAGGTGTCCAACAAGGATGACACGGGGCTTCTCTGAAGAGGGGAGAGGAGACCTCCTAGATGATGCTGCTACAGACCATGTCCTGTGTGTCGTCCCGCCCCCTGGGCGTCATCTCAAAGCTGCTCAGTCCATTTCATGGGGCCAGAGGCCAAGTACAGCAGAAAGTTGAGCTCCATTGGCAATATTTTCAAAGAAGGCTGCTGAGATTCCCTGTCAGCTTAGTACCTCACCTGCTGGGAGACTCAGTTTTCCTGCGAGACTATAACCTGCTGGCCCCTCCCTCAGTGCCCCTCCCCATCCACCATCCCTGGTGGATGATCGCTTCAGTCGGACTAACCGGCGGGAGCCAACGCAAATTTGTGATGGGGGTGCCAGTGAGCATGCTGACTTCTCTCTTCTTGCTGGTGGGTGGATCTCATGGCTGTGAACAACTGTGGGCCATAGGCGGGGCCTCCCCTCTCACTCCACAGGGTTCAAGTCTGGATCCACGGCTGGAAGGACCTGAGGGGGTGGGGGCAGCATTTTTGCAGCACCCACCTCCCCCCACACCTTTCTACCACCAAGCGTCATCAGAATCCTGCTTTGCCCAGAATAACGTGAACCACCTGAAAAAACACTGCAGCCCCTAAACAATAAGGACCTCCAGTAAAGCACAGGGAACTAATTCAATATCTTATGATAAACTATAATGGAAAACAGTCTGAAAAAGAATACATACATAGATATAATCAAACCACTTTGCTATACACTTGCAATGTAACTGTAAATTGACTCTATTTCATGTTTTTGTTTGTTTGTTTGTTTTTAAATACACATACAGACAAACCCACACTGTCTCAGCCTGGCCACCATGGATGAGGTCTGATCATCTCTGAGCAGCTTTAAGACCTCCAGCCCAGTTGGTCTCCAGGTTCCACATTTGCCCTGCGCCTGCACAGAAGCAGGGGCTGGGTGGCGGTTAACCTGAGCTCAAGTGGCTTGGCCACTGTTACACCTGGGGAAGCGAGCAGGGCTGGGGAACTGGGGCAGAATCCCCTTCAGTTCAGTTCAGTTGCTCAGTCTTGTCCAACTCTTTGCGACCATATGGACTGCAGCTCGCCAGGCTACCCTGTCCATCACCAACTCCCAGAGCTTGCTCAAATTCATGACCATTGAGCTGGCAATGTCATCCAATCATCTCATCCTCTGTCATCCCCTTCTTCTCCTGCCTTCAATCTTTCCCAGCATCAGGGTCTTTTCCAGTGAGTCAGTTCTTTGCATCAGGTGGCCAAAGTAGTGGAGTTTCAACTTCAGCATCAGTCCTTCCAATGAATATTCAGGACTGATTTCCTTTAGGATTGACAGGTCTGATTTTCTTGCAGTCCAAGGGACTCTGAAGAGTCTTCTCCAACACCACAGTACAAAAGCATCAATTCTTCAGTGCTCAGCTTTCTTTATGGTTCAACTCTCACATCCATACACGACTACTAGAAAAACCATAGCTTTGACTATACAGACCTTTGTTGGTAAAGTCAAGTCTCTGATTTTTAATATGCTGTCTAGGTTGGTCATAGCTTTTCTTCCAAGGAGCAAGTGTCTTTTAATTTCATGACTGCAGTCACCATCTGCAGAGATTTTGGAGCCCAAGAAAATAAAGACACTTACTGTTTCCATTGTTTCCCCATTTATTTGCCCTGGGACCAGATGCCATGATCTTTGTTTTTTGAATGTTGAGTTTTAAGCCAGCTTTTTCACTCTCCTCTTTCATCCTCATAAAGAGGCTCGTTAGTTCCTCTTTGCTTTCTGCCATAAGGGTGGTGTTCACCAGCATATCTAAGGTTATTAATATTTCTCCTGGAAATCTTGATTCCAGCTTGTGCTTCATCCAGCCCAGCATTTTGCATGATATACTCTGCATATAAGTTAAATAAACAAGGTGACAATATACAGTCTTGATGTACTCCTTTCCCAACTTGGAACTACTCTGTTGTTCCTTTTCTGGTGCTAACTGTTGCTTCTTGACCTGCATACAGATTTCTCAGGAGGCAGGTAAGGTGGTCTGGTATTCCCATCTCTCTCAGAACTTTACAGTTTGTTGTAATCCACACAGTCAAAGGCTTTAGCGTAGTCAATAAAGCAGATTTTTTTCTGGAATTCTCTTGCTTTTTCTATGATTCAACAAATTTTGGCAATTTCATCTCTAGTTCTTCTGCCTTTTCTAAATCCAGCTTGAACATCTGGCAGTTCTCTGTTCACATACTGTTGAAGCCTGGCTTGGAGAATTTTAAGCATTACTTTGCTAGCGTGTGAGATGAGTACAATTGTGCAGTAATTTGAACATTCTTTGACAGTGCATTTCTTTGGGATGGGAATGAAAACTGACCTTTTCCAGTCCTGTGGCCACTGCTGAGTTTTCTACTTATCTGATGGTTAAAAAAAAAATCTGCCTGCAATGTGGGAGACCCAGGTTTGATCCCTGGGTTGGGAAGACCCCCTGCAGGCAATGGCTACCCATTCCAGTATTCTTGCTTGGAGAATTCCCTGAATTGAGGAGCCCAGCAGTCTACAGTCCATGGAGTCACCAAGAGTCAGACACAACTGAAAGACTAACACTTTCACTTTCCCCTTATTTGAAGATTTACCGAGTCTGCCTTGTGTGGGGGCAGGTCTGGTCAGGCAAAAACTCATGGGATCAGGTGCCATGATCCCATTCAAACCCCTCCAGCCAGCCCTGGCTCTCATCCTACAGCTTGGCTGGGAATGTTCCTCTCCTGCTTTGTAAATAGCGCATGACCCCCTTTCAAGGGCACCATCATGTCCGGGCTTGTGCTGAAGTTCCGGTCAGATTCTGCCTTCATTTTTCTCAACACTACTTTTCTGATAAGAAAAATGCAGCACTTTCTGAATGGGCTTCATGTGAATGCTCAGAACATCCTTCATTCATTGTTTTAATGATGACACCTCACGTGCTGGACTTGGTCTCCCATGCAGCTGTAAATACCCAGATATTAGGCAGACCAAGCTCTCTGGTCCTACCCAATTTAAAAGTTCCTAATAAGATTTTGCTGTTTTCTCCCTCAAATGACTGTAGTGGTGCTGATTTTGGGGGAAAAAAATCCTTACACTCTGAAGGGGATCAGAACATGCCAGCCCCAAATTGCCACCCTGCCATGTGGATGATTTTGACCTGCAAGTACTTGACAAACAGCAGATGTGGGAAGGGCTCTCTGGTCAACCTCATTCTACCTAAAAATAGGACATAGGATTTCCTGTGAGCAAAGTGCCCACCATGCACTAAAAAGAAGAGAATATTCTTCTGTCCAGACATGAAATGTGATTGCCACAATGAATCTGTGCAAACAAACCTACTAAAATAAACCTTACCTCTCATTAACCCCATACAACCTCAGATGTGCAGATGACACCACGCTTATGGCAGAAAGTGAAGAGGAACTAAAAAGCCTCTTGATGAAAGTGAAAGAGGAGAGCGAAAAAGTTGGCTTAAAGCTCAACATTCAGAAAATGAAGATCATGGCATCTGGTCCCATCACTTCATGGGAAATAGATGGGGAAACAGTGGAAACAGTGTCAGACTTTATTTTTTGGGCTCCAAAATCACTGCAGATGGTGATGGCAGCCAGGAAATTAAAAGACGCTTACTCTTTGGAAGAAAAGTTATGACCAACCTAGAAAGCGTATTGAAAAGCAGAGACATTACTTTGCCAACAAAGGTCCGTCTATTCAAGGCTATGGTTTTTCCTGTGGTCATGTATGGATGTGAGAGTTGGACTGTGAAGAAGGCTGAGCACCGAAGAATTGATGCTTTTGAACTGTGGTGTTGGAGAAGACTCTTGAGAGTCCCTTGGACTGCAAGGAGATCCAACCAGTCCATTCTGAAGGAGATCAACCCTGGGATTTCTTTGGAAGGAATGATGCTAAAGCTGAAGTTCCAGTACTTTGGCCACCTCATGCGAAGAGTTGACTCATTGGAAAAGAGTCTGATTCTGGGAGGGATTGGGTGCAGGAGGAGAAGGGGACGACCGAGGATGAGATGGCTGGATGGCATCACTGACTCGATGGACACAAGTCTGAGTGAACTCTGGGAGTTGGTGATGGACAGGGAGGCCTGGCGTGCTGCGATTCATGGGGTCGCAAAGAGTCGGACACAACTGAGCGACTGAACTGAACTGAAATGAACCCCACATATTTCCTAACTTTCCCAAAATTTAGCATCCCCAGCCCAGCCCCTTTGTCATGTATGATCTCCACAGTGAACTGTTCTTTGTTAACATGGCATGGAAGTTCCCAGGTCTATCCCATTCCTACACCATTTTTCTTCTCTATGAAGGCTTTCAGGCTACATAAAATATTAATGTCAAGTTAAATGTGCATGTATTTCTCCTGTTGATCTGTCTTTTGTAGGTTTAATTTGCAGGCCTCTGCACACACTCTATAGGATATATGAAAAGTCTTAAGCTTCACAAAAAACCAAATAGCATCAGAAATTCTGCACTCACAATTTTTTTTTTAAATATGGGAAAATATCTTTGTAACATCTTTATCTACACTTGAAATCTCTCCTTTGAATAAAGATAAAGATAGAGAGATTGCTTTGTTCTCAAGCAATAGATAGATTCTTCACTTGATTTTTAAAATTTGCTTTTAATTAGAGGATAACTGCTTTATAATATTGTGTTGGCTTGTGTCATACAACAACATAAATCAACCACAATTACACATATGTCTCCTCCTTCCTGAACCTCCCCCCACTCTCCACCCCATCCCACCCCTCTAGGTTGTCACAGAGCACCCGGCTGAGCTCCCTCTGCTCAATCAGCAGCTTCCCACTGGCTATCCAGTTTACACGTGATAGTGTATATATGTCAATGCTATCCTCTCAATTCATCCCACCCTTGCCTTCCCCCACTGTGTCCAAAGTCTGTTCTCTATGTCTGCATCTCTATTCCCGCCCTGCAAATAGGTGCATCCATTATTCTACATTCTGTATATATGTGTTAATATACGAAATTTGTTTTTCTCTTTCTGACTTACTTCACTCTATGGAACAGGTTCTGGGTTCATCCATCTCACTGGAACTGACTCATATCATTTTTATGGCTGAGTAATATTCCATTGTAGATATATGTTGCCGCTTCTCATAGGCAAAACAGTCTTTGATATAAGTCACAGAAATATCTTCTTTGACTCACCTCCTAGAGTCATGGAAATTAAAACAAAAATATACAAGTGGGACCTAATTAAACTAAGAGCTTTTGCACAGCAAAGGAAACTATAAACAAGATGAACACACAACCCTCAGAATGGGAGAAAATAATTGCAAATGAGAAAGGAATGCATTTGAGTAGTTCTGATGAGGTGGATGAAACTAGAATCTATTATACAGAGTGAAGTAAGGCCGAAAGAGAGAAAAATATCATAAATTAACACATGTATATACGGAATCTATAAAGATGGTACTGATGATCCTATTTGCAGGGCAGCAAAGGAGACACAAACATACAGACTCTGGTCACAGTAGGGGAAGTAGTGAGAGAAAGAATAGCATTGAAACATACACATTACCATATGTAAAGCAGATAGCCAGCAGGAATATGCTGTATCATGCAGGGAACCCAAACCCAGGGCTCTGTGACAATGCAGCAGGGTAGGAAGGGGTGGGAGGTGGGAGAGAGACTCAAGAGGGAGGGGATATATATACTTATGGTTGATTCATGTTGATATATGGTAGAAACAACACAATATTGTAAAGTAATTATCCTCCAAACAAAAATAAAATTAAATTTACAGAACAATAATTGCAAATGAAACAACTGACAAAGGATTCATCTCTAAAATATACAAGCAGCTTATGCAGCTCAATATCAGAAAAACAAACAACCCAACCAAACAAGTGGGAGGAAGACCCAAACAGATACTTCCCTTGATTGGTTTTTTTTTGTTCTCTTTTAAAAATTTTTTACTGGAGTATAGTTGCTTTACAACTTTGTTAGTTTCTACTGAACAGCAACGTGAATCAGCAATACCTATACATATTAACCCCTGTGTTTTAGAGTTCCTTCCTATTTAGGTCACCACAGATCACTCAGTAGAGTTCCTTGTGCTGTACAATAGATGCTCATTAGTTATCTATTTTACATTATACATAGTAGTATATATGTGTCATACTCAATCTCCTAATTCATCCCACCCAGAAAAACACAGATGTAGAGAACGAATGTATGGATCTCTTAATAACTTAACAGAGCAGAAAGTTAGCAGTTCTTGAAGCCACTCAATCATCTGTTTCTTGGTAAAGAAAGGTACTTTGGCCAAAGTTTTGGGTGTTTTTCTTACATGCAGCTAAATTTTGTTCTTTAATTATAAGAAAGCTTATATCTGATCACTTCAAAACATGAACATTCTGGGCCAACTCAAATAGGAATCAACAGAAATTCCTCTTAAATGCTATCGCTCCTTAATTTACCAACCACTTTAAGAAACACACATTGCTTCAGAACAAATCCTGTCCCAAATTGCAAATAATTCGCAGTTTAGTAGGAAAGGTAGACACAGTCAAATTGTACTGTCTTAAAGTAATGACTTTATTAGAGAAAGAAGGGCTGGAAGTGATAAAACTTCTGGTGCTAATTTTGAAAGGTTTCTCAAGTTGTTTGTAACAGAAGAAACACCAAAAAAGAAGGAGGAGGAGGAGGACGGGGAGGAGCTGAAGAAATGGGTTTCTAGGTAGAAAGGAGTCTGGGAATGCATTTCAGGGAGAACAAACTTGAGATGTAAAGATGTAAAGTCCCTCCTTAGAGTATAAAAGAAGGCCACTTCGTCTCTCAAGTCTCAAAAAATTCTTAATATTTTACCCCTTACTCCTCTGGTTCTAATAATCACTGAGAAACTGTGGCCAGGCCTTCTTGAATCAAACTCAACTTTTCTGCTTTCCTGAAAAGATGTTTTGGGGAATGGAACTGAGCTAGGATGAAGAAAATGGTCCCCAAGGCTGGATGTGGCCATTCTCCTAGGTGAGGACTGTAAACAATTTCTCACCAGAGTGGGTGCAGGACTAGATATAAGGAGGAGATATCTTTACTTGAGAAATTATCCCTACTGGTATAGAAGATGGCTGTGGGCCTGTGGGCTGGCAGGAACAGAGACCACAAAAGCTGAGTGATAAAATCCTCACCAAGAGACAAGGAGGATTTTAATACAGCCCACAGAGGAAGATGCTGAGGTTTCTGCTCCAAGTGCTATAGGATAAAGTGGTGCTGGGAAAAAAAGTATTTTGATAGAGGTTTTTTGTTTGTTTGTTTGTTTTTAATACTCTAGTTATTTCTTCTATGTCATCTAATGTAGCCCTTCCCTACAAACCCTACAACATACAATAAAACTCTTGATTTGTAGGTACTTTGGAGGGAAGATTAGGAGATATGCTACATGGAAGATGAAAAATTCCCATTTCCACATAATAGAAATAGAATAAGAGAGGACACCTGGGCTTCCCGGGAGGCACTAGAAGTAAAGAATCCACCTGCCAATGCAGGAGACAGAAGAGAGGCAGGTCCCCTCCCTGTGTTGGAGAGACCCCCTGGAGGAGGAGATGGGAACCCACTCCAGTATTCTTGCCTAGGGAATACCACGGACAGAGAAGCCTGGTGGGCTTCGGTTCATGGGGTAACAAAGAGTCACATACGACTAAGCGACGAAGCAGCAGCAGCAAGAGAGAACACTTAAGAAGAGCTTTAGTGGGATGACAGATTTAAATTCCCGAAAGAAAAAAAAAAATTATCAAGAAAGGATCCTATATCAAACAAAAGTATTCTTTGAAATTAAAAAAAAAAGAAAAATTTCAATGTGAAAGAAAAAGAACTTTGAACTTCTTAAAAACCACGAACTTAGGTGTTGGGATCAATTCCTCTAGATTTTAAGAACTAGGAGACTCCAGATAAGATGACATGGAGTTAAACTTGTGATCTTTGTTTATGTTCACTTTTAATATTCTATGTGTGTCCCTCCTGGCAGCAACGGTATGCCCTTTTAACATAAATATATTGACTTTCGGATGTATTCCTTAGACAACCAATTGCCCCAAAGCAACAACAGGAGTCGATATATGTTTAATATGTGTTCCAGAGAGAAGACCTTCTGCCTTCAGGTAATAGTGATAAAGAAAGAAGTGAGCGGTCCCTATCCGTCCTCAAAGGGAAGGTACTTGAAGCTCAAGTTCACAGCTTGTATATTTTTGCATTTTTGGCGTTTAGTCCATTTCCTAGCTCCTAGCTTACAGTAGCAGTTTTAGTTCATGTGATTGTGGAATGTAGCAAGTTCAGACTTTGCAAAGGAGGGCTGCTGCTGCTGCTGCTACGTCGCTTCAGTCATGTCCAACTCTGTGCAACCCCACAGACGGCAGCCCATCAGGCTCTCCCATCCCTGGGATTCTCCAGGCAAGAACACTGGAGTGGGCTGCCATTTCTAGCCTGCACACCCATGGAGGAGCTGATGCTTCATTCTGAGTCTAAAGGTTTCTCCTAGCAGAATTCTCTCCTTTGTTTTAAAAACCCTTAAAAAAATTTTTTTTTAATGAAGTATAGTTTATTTACAATGTTGTGTTAGCTTCTGGTGGCTCACACAGTAAAGAATCTGCCTGCAATGCAGGTTTGATCCCTGGGTCAGGACGATCCCCTGGAGAAGGCAATAGCAATCCACTCCAGTATTCTAGCCTGGGAAATCCTATGGACAGAGCAGCCTGATGGACTATAGTCTATGGGTTGCAAGGAGTCAGACACTTTGAGTGCCAATCACATTAATATAGCATAGATACTATACACATATATGAATATATTATATATTTATATTAATGTGTTTATATACAATACATTTTATTTATAAATGTATATAATAGATAATTTATATTACAGCAATATATATCACCATATTATATAATATAAATTATAGTAATTTTTAAGATATTTCATAAATACAGATTTGTTATATATAAATATATTAATATAAACATATAATATGTAAGTGTATTAATATATAAGTAAATTAATATATTGATATTAAATGTATTTATTTTAACAAACATAATTATAGTTAATATATAATAGATTCATATATTATAGTTACATAACAATAATGTATATAATATACAAATATATATTTATACATAATATATTTATATTTATGAAATATGGAAAGTATATAATATAATTTATATTACATAACATCTTATGGAAAAGCCCAAATGAACATCTTGGTCAACACAATATATAATATATATTTGCATATACAATATGCTAATATATTATATAATTATATATATAAACTAACACTATTACATATAAATTAATATATAATCATATATATTTGAAATAGCTCATCTCACTCTTTTGTTTATGTAAATTTCAATGCCTGAAATTAATACTATTCTTATTGTAAAAGGCAGTAAGCAGTGAGAAAATTTCTCATCAAGAGACAGCTGAGAGAGAGATCAGCAAACAGGTTACAAGCCAGCAATGAAGGGAAAGGACACTATCTTACCGCTCATGTCAGCATCGGCTGAATTCACACCCACCAGTGGCTTCATTAAGCTCCCTCGTTTCACAGCCCACAGAACCAAAATCAGGGCATTCTCAGGTGGACCCACATATTCTTTCTGATGCTTCTCCAAAAGACTGAAGGAAAGGGAAACACCCCCCAAGACATGCTATGCAGCCACCATCACTCTGATAACCAAAATCAGACAAAGATAACACCACCAAAAAAGGTATCACCAATAGAGAAAATTACAGGCCAGTGCCTTTGATGAATATAGACGCAAAAATTCTTATCAAGTTGTTGGCAAACCAAATACAACAACACATAAAAGAGATCCTACACCATGACCATGTTGAGTTTATCTCAGTGTCATAAAGATGTTTCAGTACACGCAAATCAATCAATGTGATACACCACATCAACAACAAAAAAGACAAGAATGACATGACCATCTTAACAGATTCAGAAAAACTGTTTAATAAAATTCAACATCCACTCCTGATAAAAACTGTTACAAAAGTAACTACAGAGGGAACATATCTCAGCATACTAAAAGCTATTTATGACAAACCCACACCAATATGATACTTAACAGTGAAAAAAGCACTTTGCCTTCTTTCTAAATCTAGAACAAGACAAGGATGCCCATTCACACCATTTCTGTTCAAAATAGTATTCAAAGTTCAGTTCAGTTCAGTTCAGTCGCTTAGTCGTGTCCAACCCTTTGCAACCCCATGAATCGCAGCAGGCCAGGCCTCCTTGTCCATCACCAACTCCCGGAGTTCACTCAGACTCACACACAGCAATTAGACAAGAAAGAAAGAAAATGTATCCAAGTTGCAATGGAAGAGGTAAAACTGTCAGATGACTTGAGCCCTAAAGACTCCACACACAAACTAAGAGCTGATAAACAGACTCAGCAAGGTAGCAGGATCCAAAAACCAACCAAACAAACAAAAAAAGTAAAGGTAAATGGTCTGTCAGATTTTGAACCCCAGCCATATGTCACCAGAGCCCAGTGCTATGAACCCATGACATTAAACTGCCCTGCCTGGCTTCTTACGTGTGGTTGTAAAAAACGAATGAAGCCTTGGCTCACTCCACTGGAAAGTTGTGAGTGCTTCGGCTAATTTATGACATAGCTGTGCCAGGGAGGAAAAGCATTCTCTCCTCACTGTATTTCCAGAGAGACAGCTGTACAGTGATCTTCATGTGACCTTCCTAGCTCTAGCTCCCTCCTAGGGTTTTAATATATGCTTCCTGGATAAACTGAAAAACACAGGAATGAATGAATGCCTACATGCAAAGAAAAAAACCTGAATGCTAATATTAGCTTCTGCTAAAGATGCCACAAGTGTCACAATAGGCTTCTCCGCATACCAGGTATTGTGAAGTCATTCAGAGTTCACATGTCCACAAAGACATCAAATGAATTATTTTAAGCTGTCACTTCTGAGACTAAGCTCTGTGCTGACGAAAATAAGTGAGTAAAGCAGCAGCAATGAAACACGCCCTGGATCCTGACATGGGGTGTGCCTGCGGAACGGAGCAGGAAGTTTTAACAGCTGGGAGGAGGTACAGCAGGAAGCTAGCTTCAATCCTCTTGACTTCAGCAAAGAGAGGCCAGGAAAACACTAGCAAATGAACCTTGCAAGGCACAGATAACACCTCATTTAGCCCATCCCAACAATATCACAGGGGCTTCCCTGGCGGCTCAGATGGTAAAGAATCTGCCTGCAGTGCAGGAGACCCAGGTTTGATCCCTGGGTCCAGAAGATCCCCTGGAGAAGGGAATGGCAATCCACTCCAGGATTCTTGCCTGGAGAATTCCATGGGCAGAGGAGCCTAGCAGGCTACAGTCCTTGCAATCGCAAAGAGTCGGACATGACTGAGTGAGTTTCACTCCACTTCAACAATGTCACACATGTATATTTTGGTGTGTAAGCCCTAGAGGTTTTCTAGAGCATAATTACACAACCAGGGCCCCAGTGCAGCAAAACTCAGTGAAACGGTGTGGCACAGTGATGCTGAGAAGGGCTGAGATCCTCACCTGTCTGTAGAAACCAGTGTCCTTAAGGCTCAAGCAAGCTATAATGAAACAGCCATTTGGGTAACTAAGGATCATGTTAAAAATTAAGAGGATCCCTGGGGGTGGGGGTACCTGAGAGTATTTTGATGCCATCTCTATTTTGATAACACTCTTGCTAGAAAAAGTTATCCATTTACTCTGTATCTCAATTTAGCCAGCCATAAAATGAAGATGATATTCCTTTTTAATCTATAAGCCATATAAAATTATCTAATTCCAGTAATAGGCTAGAGGTCATAGGTCAATAATTCCTCAAAGGTATTCCAAAATTCAAAATGCTGGGAAAACTTTTTTTTTCATAAGGCATTTTACAGCAAGAATTTATCTGACATGAACAGATCTAATGGTGAAAACTGACCTGACATAATCTGAAGCTTCTTATTTATTTAGCACCATGCTAATGCGATTAAGGACATTGTTCAAGACTCTTTTAGGACTGTGATAAAGTATATGGAATATAAGTTGTTTTAATGTTATAAAAGTAAAAAAAAGTTTGCATTTTAAAGTATCAATACAGCTGGTCATAGGGATTAATATTCAACAAATATAAATAGCTCTTACAACTCAACATCAAAAAAAAAAATTAAAAATGGGCACAAGATCTGAATAGATATTTTTCCATAGAGGAAATATAGATGGCCAACAGACACATGAAAAGATGCTCAACATCAATAATCATCCAAGAAATGCACATCAACTCAAAATCACAATGACATATCACCTCACACCTGTTAAAATGGCCATCATCAAAAAGAACACAAATAACATATGCTGGAGAGGGTGTGCAGAGAAGGGACTCCTCCTACACTGCTGCTGGGAGTGTAAATTGGTCCAGTCACTGTGAAGAACTGTATGGAGGTTTCTCAAAAACTAAAACAGAACTACCATATGACCTAGCAATTCCATTCCTGGGCATCTATCTGAAACAAACAAACAAACAAACACACTACCAAAAAGACGTATGTAACCCAGTGTTCACAGCAGCATTATTTCCAATTCCCAACATATGGGAACAACTTCAGTGTCCTTCAATAGATGCATGGGTAGAGAAGTGGCCTAGCTAGATAGACAGGTAGACAGACAGACAGATACAATGGAATACTACTAACCCATAAAAACAGAAATTTTGCCACTTGTAGCAGCTTGGATGGACTTCTATGAAGGTAAGTTAGACAGACAAAGAACAGATACTGTATGATGTTATTATGTGTGGAATCTAAAAAGTACAACATACTCAGTTCAGTTCAGTTCAGTCACTGAGTCGTGTTCGACTCTTTGTGACCCCGGGAATCGCAGCACGCCAGGCCTCCCTGTCCATCACCATGGCTAGTGTATATTAAAAAAAGAAGAAGCAGACCCACAGATATAGAGTACAGACTAGTGGTTACCAGTGAGGAGTGAAGGAGGGGTAACGCCTAGATTTATTTTTTTCATGGTTCAAACTGCTTTAACCTTCAATAACACCAAATCTACAAAATGTAGACCACAACTATCAATGAAACTTAAAACCAGCTGTTTCATCAGTGGTTAAATTCCGTATTCATAAAATATCCTTGCATTTGAAAATAATTTAGATTCAATTTTTCTCACTTTGCAAGAATGCTCATGCATGCACAGTAATTGAGAAATGAGAGCCCCTTAGAAATTGTATTTGTTCTTGTAGTGAAATGATTTCAGAGCAAAATAATGAAAATGCTTCCAAATGTTTATAGAAAAAGAGTATGGTTAGTATGAGATGGAAATCCAATTTAACATATTTTATATAAATTAGAACTTATAATAGTCATAATATTCATGTTGGCCACAAAGAAAAGTGTCAACTCTGTCAATATAAGCTTGAAAGAAGATGATAAATATTGATGTGGAGAGTTCTTCTCTAGGTATGCTCAGCATCAACTAAATCTTTTAGTCTCCTTAACAGTCTGCATTTCTCTGTCCTTAGTTACAGAGATGAGCATCACCAGACATTCACCAGTCAGAAGACACACTCTGGAAAGTGACTGTCATACTAAGTGTCTAGTTAAGCTAACCTGTGGCTCAAAAGAACTCATCACTTGGATTAATAAACTGATTCCAACCCAATCTCAAATAGTAACAAGTGAATGTGGGTCTAAGTCTCAGATGGTCTATGCAGAAACACTAGTTCTACGGGCATGAGCAATGGCTCATACAACAACCCTTAAGCACGGAAATGCCATTCATCGCCAAATTGTGGAAATGGCTTAGCTATCATCACGGCATGCTTCACATAGAAAACTGAAATTCTAAGGGTTTTGCTGACTGAACATTTAATACTCATAACCCTCTATGAGTTAACTTCAATCATTTCCTCCATTTTACAGATACAAAAGCAAGTGCTAAGAGATTCAGAGACATCCCAAGATCAAGCTAGTGATAGATTTGGGATAGGAATCTAGCTTTGCATGTCTCAGGGTCCCAGTTCTTAACCATTATTGTTGTGAGAACTCCTTGCCTTTACCACCCAAAACAACAAGCCCAACAGTCTCATCATTTTCTTTCTCCCCCCAGTATGCAAGATGTTAAATTTACACACACCCTATAAAACAAAAAGATCTCTCATCTTATAGAGCCATATCTCACTATGGAACTAAAGGCTTTTCATACTAATCATATCATTCTGAGGTCAAGTCTTGTATCTTTTCCCCCAAATTCCAAAGAGACACACTCAGAGTCTGCAGTCTTAAAAGAGATCAACAGGGTATCGTGCTCCATTAAGAAGGCAACAGCAGGGACTTCCCTGGTGGCCCAGTTGGCTAAGACTTTGCATTCCCAGTGCAAGATGCCTGGGTTCAATCCCTCATCAGGAAATTAGATTCCATACGCCACAATTAAGACTTGTTTGCATGCCACAGCTAAGACCCAGTGCAGCCAAATAAATAAATAAAAATAGTTTTTTTCAGTTTTATTTATTTATTTTTTACTTTACAATACTGTATTGGTTTTGCCATACATTGACATGAATCCGCCATGGGTGTACATGTGCTCCCCATCCTGAATCCCCCTCCCACCTCCCTCCCCATCCCATCCCTCAGGGTCATCCCAGTGCACCAGCCCTGAGCACCCTGTATCACGCATTGAACCTGGACTGGCGATCTATTTCACATGTGACAATTTACTTGTTTCAGTGCCATTCTCCCATATCATCCTGCCAAAACCCAGAAAAAAATTGATGACAGAAATTAAAGACAAAAAAAGAAAAAAGGAAGCAACTTCAATGACAGAGCAGAGACTGCAGCGCAGCACAGCAAAGCCAGTGGAGCCACTGCTGGGCTTCCACATGGCAATCAGTAACCAGAGAAGAAAGACATTAAACCCATCTCCACTGAACCACATGTCACTAAGAACAACTACCTGGCTTTTAGTGTCTTATTTTCCAGCTTTTTCCCTGCTAACATCGGGCAGAGGCTTCTGTCCTTCAGGAATTCATATCTAATTTGCTAATGGGCATTTAATTTGCTGAGACAAAAGCTGAGGCTCTAATACTTTGGCCACCTGATGCGAAGAGCTGACTCATTGGAAAAGACCCTGATGCTGGGAAAGATTGAAGGAGGAGAAGGGGATGACAGAGGACGAGATGGTTGGATGGCATCACTGCCTCAATGGACATGAGTTTGAGCAAGCTGTGGGAGATGGCGAAGGACAGGGAAGCCTGGCGTGCTGCAGTCCACGGGGTCACAAAGAGTCAGACATGACTGAATATCAGCAACAATGGGCTCAACAATACTGATGAGTGGATCTATAGAGAAGTAAGATCACCAACTTATTTCATATTCCACAGTCCCCAAAACATCAAGATGTCTCTCCATCTATTCCATGGAGAATTCCCCCAAGGCTGAAATGCACCACTGAGGTAGCCATGCTTCCCTTGAAGTGGAAGTGAAGAAGTCATGTGCTTAGGGTAGAGTCTATCACACTAATGTCAGCATGTCAACATCAGATGGACACAGAATCTCTTCTTGCTCTGCTCATGGCTTTTTCCCACAGCAAACATTTATTCATAAAAGAATAAACATTTTTAATTTATATCACGTGGTCTCTAACACCCACCTCATGCTCCAGTAATAGCCCCATTCACAGCTGATCTAGTAACAGATGCTGTAGGATCTGTTTTTGTGAGGAAATGAACAATAATAATATAGAAAGGATATGAGAGCCTCATTGTTTTCAAGCCACTTTTTTCATTTCCGTATTAATGATGCATCATAAAACTTGTACAGAAATGTTATTCCTTTCTTTGACACAAAATGATCAAGAAGAAATCTAAGCTTTAAACAAAATAGTTGACTATTTAACTGCTAAAGGAATACAGCTCCCTCAATAACTTCTGTCTTCCACAGTAACTATTTTCAAAGAACTCACAGGAGATTTGGCCCATGTGGGTTCTTTTAACTGAATAAATATGTTTATACTGAAGTGAGTGGAGACTTCCCTTAACAGTTCCATAGACAGTAGAAGGCAAAACTGAACGTCATCAAAACTACCCTTGAAATTCCCTTTGGAAATCATCACATTGGATATCAATACATATTTCTCAATATATTCAACACCTTGAATGTGATACCAGGAAGGAAGTTTTAGAGTGGATAAAACTAAGCTAGATCCAGAGGTAAGCCCAAGAGATCCTCAGAGTTCAAGCTCAGGTTTACCTTGGTAGGTATAGTAATTAGGGGAGAAGGTACAGTTGAGCCAGTGCACCCATCAGAGAGAAGTCCAAGGTGACAGATGGGAATGCAGAGAGCAGCGAAAGTGCACCATAGTCCCTGGACATATGTTTATAAATGAACAGCTTCTATTCCTGGGAATCCAGACAGGAGTCTTGGTGGGAACCCTGCCAAGAGTCAGCTAAGCGGTGAGGGTTAAGTGTCAGAACAGGAGAAACTATAATTCCTCGTTCTGAAATCAAGCACGTTTGTGTTGGATTCTGGTTCTGCTGCTCATAAGTAATAGCAAATGATCACAATGGTAACACTAACCAGACAGGCCAGCATTCAGAATGATCCAGAAGGATTTTTTTAAAGTATTTATTTGACTGCACCAGGTCTGGGATTGTTTGTTGCAATGCACAGGCTCCTCTCTAGTTGTGGTGTGTGAAACCTCAGCAGTTGTGACATGTAGGCTTAACTACCCTGCAGCATGTTGGGTCCTATCTAGTTCCCCAAGCGGGGATCAAACCCACATCCCCTGAATTGGAAGGTGGATTCTTAATCACTGGACCACCAGGGAAGTCCCTATTGAGAAAGACTGAGGATAAATTGACCATACGTACAGCAGAGGGTCAAGTACAGGAACACATCCTGAAACTGTCAACCTGGGGACTTAGGTAAGGGGGTGGGGGTAGCGGGCCCAGGGCTGGCTTTGCAACTGAGCCTCCTTTGCTGCTACCATTAAATCAAGGGTACTACACTTGGTTTAATGATTTGCTGTCACCATCTTGAAATTCTCAATAATATTTTAATGTTTTGCACCAGGCCCCAGGAATTATGTGGCCATTATGTGTTGGCCATTATGGATGCCAAAGACATTATGAACACTGAAGATATTGCAAGGACCCATGCATGATGGGATAAGGCTCCATTGATTAGGATTGGTTTAGACCTGTTGGAAAACAGTAAAAAAAAAAAAAAAAAAAAAGAGACAAATTTGACAGAGGAATGGGCTCATCTGTTTAATAACAATGATAACTATATAATTTTCTCTCTAGCAGTTATGAATGAGAATGTAAGTGGGTGCTAATAGTAAGATACAACACAACAGGCATGAACTGTGACTCTCCTGGTCAGACTGGGAGAAAAGGTCCCCCTCTAAATAAGCCATTCTAGCAAAATTGTTTAAAGTTATTCTTCAAGGGCAAAGCTGGAAATAAATGAGGAAGGTGACTACAAAGCACATGTGTTCATAGAAAATTCAGGTCTATTTTTGGAGGTGGAAGGAAAAAGTAGTTATATTCTGATATTTGAAAGGGTAATCAATCAGAATAAAATTTTGTGTAGCCAAAAACTCTCTTTGAAAAACTGCCCACATGTCGATCACTGCTAAGGTACATGGAGTTCATTTCACTGTTCTCTCTACTCTCATGCATTTGGAAATTTTGTAATAACCATTTGTAAAAGTAAAAAAAAAAAAAACTTAGATGTTTTTGTTGGCATTATATTAATTGAATAAATATTTAAGTCCTTTAGAATATTATTTTATTAATAATCTGCCATAAAATTACTCTGAAAAATAAAAAGGACAACAACTTGATTTGAGAATGATTTGCCTGTCAAGTGCTCTCCAATCACCAAAGTAAATAAACAGTGTTGTTGCCAGAATTTCTAAATTGAGGGCTTTAGGGATATGACTCTAATTGGAGAAATAATCAAAAAGTCTGTCTTGAAGATCTGTTTACACAGAAATCACATTATTTTTATTTAGATTTCAAGTTGATTTTGAATGGCTTGGATGGTTGTGATGGAGAGCTTATGGGACATTAAAGCCTCCTGTATTACTCCCAAGAGATGAGACTGTACTGCAGATTCAAAGAAACCCCAAATCACAATGGCTTAAGAATAATTAAGAGTTTGTTTCTGGCTTGTGCTACTGTCTGTTGAGAGTTAATAAAGTGCCCTGCCCCTCTCACTCACTGAAAGATCCAGACCATGGGGACCCCACTACCTTGTAACTGAGACATGTGGTCCCTATGTCCTGTGTTGGGAGATGGAAGCTGCAAGGTCACACAGCCTCCAAATATAAGTGACATGCCATTTCCACCAGTATCTCAGCTGAAATCTGTCTTGTGGTACCATCCGATGGCGCAGGGAAGAGTAATGCAGGCAAGCAAGTGGAATATTTGGTTAGTATCACTGTCTCCCAAACATACCCTATGGACAACACTGCAAAAAAGTAAGGCTCGTGATTTTGGGGGTCTTAAGTCCTAAGAGTCTGAGCTGAGCGCCAAATGAGAATTAAAATGGCATTGATTAGTTTGGGACATATTTGTTCGCCAATGAATAATAAAAAGAAGATTGCAGGGTGAAATTTTAACTTTGTAAATCACTTTAGCGATTTACCTTTTTGTGTTTTATTTTCATATAAGAGGCATGATTAATCAAATGAATGTTAACAGAATTCATTCAAACCAGCAGAGCTGATTTTTGTAACTGCCAACTTTCCCAGCCGTTGCCATGGACAACAGTCGTGTTTATTGTGACATCAGTGATGACTTTAGCTGCCTTTTGCATGCGGGCGTGCTCAGTCGCTGTCAAGTCCAGCTCTTTGCAACCCCCTATGTGCTTAGCCAGCCAGGCTCCTCTGTCTATGGGATTTCCCAGGCAAGGATACTGAAGTGGGTTGCCATTTCCTTCTCCCAGGGATTGAACCAGGGATGGAGCCAGAAGATGGCCCAGGCATCTTCTGCATTGGCAGGTGGATTCTTTACCACTGAGCCACCCGGGAAGCCTTAGCTACCTTTGCCTGCACAGCTAACTACCAGACTGGCTCAGCTGGATGGTTTCAGGTGGGGTCTTTCCCTGCGGTTAGATGGTGGCAAGAGTTAGCATCATCTGAAGGCATCTTTTCTCCAAGGTTCACTACTTCTGCAGGACACTGGGATCAGGTGGCGATTGCCTGCCCATCTCTCTCTTTTCATGCCTCTTCACAAGGTGAATCCAGGCTCCACATAGTCTGTAATCTTAGGATAATGGGGCCTCTGCGTGGCAGACAGCTTCTTCTAGAGTAAGCATTCCAAAAGCATAAGGCCCAGACTGCAAGGTTTCTTAGCACCTCGGCTTGCAAGCGCCAGGGTCGCTGCACAGCACCCCACTGGTCAAAAGTGCAAGAGAGGGCCAGCTGAGCTCAAGAGAGGAAGGAAGGCAGAGGTGTGAGGACTGGGAGGCTTGATTCACTGGGGGCCATGTTGAGAGACAAGCTATCATTCACCAGACCTTTTAACTAACCAGACCCTAACTTCCCATACTCTAAATAGTTCATTTTCAAATGCAAGTCCATGTTTGTGAGGTTTATATTAGTCAAGTTTGTTTTCCCACAGTTTTGTCCTTATCCTTTAAAGAAACTGTGAATGGCTGTGACAGTTTGCAAATACATAAGAACTGGTATCAGGTTCCCTGATCTCTGGATTTAAAATGCTAGGATGTCAACTCCAGTTAAGAACATCACTTTGCTATTCTGGCCAGATAGTCAAATATCTGAACGCAAGTATCAGGATGAATGGAAGGATTAGAGAGGGTAGCTCAAGGTTTCTACCTCACATGCACAATCAAACAAATAATGGGGTTGGGGTGGGTGTGGGTGGTTGGGTGTGTGTGTGAATATGGAAGTGGGTGTGTACAGGGGAGTGTGTGCTAGTGTGGGTGTATGTAGGGGGTATATGTGTATGTGTGTGTGTGAGTATGCGTCGGTCTGTAGGTACATATAACACAACCATCTAATGTTCACGGCTCAGCATTAGCTGCAAGGCCAACGAGCTCCTTACTTAGCAAAAACAACTCAGATTAGACAAGGTTCCTCTGTAATCATTACTGAATAAGACAAAAATAAAATGACTCCATAATTAGATCTAAGCATAGAGAAAATAAAAACCATTATCCACATCAGAAAACGGACCAAACATTCCCCAGAAAACATAACCTCACCTCCCAGCAACACTCAATCCAAAGCAAACCCACCTCCTCGTCTCTGACCAAAACCTCCCAACGCAATGCCACAGCTCACTGTGAGCCCCACCCAAGAGCAAGTCTCTCTTACCCCAGCACCTCATCCCCCACCTCATGGATTTCCTGGTCCATCATGAGGATAACATCAGCATACAACATCAGAATGACCAGGATGGGAGTGTGGGTTCTCCTGGCCCCTGGCCATCTCTCCTCCCACCACAGTGATAAAAAACCAACACCAGGGATGGAGAGAAATGTGTTTTACCCCATTTATCAGCTCTGATGAGCCTCAGGGAAGGAGAAGGTGGAAACTAATGACTGAGAGCTTCCTTCCAGCATTTCGTATAGTGTGTCCATTCATTCATGCCATAGACATTTCAGGAGCTGAGGACTGATTTCAATCAAAAACTGAGCACAGGGCGTTTTGTAGGCAGGTATGAAAACAATACATAATCCAGGAAAAACACTCACGGTAGCCGTTTATCAGCAGACCTCTTCCTTCTCTTGCAACAAAACACAGTAGATGAAATGCTGCTTTTCCCCTTCCTGTAACACCAGTCTCTTCAGATCATTCAGACGTCTGCTCTCACCCTTAAATGCTGTCAGTTTTATCTGCCACTAAAAATGACAAGCCTGGGACACCTGGTTGAATTCTCAACTGTTACTTCTTAACCTATCTTTTATTTTTGATTCACTGGTTTTCCATATTAAGGAGATTAACTATAAGTTTCTTACCTACCACGGTTTACTAAAGACCGAGTTTATGAAAAGGCTATCTGTTTGCATGCTAAATTGCTTCACTCGGATCCGACTCTTTCTGAACCCATGGACTGTAGCCCACCAGGCTCCTCTGTCCATGGGATTATCCAGGCAAGGATACTGGAGTGAGTTGCCATGCCCTCCTCCAGGGGATCTTCCTGACCCAGAGATCGAAACTGTGTCTCCTCAAACTCCTGCATGGCAGGCTGATTCTTTACCGTTGAGCCACTGAGGAAGTCCATGAAAGGGCTAGTTCTGAATAGTTGCTCAGTCATAACTGACTCCTTGTGACCCCATGGACTGCAGCAAGACAGGCTTCCCTGTCCATCACCAACTCCCAGAGCTTGCTCAAGCTCATGTCCATCAAGTTGGTGAAGCCATCAAACCATCTTATCCTCTGTTGTCTCCCTCTCCTCCTGCCTTCAATCTTTCCCAGCATCAGGGTCTTTTCCAATGAGTCAATTCTTCACATCAGGTGGCCAAAGTAGTGGAGTTTCAGCTTCAGCATCAGTCCTTCCAATGAATATTCAGGACTGGTTTCCTTTAGGATTGACAGGTATGATCTCCTTGCAGTCCAAGGGACTCTCAAGAGTCTTCTCCAACACCACAGTACAAAAGCATCAATTCTTCAGTGTTCAGCTTTCTTTAACTCTCACATCCATACATGACTGCTGGAAAATCCACAGCTTTGACTAGACGGACCTTTGTCGGCAAAGTAATATCTCTGCTTTTTTAAAGTTATTTTTTTATTGAAGGATAATTGCTTTATAAAATTTTATTGTTTTCTGTCAAACCTCAACATGAATCAGCCATAGGTATACATATATCTCCTCCCTTCTGAACCTCCCTCCCATCTTCCTCCCCATCCCACCCCTCTAGGTTGATACAGAGCCCTTGTTTGAGTTTCCTGGTCCATATAGCAAATTCCTGTTGGCTATCTGTTTTACATATGGTAATGTAAGTTTCCATGTTACTCTTTCCATGCATCTCACCCTCTGCTCCCCACTCTCCATGTCCATAAGTCTATTCTCTGTCTGTTTCTCTATTGCTGTTTTGTAAATAAATTCTTCAGTACCATTTTTCTAGATTCCATATATATGTGTTAAAATACAATATGTATCTTTCTCCTTCTGACTCTCTTCATTCTGTATAATAGGTTCTAGGTTCATCTACCTCATCAGAAATGACTTAAATGCATTCCTTTTTATGGTTTAATATTCCATTGTGTATATGTACCACAGCTTCTTTATCCATCCATCCATCAATGGACATCTAGGTTGTTTCCATGTTCTAGCTGTTGTAAATAGTGCTGCAGTGAACAATGGGATACATGTGTCTTTTTCAACCCTGGTTCCCCAGGGTATATGCCTAGGAGTGGGATTGTTGGGCAAATGGTAGTTTTATTCATAGTTTTTTTAAGGAATCTCCATACCATCTTCCACAATGACTGTATCAATTTACATTTCCACCAACAGTACAAGAGTGTTCCCTTTTCTCCACATCCTCTCCAGCATTTATTGTCTGTAGACTTTTTGATAACGGCCATTCTGACAGGTGTGAGCTGATATCTCATTGTAATTTATATTTGCATTTCTCTAATAATGAGCAATGTTGAACATCTTTTCATGTATTTGTTAGCCATCTGTATGTCTTCTTTGGAGAAATGTCTGTTTAAGTCTTTTTCCCACTTTTTGATTGGGTTGTTTGTTTTTCTGACATTGAGTTGTATGAGCTGCTTATGTATTTTGGAAATTAATCCTTTGTCAGTTGTTTCATTTGCTATTATTTTCTCCCATTCTGAGGGCTGTCTTTTCACCTTGCTTACAGTTTCCTTTGCTGTGCAAAAGCTTTTAAGTTTAATCAAGTCCCACTTGTTTACTTTAGTTTTTATTTCCATTAGTCTAGGAGGTGGGTCATACAGGATCTTGCTTTGATTTATGTCATCGAGTGTTCTGCCTATGTTTTTCTCTAAGAGTTTTATAGTTTCAGGTCTTACATTTAGGTCTTTAATCCATTTTGAGTTTATCTTTGCGTATGGCATTAGGAAGTGTTCTAATTTCCTTCTTTTACGTGTAGCTGTCCAGTTTTCCCAGTACCATTTATTGAAGAGGCTGTCTTTGCCCCATTGTATATTCCTGCCTCCTTTGTCAAAAATAAGGTACGCATAGGTGCATGGGCTTATTTCTGGACTTTCTATCTTTGGATAGAAAGTTCCATTGGTCTATATTTCTGTTTTTTTTGTGCCAGCACCATACTGTCTTAAGGACTGTAGCTTTGTACTATAATCTGAAGTCAGGAAGGTTGATTCCTCCAGCTCCATTCTTCTTTTTCAAGACTGTTTTGGCTGTTTAGGGTCTCTTGTTTCCATATGAATTGAGAAAATTTTTGGTCTAGTTTGGTGAAAAATGCATTTAGTAATCTGATAGCTTGCCTGGAAAATCCCATGGACAGAGGAGCCTGGTGGGCTGCAGTCCATGGGGTCACGAAGAGTCAGACATGACTGAGTGACTTCACTTTCACTTTTCACTTTCATGCATTGGAGAAGGCAATGGCAACCCACTCCAGTACTCTTGTCTGGAGAATCCCTGTTGGACGCGAGCCTGGTGGACTGCCATCTACAGGGTCGCACAGAGTCGGACACTACTGAAGTGACTTAGCAGCAAGGATCACATTGAATCTGTAGATTGCATTTGGTAGTATAGTCATTTTTGCAATATTGAGTCTTCCTACCCAGGAACATGGAATATCTCTCCATCTGTTTATGTAGTCTTTGACTTCTTTCATAGTGTCTTATAATTTTTTGTATACAGTTCTTTTGTCTCCCTAGGTAAGTTTATTCCTAGATATTTCATTCTTTTTGTTGCAATAGTGAATGCAATTGATTCCTTAGTTTCTCTTTCTGATTTTTCATTCTTAGTGTATAGAAATTTAAGTGATTTCTGTGTGTTGATTTTGTATCCTGCAAGTTTGCAAAATTCTCTGATTAGCTCTAGTAATTTTCTGATACTATCTTTAGGGTTTTCCATGTACAGTATCATGTTATCTGCTAACAGTGACAGATTTACATCTTTTTTTCAATATGGATTCCTTTTATTTATTTTTCTTCTCTGCTTGCTACAGCTACGACTTCCAGAACTATGTTGAATAACAGTGGTGAAAGTGGACACCCAAGTCTTGTTCCTGGTCTTAGGGGGCATGCTCTCAGTTTCTCGCCATTGAGAATAATGTTTGCTCTAGGCTTATCATATATGCCCTTTATTGTGTTGCGGTAGGTTACTTCTATGCCCACTATTGAAGAGTTTTAATCACAAATGGGTGCTGCATTTTGTCCAAGACTTTTCTGCATCTATTGAGATGATCAGATGCTTTTTAAGTTTCAATTTGTTAATATAGTGTATCACATTGATTGATTTGAGTATATTGAAGAATCCTTGCATTCCTGGATTAAACCCAACTTTATCATAGTGTATGAGCTTTTTGATGTGTTGCTGAATTCTGTTTGCTAAAATTCTGCTGAGGATTTTTACATCTATGTTCATCAGTGATACTGGACTGTAGTTTTCTTCTTTTGTGTTGTCTTTGTCTGGTTTTGGTATCAGGGTATCAGGTGGCCTCATAGAATGAGTTTGGAAGTGTTCCTTTCTCTGTAATTTGTTGAGAGAGTTTTAGAAGGATAGGCATTAGCTCTTCTCTAAATGTTTGATAGAATTCTCCTGTAAAACCATCTGGTCCTGGCCTTCTGTTTTTGGGAGATTTTTGATCACAGCTTCAATTTCAGTGTGTGTAATTGGATTGTTCATAATTTCTATCTCTTCCTAGTTCACTCTTGGAAGACTAAACTTTTCTAAGAACATGTCGATTTCTTCCAAGTTATCCATTTTATTACCATATAGTTGTTCATAATAGTCTCTTATAATCCTTCGTATTTCTCCATTGTCTGTTGTAACCTCTCCTTTTTCATTTCTAATTTTGTTGATTTGATTCTTTTCTCTTTTCTTCTTGATAAGTCTGGCTAAAGACCGTCAATATTGTTTATCTTCTCAAAGAACCAGCTTTTAGTTTTATTAAGCTTTACTATTGTTTCTTTCATTTCCTTTTCATTTATTTCTGCTCAGATATTTATGACTTCTTTCTTTGTACTAACTTTGGGGGTTCTTTTGTTTTTCTTTTTCCAGTTGTTTTAGGTATAAAGTTAGGTTGTTTATTCAATGTTTTTCTTTTTTCTTGAGGTAGGATTATATTTCTATAAACTTCCCTCTTAGAACTGCTTTCACTGCATCCCATAGGTTTTGAGTTGTTGTGTTTTCATTGTCATTTGTTTCTAGAAATTTTTTGATTCCCCTTTTGATTTCTTCAGCAAGCTGTTGGTTATTTAGAAATGTGTTGTTTAATCTCCATGTGTTTGTATTTCTCATAGTTTTTTTCTTGTAATTGATATTTAGTCTCATAGTGTTGTGGTCAGAGAAGATGCTTGATACAATTTCAATTTTCTTAAATTTACTGAGGTTTGATCTGTGACCCAAGATATGGTCTATCCTAGAGAATGTTCCATGTGCACTTGAGAAGAAGGTGTATTCTGCATTTGGATGGAATGTCCTGAAGATATCAATGAAATCCATCTCATCTAATGCATCATTTAAGACTTGTGTTTCCTTATAATTTTCTATTTTGATGATCTATTGATTGCTGTGAGCGGGGTGTTAAAGTCTCCTACTATTATTGTGTTACTGTCAATTTCTCCTTTTATGCCTGTTAGTGTTTGTCTTATGTATTGAGGTGCTCTGATGTTGGATGCATAGATATTTACAATTGCTATGTCTTCCTCTTGGATGGATCCCTTGATCATTATGTAGTGTCCTTCTTTACCTCTTGTAATATTCTTTATTTTAAGGTTTATTTTGTCTGATACAAGGATTGCAACTCCATCTTTCTTTTGCTTCCCATTTGCACGGAACATATTTTTCCATCCTCTCACTCTCAGTCTATATGTGTCTTTAGATCTGAAGTGGGTTTCTTGTAGACAGCATATATATGGGTCTTGTTTTTGTATCCATTCAGACAGTTGGTGTCTTTTGGTTGGAGCATTTAATCCATTTATTTTAAAGTAATTATTGATATATATGTTCCTATTGCCATTTTCCTAATTGTTTGAGGTTGATTTTGTAAATCTTTTTTCTTCTCTTGTATTTCTTGACTACATAAGTCCTTTTAACATTTGTTGTAAAGCTTGTTTGGTGGAACTGAATTCTCTTAAATTTTGCTTGTCTGAAAAGCTTTTTATTTCTCCATCAGTTTTGAATGACATCCTTGCCGGGCACAGAAATCTTGGTTGTAGATTTTTCCCTTTCAGTACTTAAAATATATCCTGCCATTCCCTTCTGGCCTGCAGAGTTTCTGCTGAAAGATCAGCTGTTAAACTATGGGGTTTCCCTTGTATGTTACTTGCTGCTTTTCTTTTGCTGCTTTTAATATTCTTTGTGTTTAGTCTTAGTTTGATTAGTATTTGTCTTGGTGTGTTTCTCCTTGGGTTTATTCTCGATGGGACTTTTTGTGCCTCTTGGACTTGACTATTTCCTTTCCCATGTTGGGGAAATTTCGACTATAATCTCTTCAAAAACCTTCTCATACCCTTTCTTTTTCTCTTCTTCTTCTGGGACCCCTATAATTTGAATGTTGGTGTGTCTGATATTGTCCTAGATGTCCCTGAGACTATCCTCAGTTTTTTATTCTGCACTTTATTTTGCTCTTCAGAATTTATTTCCACCATTTTATCTTCCAGCTCACTGTATTCTTCTGCTTCAGATATTCTGCTATTGATTCCTTCTAGAGTATTTTTAATTCTAGTAATTGTGTTATTTGTTTCTGTATGTTTATCTTTAATTCTTCTAGGTCTTTGTTAATTGACTCTTGCATAGTCTCCATTTTGTTTTCAAGGTTTTTGATCATCGTTACTATCATTATTCTAAATTCTTTTCCAGGTAGTTTGCCTATTTCCTCTTCATTTATTTGGACTTCTGTGGTTCCAGTTTGTTCCTTCATTTGTGTAGTATTTCTCTGTCTTTTCATTATTTTTTTTTTTTAACTTATTGTGTTCGAGGTCTCCTTTTCTCAGGCTTTAGGGTTGAATTCTTTCTTCCTTTTGGTTTCTGCCCTCCTAAGGTGGGTCTGGTGGTTTGTTTAAGCTTGTACAGAGTGAGATTTGTGCTGAGTTTCTGTTTGTTTGTTTGTTTTTCCTCTGTTGGGCAAGGCTGAGTGAGGTGGTAATCCTGTCTGCTGAAGACTGAGTTCATATTTTTATTTTAATTGTTGTTTAGATGATGCACTCTGCACAGGGTGCTACTGGTGGTTGGGTGGTGCTGGGTCTTGTATTCAAGTGGTTTCCTTTGTGTGAGTTCTCACTATTTGATACCCTCTAGGGTTAGTTCTCTGGTAGTCTATGGTCTTGGAGTCAGTGTTCCCACTCCAAAGGCTCAGGGCTTGATCTCAGGTCAGGAACAGAGAATTCACAAGTGGTTTGTTATGGCATTAAGTGATACTAAAACAGACATCCAAACATGAGAAACCAAAGACGAACACCGCAGAAACGGCAGTTACAAAATCAGGAAAATAATAATTAAAATAACGGAGTACACATAACTACATATACATCCGTGAGCAAAGTGAAAACAGTCCAACAAAAATAAAGTGCAGCAGCTGATCCGACAAACAAAGAAAATAAAAAATCATACTTACAAGTTAAGAACAGAACTAATTAAAGCACAAACTGGAAAACAAAGCTAAAGCAAGGTGCCAAGTGGGGAGTAAAGCAATGAGAACCAAACTAACAAATATGTTGAGAGGAAAGGACAGAAAGGAAAGAAAGAAAGAATAGATATGCAAAGTTAAAGAGAGCTACATCAAGATTATATACATTAAAGATTAACTGCAATGGGGAAAGAACAGTAGGAAAGGGAAAGAAAGGAATAAACACAGAAAAAAAATATAATGGGTTTAAAACAATTAAAATTATAGAAAAGAAAAAAAAAACGGAGGAGAAATAAAACAGGAAAAACAAAAGCAAAACTCCACAGAACTGCAAAAGTCCAACATAGAGGCAGAGATATGTCTCTGCTTTAAAATATGCCATCTAGGTTGTCATAACTTTTCTTAAAAGGAGCAAGTGTCTTTTAATTTCATGGCTGAAGTCACTATCTACAGTTATTTTGGAGCTAAAAACATAGTTTCCAACTGTTTTCATTGCTTCCACATGTATTTGCCATGAACGATGGGACTGGTTGCCATGATCTTCATTTTTTGAATGTTGAGTTTTAAGCCAACTTTTTCATTCTCCTCTTTCACTTTCATCAAGAGGCTCTTTAATTCTTCTTTCCTTTCTGCCATAAGGATGATGCTATCTGCATATCTGAGGTTACTGATATTTCTCCTGGCAGTCTTGATTCCAGCTTGTGCTTCATCCAGCCCAGCATTTCACATGATGTACTCTGCATATAAGGTAAATAAGCCAGATGACAACATACAGCCTTGATGTACTCCTTTCCCAATTTGGAACCGGTCTGTTGTTCCATGTCCAGCTCTAACTTTTGCTTCTTGACCTGCATACAGATTTCTCAGGAGGCAGGTAAGACAGTCTGGCATACCCATCTCTTGAATAATTTTCCATAGTTTGTTGTGATCCACACAGTCAAAGGTTTGGCGTAATCAGGAAAGCAGAAGTAGATGTTTTTGGGGGGATTCTCTTGCTTTTTTGATGATCCAGTGGATGTTGGCAATTGGATCTCTGCCCTCTGTCTTTTCTAAATCCAAATTGAACATCTGGAAGTTCATGGTTTCCTGTATGCTAAAGCCGGGCGTGGAGAATTTTGAGCATTACTTTACTAGCATGTGAGATGAGTGCAATTGTGCAGTAGTTTGAATATTCTTTGGCATTGCCTTTCTTTGAAATTGGAATGAAAACTGACCTTTTCCAGTCCTGTGACCACTGCTGAGGTTTCCAAATTTGCTGGCATATTGAGTGCAGCCCTTTCACAGCATCATCTTTTAGGGTTTGAAATAGCACATCTGGAAGTCCATCACCTCCACTAGCTTTGTTCACAGCGATGCTTCCTAAGGCCCACTTGATATTCCAGGATGTCTGGCTCCAGATGACTGATCACAGGGTCGTGGTTATCTGGGTTGTGAAGATCTTTTCTGTACAGTTCTTCTGTGTACTCTTGCTACCCTTTCTCAATATCTTCTGCTTCTATAGGTCCATACCATTTCTATCCTTTATTGTGCCCACCTTTGCATGAAATGTTCCCTTGGTATCTCTAATTTTCTTGACGAGATCTACAGTCTTTCCCCATTCTATTGTTTTCCTCTATTTCTTTACACTGATCCCTGAGGAAGGCTTTCTTTTCTCTCCTTGCTATTCTTTGGAACTCTGCATTCAAATGAGTATATCTTTTTCTTCTCCTTTGCCTTTAGCTTCTGTTCTTTTCTCAGCTTTTTGTAAGGCCTCCTCAGACAACCATTTTGCCTTTTTGTATTCCTTTTTCTTGGGGATGGTCTTGATCCCTGCCTCCTGTACAATGTTATGAACCTCTGTCCATACTTCTTCAGGCACTCTTTCTATCAGATCTAATCCCTTGAATCTATCTGTCACTTCCACTGTATAATCCTAAGGGATTTGATTTAGGTCATACTTGAATGGTCTAGTGAAGAGTGAAGTCGCTCAGTCATGTTCAACTCTTTGCAACCCCATGGACTGTAGCCCACCAGGCTCCTCCATCCATGGAATTTTCTAGGCAAGGGTACTGGAGTGGGTTGCCATTTCCTTCTCCAGGGGATCTTCCCGACCCAGGGATTAAAACCAGGTCTCTCGCACTGCAGGCAGATGCTTTACTGTCTGAGCTATCAGGGAAGGTGGTCTAGTGAAGGAGGTCTCCATTACCTTCATTACCCCCACCATAGTTTGGTCTCAGGTCAAACAACAGGGATGGAACACAGCTCTGCCCATCAACAGAAAATTGGATTAAACATTTACTGAGCATGGCCCTGCCCATCAGAACAAGACCCTCACAGTCAGTCTCTCCCATCAGGAAGCTTCCATAAGCCTCTTATCCTTATCCATCAGAGGGCAGACAGAATGAAAACCACAATCACAGAAAACTAATGAAACTGATCACATGGACCACGCCTTGTCTCACTCAGTGGAACTGTGAGCAATGCCATGTAGGGCCACCCAAGATGGATGAGTCATTGTGGAGAGTTCTGCCGAAATATGGTCCACCTACTGGAGAAGGGAATGGGAAAACACTTCAGTATTCTTGCCTTGAGAACCCCATGAACAGTATGAAAAGGCAGAAACAGATGACACTGAAAGATGAACTCCCCAGGTTGGTAGGTGCCCAATATGCTACTGGAGAAAAGTGGAGAGATAACTCCAGAAAGAATGAAGAGATGGAGCCAAAGCAAAAACAACACTCATTTGTGGATGTGACTGGTGATGAAAGTAAAGTCCGATGCTGTAAAGAGTAACATTGCATATGAACCTGGATTATTAGGTCCATCAATCAAGGTAAATTAGAAGTGGTCAAACAGGAGATGGCAAGAGTGAACATTGACATTTTAAGAATCAGTGAATTAAAATGGACTGGAATGGGTGAGTGTAATTCAGATGACCATTATATCTACTACTGTGGGCAAGAATCCTTTAGAAGAAATGGAGTAGTCCTCATAGTCAACAGAAGAGTATGAAATACAGTACTTGGGTGCAATCTCAAAAATGACAGAATGATCTCTGTTCATTTCCAAGGGAAACCATTCAATATCACGGTAATCCAACTCGATGCCGCAACCACTGATGCTGAAGAAGCTGAAGTTGAACAGTTTTATGAAGACCTATAAGACCTTCTAGAATTAATACTCAAAAGAGATGTCTTTTTCATCATAGGGGACTGGAAGACAAAAGTAGGAAGTCAATAGACATGTGGAGTAATAGGCAAATTTGGCCTTGGAGTTCAGACTGAAGCAGGGCAAAGGCTAAAAGAGTTTTGCCAAGAGAATGCACTGGTCATAGCAAACACCTTCTTCTAACAACACAAGAGAAGACTCTATACATGGACATCACCAGATGGTCAACACCAAAAATAGATTGATTATATTCTTTGCAGCCAAAGATGGAGAAGCTCTATAAAGTCAGCAAAAACAAGACCAGGAGCTGATTGTGTCTCAGATCATGAACTCCTTATTGCCAAATTCAGACTGAAATTGAAGAAAGTAGGGAAAACCACTAGACCATTCAGGTATGACCTAAATCAAGTCCCTTATACAGTGGAAATGACAAATAGCTTCAAGGGATTAGATCTGATAGGATGCCTGAAGAACTATGGATGGAGGTTCGTGACAGTGTACAAGAGGCAATAATCAAGACCATCCCCGATAAAAAGAAATGAATAAAGGCAAAATGCTTGTCTGAGGAGGCCTTACAATAGCTGAGAAATGAAGAGAAGCTAAAGACAAAGGAGAACTGAAAAGATATACCCAACTGAATGCAGAATTCCAAAGAGTAGCAAGGAGAGATAAGAAAGCCTTCCTCAGTGATCAATGTAAAGAAATAAAGGAAAATAATAGAATGGGGAAGACTAGAGAGCTCTTCAAGAAAATTAGATACCAAGGAACATTTCATGCAAAGGTGGGCACAATAAAGCACAGAAATGGTATGGACTCGACAGAAGCAGAAGATGTTAAGAAAAGGTGGAAAGAACACACAGAAGAGCTATACAAAGAAGGTCTCCATGACTGAGATAACCACGATGGCATGATCGCTCACCTAGACAGAGCCAGACATCCTGGAAAAGTGAAGTCAAGTGGGCCTTAGGAAGCATCACTATGAACAAAGCTAGTGGAGGCGATGGAATTCTGGTTGACTTATTTCAAGTCCTAAAAGATGATGCTGTTAAGGTGATGAACTCAATATGCTAGCAAATTTGGAAAACTCAGCAGCAGCTACAGGACTGGAAAAGGTCATTTTCATTCCAACTTCAAAGAAAGGTAGTGCCAAAGAATCTTTAAATTGCCACACAATTGCACTCATCTTACATGCTAGCGAAGTAATGCTCAAAATTCTCCAAGCCAGGCTTCAGCATACAGGAACCGTGAACTTCCAGATGTTCAATTTGGACTTAGAAAATGCAGAGGAAGCAGAAATCAAATCGCCAACATCCACTGGATCATTGAAAAAGCAAGAGAAACCCAGAACAACATCTACTTATGCTTTCTTGATTACACCAAACCTTTGACTGTGTGGATCACAACAAACTATGGAAAATTCTTCAGGAGATGGGAATGCCAGACTATCTTACCTGCCTCCTGAGAAATCTGTATGCAGGTCAAGAAGCAACAGTTAGAGCTGGACATGGAACAAAAGACTGGTTCCAAATTAGGAAAGGACTACATCAAGCGTGTATGTTGTCACCCTGCTTATTTACCTTATATGCAGAGTACATCATGCAAAATGCTGGGCTGGATGAAGCACAAGCTGGAATCAGGACCGCCGGGAGAAATATCAGTAACCACAGATACACAGATGACACAACCCTTATGGCAGGAAGTGAAGAGGAACTAAAGAGCCTCTTGATGAAAGTGAAAGAGGAGAGTGAAAAAGCTGGCTTAAAACTCAACATTCAAAAAATGAATATATTGACTTCTGGTCCCATCACTTCATGGCAAATAGATGGAGGAAACAATGGAAACAGAGAGAGACTGTATTTGGGGGGGCTCTGAAATCACTGCAGATCATGACTGTAGCCATGAAATTCAAAGATGCTTACTCCTTGGAAAAAAAGCTATGATCAACCTAAACAGCACATTAAAATGCAAAGACATTACTTTGCTCACAAAGGTCCATCTAGTCAAAGCAGTTTTTCCAGCAGTTATGTATGGATGTGAGAGTTGGGACTATAAATAAAGCTGAGCACTGAAGAATTGATGCTTTTGAACTGTGGTATTGGAAAAGACTCTTGAAAGTCCCTTGTACTGCAAGGAGATCCAACCAATCCATCCTAAAGGAAATCAGTCCTGAATATTCATTAGAAGGACTGATGCTGAAGCTGAAACTCCACTACTTTGGCCACCTGATGTGAAGAACTGACTCATCGGAAAAGACCCTGATGCTGGGAAAGATTGAAGGCAGGAGGAGAGGGAGACGACAAAGGATGAGATGGTTGGATGGCATCACCGACTCAGGGGACATGAGTTTGAGCAAGCTCCAGGTATTGGTGATGGACAGGGAAGCCTGTCTTGCTGCAGTCCACGAGGTCACAAAGAGTCAGACAGGACTGAGTGACTGAACTGAACTGAGCCTATTCCAGCCCATCAGAACAAGACCCAGTTTCCCCCACAGTCAAGCTCTTCCATCAGGAAGCTTCCTTAAGCCTCTTATCCTTATCCATCAGAGGACAGACAGGATGAAAACTACAAACACAGAATACTAATGAAAGGGCTAAAGTGTCATCACTTCATCAATTGATAATTCTGCCCAAAACTTTACACTGATGTTTTTTAAGACAGAATGCTTAGATTTGTGACAATTACCCAAAGAAAAAAACTTTCTATTTCTAAATCATAGGTGGATAGCTGTTTGATATTTAGAAGAAATGTTCTGAATGAGAGAGGGAAAATTAAATGGGAGGGTTGAAATTTTTCTAAAGAGAAGTTCACAATATACATTTAAAAAATGATCACACTTCCAGTTTATCACTTTGTATTCCAGATTTGAAGACAGTCACCATTCTCATTTGTCTGTTTCCTTTATTCAAAGTGCAATATACAATGATTTTTATTTGGTAGATATTTTCAAAGCATGTAAAACTTTATGTGTGTTCCTTACAAACTGCAAAGCAATGGGAGAATTCACTTCCTTCTTACAAATATGTTTTCAGATTATTCCAAATGAAAGATGAAATGGTATATTTTTAACTAAAACAATAAATATTTTATAGTCTATGCTTTAGATGTTGCCTATTTGCAAATACTGGATATAAGTCCCTATTTAAACAACAACAACAAAAAGTCCCTTAACCATGCAAAATCATTTCAGAGGAGAAATAGTACCTAAAGGCCGAAAAGTTGTATTCTGCTCAGCTCAAAATGGAATTATTTGTTAAAATTATTTTCAGTTGCCTTAAATTAGTTTAAATACATTAGAAATAGTACTGCCCACCAGTACTAGGATCCTGGAATCTGATGAAACTAGCCCTATGTTACTGGATAAGTTAATTAAAGTTTCAGGCTGTCTGTCCCCTCATTTGTAAAATACTGCATTCTATCCTAGAGACAGTGAAAGTTTTAATGAAATAGTACATGTAAATAAATTAGCAGACACCATATAGTGAGTGCTCAATAAATGTTGAGTGTGATGATAACAATTATGAAGGAAAGGTGATGATATTAATTTTCAAATGAGTAGGTGTCTTGTCACGTGTAATGATTTACCCAATACTGTATCTATATGTGTGTCTATCTTGGGTTTGCAAATAGTGTGTTGAAAACAAATAGGAAATGATCCATTGGATTCATAGCAAGTATTAATATAAATACATGACTCAGTATTTTTTCTGAATGTTCTGCTGACACCAAACATCAAAGAAAGATACAAGGCTGGAATCCAGGAGTGAGCTGCAATTGTATCCTCTATATCAGGCTGAGAACTGGTGGAAGTGAAGTGAAGTGAAGTCGCTTAGTCGTGCCCGACTGTGACCCTGTGGACTGTAGCCCGCCAGGCTCCTCTGTCCATGGGATTCTCCAGCCAAGAATACTGGAGTGGGTTGCCATTTCCTTCTCCAGGGGATCTTCCTGACCCAGGGATCGAACCCGGGTCTCCCACATTGGAGGCAGACGCTTTAATCTCTCAGCCAGAGGGACTTTCAAAGACAGAAGCCAATAAGCTTATTATAATGCAAACAGAAAATATAAAGGTTTTGGTAATAAACACAGGTTGAAAGGGAAGGATTAGAGGATGAGTTACAAAGAAGAAAAGTAATTATCCTGAGTGGGCTAAGGGTGTAAAAGGATTACCACCCACCAGGCCAACTCAAGAGAATAAATCTCACAGCTCTCAGCAGGTGATCCTGTAAATATTCACATAATATTTCTAAAATGAAATGCTGCTGTTAGAGAAACAAAAGGGTGAAATGGGTCGTGCCATGTAGGTGTATCCGTCAGAAAACAGTCAGAAAAACTGCTGGAAACCAGGACTCGAACCAGGCGGTCCAATAGAAGGTATTTAAATACAGAGCAGTAGTTATAAGGGTGTTGGTAGAACTAAAACAGAGCAAATAAAACAGGGGCAGGTGAGAAAGCTGCTAGCCCTCTAGGGCTGGGGAGGATGGGGGCTGTATCTGAAGCAAAAATGGGAGTCAAATCCACACAAGGGCTCAGACATGGAGAGAAACTGCCTGAAGCAAACACAAATCCTGTCTCTTTCTAGTTCACCAAAATGCCTGCCATTGGGAGAACCTATATAGCAGTTAGTTAGCAAGGGAGCCTGGGAGAATAGGTATCAAGGCAAAGGCATGGAGTAGATTTGAAAGCAAATGATCAGATGACCGGCACAACAATCAGTCACCAAGGACACCTATGAAATAGAGAACAAGAGACCACTCCTTTCACTTAAAGTTAAAGGGAACCCTCAAATCAAAAGAGATGACATCAACATTAGTTTTCCCGAGTATCATTTGGAAATAAGGTTGGGTTATGTCCCTCATCAAAAAGGCACCATAAATATTGGAAGTCTCCCCACATAATCAGACTTCTTTCTGCATGCAAGAAGGTCCAAGGAAATCCATTTTCAGTTGTTAATCTATTCTTAGCTTTTATAGCTATCAAAGAATTCAAGGAAAAAACATAGGGAAATGTGTACAGAATGGTCTTAACTTTAATTTTCCTAAGATATTATAACTTATACAAATACCATCTAGCAATTTCCTAATTTTATAAAATAAGGATATTGTAATACCAAAAAACTAAGTCCTATCCTGACTGCCTTGTCTTTACTTTTCTCATTTTGTTGCAGCCTCTGAAAAGTGTTCAGATCCTGTACAGAATCACAGAAGGACAATACTACCTTATCTCAAAGGGAGGTTCCCAAAAGGATCATATTGACTTGTAAAACTGAATGAGCTCTGCAGGGAAAAACACAGAATCCTGGACCAACTAAATCTGTACAAGCTTGGTCAATGTCATCTCTGGGTCCCACCTCCCCTAAGCTGTAAAAATTAGGTTAGACCAGCTCTCTATCCTCAGGGCAAGCGCAGAGATGTAAGCACCGACTTGCTCAGCTCAGTCTCACTGAAGTGTGAGAAGAAGGGAACCACCAAACCCAGTTCCTGACCCAGTGTGCATACTCAGGTCTTACCCACCAAGTGGGTGGCAGAGGACCCCTGAGCACTCAAAGCAGCTCCCCTGACAGTCCTTCAGCCCTCTCTCTCTGTGCCACCATTTTTCTCAGCTCACATTCACGAAGCAATATATCCCCCAAATTGACCAGAAAAGATCTCATCCACCCACGATGCCCATGAGGGTGGAGCCAGGACCTCATTTTTTTCCACCAACTAGTTTAATATAAAAACGGCATGGTGATAAAAGATAGCCTAATAGAAGATTTCATTCTTCTCTTATTAAATTTAATCATTTTATTGACAAACGTCAATCTGTAATTGCAAAGAAAACAAAAGATGGAAAGAAAAAGACATAAAGAGTTCTCTCATTATGCTGATGCTGGATTAAATTATCACCAATACTAAATTTCTACAGAAAATTAACAAAATGGGGTGGGATGGGTAGCATGAATATAAACCATTGATAACATGCCCCTCATATAATCACTGCAGCAAACCCAAGTGACCTGAAAAGTCCAACAGAGAACTCTGATCAATAAAGTAAAAGACAAGTGGGGGTTTATTTATCTTTGGCTTCTTAACTAATAGGTTATTTAAATGCAGGTCCTGCTCAGAGCGGCTTCAAAAAGAAGCCCATGTGGTCACAGGGTGTCACCAACAGCAAAGGTCCTGCTTTGCTTACAGACAGGCCCATGACAGCACCTGCTGGCTTCATTGCCCAAGAGGTTAAATGGTGCTCAGTACTGCTTGACCTGAAGCGAGGTTGGTTATCACCCTGAGTAAGTAGGCAAAAAATACAACAACAAGGTGATTCTCTGCAGTATTAATGCATCCTCTGACATATCAAGCTACATGCTCAGAGTCCTGTGTCCAGGTACACACACAGGGAGTGTACCCAGTTTCCTGGCATTAAAGGGCAGAAGGGATAAATCTTGGGTTGAAGAAAAAAGGCACAATTCACTTCCAATGGTTCCTAGATTGATTTCATCAGCTTCCCCTGAGAAGAGCTTTGTAACACTTTTATGTCACTGTCAGAGCCCCGACACAACACTTGAAGTCTAGAAAAGTCACCAGTGAGGAACTACACAGCCCTTTTTCGAGGAAGCCACCTGCAAAGGGCGCCGGGATAACAGCCTGACACCAACCACGCTTGCCCAGAGACAGCACAATTGCAACTCTGAGCACACCTGCAGGGAAACCAATGTGTAAAGGTTCTTAAAAAGAGCATCTTACCTGATGCGGCTGTGAGCTAGACCATCTGCTGTAGGAAGGGACACTGGACGGCTTGCTGGCTGCGGTTCTCTACAGAGGGAAAGAGAAAAAAAGTCATACTGTCACACAGACTGAATACACTCTATACTTCCTTAAATGAAATGAATGGTGTACAGTTCCGCACTTAGTGCGTGGCTAGCCCACGTCCAAGGTCAGAGGCAGTGGCCGTGAGTGCCAGGCTGTGACAGTGCAGGAACGGCAGAGGGGAGCTACCCACGTCCAAGGTCAGGGGTGGCGGCTGGCCGGGAGGAGCCACCCCACGTCCAAGGAGCAGTGGCTGCGCGGGTGCAGGAGGGCCTAGAGGAGCTGTCCCATGTTCAGGGTCAGGAAGAGCGGCAGTGAGGAGACAGCCCTTGTCCAAGGTATGCGTTTTGCTGGAACAACTGTGAAGAGATACCCCACGTCCAAAGTAAGAGAAACCCAAGTAAGATGGTAAGTGTTGCAAGAGAGCATCAGAGGGCAGACACACTGAAACCATACTCACAGAAAACTAGTCCATCTAATCACACTAGGACCACAGCCTTGTCTAACTCAATGAAACTAAGCCATTCCCGTGGGGCAACCAAAGACGGGCGGGTCATGGTGGAGAGGTCTGACAGAATGTGGTCCACTGGAGAAGGGAATGGCAAACCACTTCAGTATTCTTGCCTTGAGAACCCCATGTACAGTATGAAAAGGCAAAATGATAGGATACTGAAAGAGGAACTCCCCAGGTCAGTAGGTGCCCAATATGCTACTGGAGATCAGTGGAGAAATAACCCTAGAAAGAATGAAGGGATGGAGCCAAAGCAAAAACAATACCCAGCTGTGGATGTGACTGGTGATAGAAGCAAGGTCCCATGCTGTAAAGAGCAATATTGCATAGGAACCTGGAATGTCAGGTCCATGAATCAAGGCAAATTGGAAGTGGTCAAACAGGAGATGGCAAGAGTGAACGTCGACATTCTAGGAATCAGCGAACTAAAATGGACTGGAATGGGGGAATTTAACTCAGATGACCATTATATCTACTACTGCAGGCAGGAATCCCTCGGAAGAAATGGAGTAGCCATCATGGCCAACAAAAGAGTCCGAAATGCAGTACTTGGATGCAATCTCAAAAACGACAGAATGATCTCTGTTCGTTTCCAAGGCAAACCATTCAATATCACAGTAATCCAGTCTATGTCCCAACCAGTAACTCAGAAGAAGCTGAAGTTGAATGGTTCTATGAAGACCTACAAGACCTTTTAGAACTAACACCCAAAAAAGATGTTCTTTTCATTATAGGGGACTGGAATGCAAAAGTAGGAAGTCAAGAAACACCTGGAGTAACAGGCAAATTTGGCCTTGGAATACAGAATGAAGCAGGGCAAAGACTAATAGAGTTTTGCCAAGAAAATGCACTGGTCATAGCAAACACCCTCTTCCAACAACACAAGAGAAGACTCTACACATGGACATCACCAGATGGTCAACACTGAAATCTGATTGATTATATTCTCTGCAGCAAAAGATGGAGAAGTTCTATACAGTCAACAAAAACAAGACCAGGAGCTGACTGTGGCTCAGATCATGAACTCCTTATTGCCAAATTCAGACTTAAATTGAAGAAAGTAGGGAAAACCACTCGACCATTCAGGTATGACATAAAACAAATCCCTTATGATTATACAGTGGAAGTGAGAAATAGATTTAAGGGCCTAGATCTGATAGATAGACTGCCTGATGAACTATGGACTGAGGTTCGTGACATTGTACAGGAGACAGGGATCAAGACCATCCCCATGGAAAAGGAATGCAAAAAAGCAAAATGGCTGTATGGGGAGGCCTTACAAATAGCTGTGAAAAGAAGAGAAGTGAAAAGCAAAGGAGAAAAGGAAAGATACAAGCATCTGAATGCAGAGTTCCAAAGAATAGCAAGAAGAGATAAGAAAGCCTTCCGCAGAGATCAGTGCAAAGAAATAGAGGAAAACAACAGAATGGGAAAGACTAGAGATCTCTTCAAGAAAATTAGATACACAAGGGAACATTTCATGCAAAGATGGGCTCGATAAAGGACAGAAATGGTATGGACCTAACTGAAGCAGAAGATATTAAGAAGAGGTGGCAAGAATACACAGAAGAACTGTACAAAAAAGATCTTCACGACCAAGATAGTCATGATGATGTGATCACTCACCTAGAGCTAGACATTCCGGAATGTGAAGTCAAGTGGGCCTTAGAAAGAAAGCAACACTATGAACAAAGCTAGTGGAGGTGATGGAATTCCAGTTGAGCTATCTGAAATCCTGAAAGATGATGCTGTGAAAGTGCTGCATTCAATATGCCAGCAACTTTGGAAAACTCAGCAATGGCCACAGGACTGGAAAAGGTCACTTTTCATTCCAGTCCCAAAGAAAGGCAATGCCAAAGAATGCTCAAACTACCACACAATTGCACTCATCTCACACGCTAGTTAAGTAATGCTCAAAATTCTCCAAGCCAGGCTTCAGCAATACGTGAACCGTGAACTTCCTGCTGTTCAAGCTGGTTTTAGAAAAGGCAGAGGAACCAGAGATCAAATTGCCAACACCCACTGGATCATGGAAAAAGCAAGAGAGTTCCAGAAAAAACATCTATTTCTGCTTTATTGACTATGCCAAAGCCTTTGACTGTGTAGATCCCAATCAACTGTGAGAAATTTTGAAAGAGATGGGAATACCAGACTACCTGACCTGCCTCTTGAGAAATTTGTACGCAGGTCAGGAAGCAACAGTTAGAAGTGGACATGGAACAACAGACTGGTTCCAAATAGGAAAAGGAGTACGTCAAGGCTGTATATTGTCATCCTGCTTATTTAACTTCTATGCAGAGTACATCATGAGAAATGCTGGGCTGGAAGAAGCACAGGGGAATCAAGATTGCTGGGAGAAATATCAATAACCTCAGATATGCAGATGATACCACCCTTATGGCAGAAAGTGAAGAGGAACTAAAAAGCCTCTTGATGACAGTGAAAGAGGAGAGTGAAAAAGTTGGCTTAAAGCTCAACATTCAGAAAACGAAGATCATGGCATCTGGTCCCATCACTTCATGGGAAATAGATGGGGAAACAGTGGAAACAGTGTCAGACTTTATTTTTTTGGGCTCCAAAATCACTGCAGATGGTGACTGCAGCCATGAAATTAAAAGACGCTTACTCCTTGGAAGGAAAGTTATGACCAACCTAGATAGCATACTCAAAAGCAGAGACACTTTTCTAACAAAGGTCTGTCTATTCAAGGCTATGGTTTTTCCTGTGGTCATGTATGGATGTGAAAGTTGGACTGTGAAGAAAGCTGAGCACCGAAGAATTGATGCTTTTGAACTGTGGTGTTGGAGAAGTCTTTTGAGAGTCTCTTGGACTGCAAGGAGATCCAACCAGTCCATTCTGAAGGAGATCAGCCCTGGGATTTCTTTGGAAGGAATGATGCTAAAGCTGAAACTCCAGTACTTTGGCCACCTCAGGTGAAGAGTTGACTCATTGGAAAAGACTCTGATGCTGGGAGGGATTGGGGGCAGGAGAAGAAGGGGACGACAGAAGTTGAGATGGCTGGATGGCATCACGGACTTGATGGACATGAGTCTGAGTAAACTCTGGGAGTTGGTGATGGACAGGGAGGCCTGGTGTGCTGCGATTCATGGGGTCTCAAAGAGTCGGACACGACTGAATGACTGAACTGACTGACTGACTGACAGTTCCCAAAATTAGCACATCTTAGAGTCTATCCTGAATATTTATTGGAAGGACTAAAGGTGAAACTGAAACTCCAATATTTTGGCCATGTGATGTGAAGAGCTGATTCACTGGAATAGATCCTCATGCTGGGGAAAGGGAAGTCAGGAGCATAACAGAGGGACAAAGGCTGAAATAGTTGGATGGCATCATCGCCTTGAGTTTGAGCAAATTCCAGGAGATGGTAAAGGACAGAGAAGGCTGGCGTGCTGCAGTCCATGGGGTCACAAAGAGTCAGACACAACTGAGTGATGGAGCAACAGCATAGAGTCTATCTGAGCTAAGTCTGTTCCATTTCTTCTAAAACATAGTCTCCTCAACAAGTATAAATATATATATATGGACATTGAAGTCAAGATATCTGGAGCCAAGTCTTAGCTGATACCAGTTATTTAACTTGGTACAAGTTACCCCCTGCTCTCTGGCTTGACTTTCTCTTCTATGAACCCAGAATAAATCAGTTTTGTTTTGCAGGCTTCCTGTGAGGGTCACATATGATAATAGTTGTGAAGCACTTTGTATAGTAAAGAACTATGCAAATATAAGGCATCCATTCAACAAGCAGAAAATAAGACTTTGCTATCCATTTCTGTCTGAAGCAAAACTGGTTTACAAACACCCAAGTTAATAAATGAGGTCATGGGACAGTTGTTTATTCTTTATTAAGTTAAAAAAATTTAATTTGAAGATAATTGCTTTACAATGGTGTATTAGTTTCTACTATACAACCATGTGAATCAGCTATACGTATATCCCCTTCCTCTTGAGCTTCCCTCACAGCCCTCCATCCTACCCTTCTGTATCATCACAGAGCACTGAGCTGAGCTCCCTGTGCTCTACAGCAGCTTCCCACATGCCAGTGCATTTATGACAATTCTACTCTCTCAATTCAGTTATCCTTGTTATAAAAAGACCCTTTATCTTACAAGATGACCACACCATTGCTGGTCAACGCGGGCTCGCAAAAATGACCCAAGCTCACCATAGAGGAGCTCACGCAAAAACCATTCTCATCACCACTTTCTTTGCTTACTTCTACCATGGAGGCTAGAAAAGCTACAAGCTCACTCTGAGTAATTCTTCTCATCAATACTGGCCCATGAGACGTGACCGTGATTCTGCTGTGGGTGATATGGGAGTTCTGGGAAACATTTTGCTTTTCTGACAAAGGGGGAAAGATAAGGCTTATGCCTTCCACATCACTCTTCTTTCTCACTACATGCAGATATGCTACATGGGAGCTGCAGCAACCATTTTGTAACCAAGAAGACAAGGCTGAACCACTATCTTTGATCTTGTTAAGCAGCTGAACCGTGACTTACGGCTACTGTGATATGCTCAGTCGCTCAGTTGTGGCCTTCTTTGTGACCCAATGGACTGTAGCCCTCCAGGCTCCTCTGTCCATGGAAATGTCCAGGCAAGGATACTGGAGTGGACTGCCATTTTCTTCTCCATCCTGGGTACTACTTTTGCCTAAACCCTCCTTGTGTTGTTGACAATAATCATGTTTGTCTGCTAACTGCAAGGTGTAATGCAATGCTCTATTAGCTCATTCAGATGAAGAGTCAAATTATACGAATTTAATTCTGCAGAAGTTTGTGGATGTTTCAGGCAGAGAGAACAAATAGACAGAGGCATGAAGATGTGAAAGTGATTGATACACTTGAAAAATGATCAATAGATCAATATAGCATGGCCAACTCCTGCTTCCGCCATTTCTGTATTCCATCTGCTTTTCAGGACCACTGTGTGATTCTGGGCCAATCTTTGCTGATTACGACAGCTGCCCTGTCTCTCTGCAATGGCAAGCCTGGAGTGCTGGCTGCTGCTGTGTCCTGCCTGCTCTGATCAGCTTCCCTCTGCACCTGCCTCTCTGTGGGCGCAGGGCTGGGACCAGTTCTCAGGCCCTTCCAGTCTCTCCTGGCCCACTGAGGTCCATGAGATCAGACCCAAGAGCAAGTGTGAGAGAAGCGTCTCTGTTTTCAACTTAGATGGAAGGAGAACCTCAAGGAGGAGCTAGAAGTTGAATCAAAATCTTCATTATATTTCCTCAGGGAGAAGTAACAGGAATGATCTTACCACTGAAGGACCATGTGCATTCTCTGATGTTCACTTTCCTAATTGTGAAATAAGGTCTCCATGCTGCCTTCCCATCTAGCCCCAAATCCACTCAATTCAATGATTCTAATATATTCACATTTAGACTATATAAATGATTACCTATTATAGTGGCAACACCGGCTTTCCATGAAACGATCTGATTCCTTTCAATACTATGAGCTTAAACTTCTCAAATCTCAATTAACTAGATAAGGTTCATAATCTAAAATAACTTTTTGCCTAGATATTTTAACAGAGTCCATCTTCTCTACACTTTTAGGAACAAGCTGTCAGCTCATTTTCCAGCCCAACAGTTTGGGCTTCAGTGAAGTCCCTTTATGTCTCTTTAAATGCTAGATTTTAGAATTCACCATGAGACTAATGTTGGAGGTATCATGTCTTAAGAACACAATTCATCATTGTTTAAAGTCACAATATGGGTTTCTAAAATTGTAACAATGAATTTTATATTTACTATCAAAAAATTGATCTTTGAATTTTTTGATTGAGATATAATTGACACATAGCATTAAGTTCAAGGTCTATAGCTTGTTGATTTGATACATTTATATACTGCCATATGATGATAACTGTAGCGTAACACCTCTGTCAGATTACACAGTTACCCTTTCTTTTTTGTGGTTAGAACAATTAAGATCTAGTCTGTGAGTAACTTTGAAGTTTATGACAGAGTGTTATTGACTGTGATCACTATGCTGTGCATTAGATATCTGAAACTTTTTTATCTACTAGTTGAAAGTTGGTATCCTTAAACAATGCCTTCCTCCCCCCAGCTCTTGCTAACCACCATTCTACTCTCTGTTATTATGATCTTGACTTTTTAAAATATGTATTGATTTGGCTGTACCAGGTCCCAGCTACAGCATGTGGGATCTTTGATCCTTGTCTCAACATGCGGGATTTTTAGTTGTGGCATGCAAACTTCTAGTTGGGGCATGTGGGATCTAGTTCCCCAACCAGGGACTGAACCTGGGCCCCTACATTGGGAGCACAGTCCTAGCCGCTGAACCACCACTGGACACATTGGTGTAATGTCTTCCAAGTCCAGCCACGTAGTCACAAGTGGCAGGATTTCCTTTCTTGTGGTTGAATAGTATTCTGTTGTGTATACATCTTTTATATCCTAAGTGTTGATGAACACTTACTAGGTTGCTTCCATATCTTGGCTCTTGTGAATAAACATGGCTTAGGCTTGACAGCACAGACATCTAGGCAATATCCTGTTTTCTTTCTCTTTGTATACACACCCAGCAGTGGGATTGCTGGGTCATACAGTGCTTCTAGTTTTAATCTTTTAAGTAGCTCCCATACTCTTCTCTGCAGTTCAGTTCAATTCAGTTCAGTCGCTCAGTCGTGTCCGACTCTTTGCAACCCCATGAATCGCAGCACGCCAGGCCTCCCTGTCCATCACCAACTCCCGGAGTTCACTCAGACTCACATCCATCGAGTCAGTGATGCCATCCAGCCATCTCATCCTCTGTCGTCCCCTTCTCCTCCCACCCCCAATCCCTCCCACCATCAGAGTCTTTTCCAATGAGTCAACTCTTCTCATGAGGTGACCAAAGTACTGGAGTTTCAGCTTCAGCATCATTCCTTCCAAAGAAATCCCAGGGCTGATCTCCTTCAGAATGGACTGGTTGGCTCTCCTTGCAGTCCAAGGGCCTCTCAAGAGTCTTCTCCAACACCACAGCCATTTATCCTCCTACCAATAGTGTAGGAAGATTTCCTTTTCTCTACATTTTGGTCAGCACTTATCTTCCTGAAATCTTCAGTTTTTACAAATGAAATTTAAATTGTGATAATCAAACTATAAGCACTGACATTCAAAATACATTTTAAAGAAAAGTGTAATAATGAGTGACCTGCAGCATATGACTCAGATTCTTAAGGAACCTTGAAGCAGTAAGAGCCGAAGGTGGGCACTTGTGGAGCTGAGTGCACTATGAACTGGACTCTGCCTGCTCCGGGTAGGTATCGCAATACTTCCACGCCCACGCTGCGCTTTTCTCTAAAGGCCACACCGCACGTCAGCGCTGACGTAAGCATGATTAACTTCATATTGATAACTGCGGTCTTGTGATTTACATGCTTCACATCGTTCCGGTGCTAAGATGCTCAGAATAAATGTAAAAGGCAAGAGAGACAACAAAGCACCCGGCAACCTGGGCAACATTAAGTACAAATTTAAAAGTCATAACAACATTCGGGACTTCCCTGATGGTCCAGGGGTAAAGAATTTGTCTTCCAGAGCAGTGGGTGTGGGTCTTGATCCCTAGGCAGGAAACTTACTATTCCACATGCCTCGGGGAAACTCAGCCTGCATGCCACAACTAGAGAAGCCTGAGCACCCAGCACAGACCAAAAAAAAAAATCGCAATAACATTCATAATCACAAAATAGCTTCTGACGGATGTGGCTGTAGTTGAAAATCAGTCTCATAGCAAAAAACATGAAATCTGGTTGGGCTTCCTTCGTGTGCTTTTAAATAAAGCAGCCATAATGTGTGGATTGGATTTCAGCTTAGATGAAAATAAACTCATCTGACAAACCAGATAACTAACCGTTCATACCCTCACCCTGCTCCTGGTAGACCCCTGAGAAACCAGTCCCAGATTAGAATAAATCAAAGGGCAGTCCCAGATTAGAATAAAGAAGCTTGTTGGTGTCAATGCAAATTTTCTGATCCAGGGAATTCACAAGTCTCTGAGAGTAGGATCCAGCAATTTGCATTTTTAAGAGGCTCTTCAATGGATTCACATTAGATCTTACAAGCAAAAAAAAAAAAAAAGAGAGAATGCAGACTAATCCTAGCATGCCCTTCTTCTGCTGCAGGCATCCACTGAAAGACAAGAATTATGAAGAGTAGAGGCAAGAAGACCCAAGGATATTATTGAGCAGTTTTCTCTCAACAGATAAAACAATCTCTCAGACTCCAGAGAAATATTTCTGGAAACTGTGGGCAGACATTTGGGGAAAAAGAATCTAATTTTTAATCTACAGATATGGATTAAACTTTGAACCACCAAACATTGAATTAAATGGGCAGACAAGGGTTTCAGTTTGGATTTCCACTCCCACCCCACACACCCTGCCCTTGGAAAACCTTTCCTAAGTACCAAGAATAGACTCTGCCCTTTGGATATGTTTCTGACCTACTCCTTATCTTGTAATTGCCTTCTCAACGCAGCTTTCTCTTTCCTGGTTGTCCAGTGGCTAAGACTTCATGCAAGGGGCCTAGGTTCAATTCCTGGTCAGGGAACTAGATCCACATGCCCCAACTAAGATCGAGTGAAATCAAATGAATGAGTAAGTAAGTATTTAAACACAGCTTTCTCTTATAGATTGTACATCCCACAAGGTTAAAGGGATGGGCAGGGGGAGTAAGTTGGGGCTAGATCTTATTCACTTACCTAACCAGGAATGCCTGTACCTAGTAAGTAGTCAGTTCAGTTCAGTCTCTCAGTCGTGTCTGACTCTTTGCGACGCCATGAATCGCAGCACACCAGGCCTCCCTGTTCATCACCATCTCCCAGAGTTCATTCAGACTCATGTCCATCGAGTCCGTGATGCCATCCAGCCATCTCATCCTCTGTCGTCCCTTTCTCCTCCTGACCCCAATCCCTCCCAGCATCAGAGTCTTTTCCAATGAGTCAACTCTTCTCATGAGGTGGCCAAAATACTGGAGTTTCAGCTTCAGCATCATTCCTTCCAAAGAAATCCCAGGGTTGATCTCCTTCAGAATGCACTGGTTGGATCTCCTTGCAGTCCAAGGGACTCTCAAGAGTCTTCTCCAACACCACAGTTCAAATGCATCAATTCTTCAGTGCTCAGCCTTCTTCACAGTCCAACTCTCACATCCATACATGACCACAGGAAAAACCATAGCCTTGACTAGACAGACCTTAGTCAGCAAAGTAATGTCTCTACTTTTGAGTATGCTATCTAGGTTGGTCATAACTTTTCTTCCAAGGAGTAAGCATCTTTTAATTTCATGGCTGCAGTCACGATCTGCAGGGATTTTCGAACTCCCCCAAAATAAAGTCTGACACTGTTTCCACTCTTTCCCCATCTATTTCCCATGAAGTGATGGGACCGGATGCCATGATCTTCGTTTTCTGAGTGTTGAGCTTTAAGCCAACTTTTTCACTCTCCTCTTTCACTGTCATCAAGAGGCTTTTTAGTTCCTCTTCACTTTCTGCCATAAGGGTGGTGTCATCTGCATATCTGAGGTTATTGATATTTCTTCCGGCAATCTTGATTCCAGCTTGTGTTTCTTCCAGTCCAGCGTTTCTCATGATGTACTCTGCATAGAAGTTAAAGAAGCAGGGTGACAATATATAGCCTTGACGTACTCCTTTTCCTATTTGGAACCAGTCTGTTGTTCCATGTCCAGTTCTAACTGTTGCTTCCTGATCTGCATACAGATTTCTCAAGAGGCAGGTCAGGTGGTCTGGTATTCCCATCTCTTTTAGAATTCCCCACAGTTTATTGTGATCCACACAGTCAAAGGCTTTGGCAAAGTCAATAAAGCAGAAATAGATGTTTTTCTGGAACTCTCTTGCTTTTTCCATGATCCAGCGGATGTTGGCAATTTGATCTCTGGTTCCTCTGCCTTTTCTAAAACCAGCTTGAACATCAGGGAGTTCACAGTTCATGTATTGCTGAAGCCTGGCTTGGAGAATTTTGAGCATTACTTTACTAGCATGTGAGATGAGTGCAATTGTGCAGTAGTTTGAGCATTCTTTGGCATTGCCTTTCTTTTGCTCAGTAAACATGAAGTCAAACTTAACCTTATCACCTGTATGGAGACATTGGTGATGAAAATGATGTTTTTAAAGGCAAATATCCATAAGAATTGGTATGATTCAGGACTTCCCAGGTGGTCCAGCCGCTGAGACTCCATACTCCTAATGTGGGGAGCTGGGGTGGGGGGAGAGAAGGTCGGGGCTGTCTTTGATCCCTGGTCAGGAAACTAGATCCCACATGCCCCAACTAAAGATCCTGCATACTGCAGCTGAGACCCAGTGCAGCCAAATAAACATATTAAAAAAAAAAAAAGGGTAGGATTCAAGAGCCCCAGTGGTACTTGAACTTCTTAAAAACATACCACTGTCGCCTTAGACTTCAAGATATTAGGATGGAGAATTTTCTTAATATGGTTTCATAGAAAACATCCCTCAAGTAACGAGGGCAAGAAATAAGGAGAATGGTAGACACCACTTTGAACTTGAGAGTCTTGGGTGTGGGTTAATCCACATGAAAAGTCTCAGGAATGCATACTGTGAGGCCCACTTTGAAAGAATTAGATGACCTGTTGAAGCAGGCTGAAGTTAGAAGTCCAGAAGACATTGAAACTCACATATGTATTCTTTTTTATATCTTTTCTTTCTCCCTTCCCCAGGCTGGTGAAGCTCATCGGAATGTAGGTTACTCACATCACAGAGGTATTCAGGAGGAAAAGAACGTAGAACATTTTAGTGACAAAGCATCAGACAATGCTACTAAGAGGTTTCCTTTTTAACAGTGTTCTATTAAACCAAGCAAAAGGAGTGCTATGCAGAAACCTGGAATGCAGACCAAGTTCAAGGGCAGCTCATAATTGAGGAAAGCTGCCAGAGGCCGCAACAAGAGAGCCAGCCAGCCAGACAGCCACATTTCTCCATCCTACAACTGTCCTCCAGGGCTAATTGCCCATCACCAGAAGACAAGGAACCTGGGAACACGAGCATTTTCCAGTAGCTGGAGTATTCCTGCATTAAGCTTTGAGTCTCTATGAAGCATGAAGAAATGAAAAACCAATAGATAGTGTTGGAAGAGGCCAACTGGACATGCAAATTTAACATCTTAACACAAAAAGTCATTGACAAATAGGATCCAGGAATCCACATGGGTTACTTAGACAGACTGAACTCCCGATAACAGACAAAACTTCTGGGATTTTCATTTTGGATGGAAAAACAATGTTTCCAGCTTCAACAAGATGACTCATGCAAGAAACAAGACCGAAAAACCAAATAACCTACACAACAGTAACGTTTTTAATAAGCACGGTATAGAAAGCTGACTCAAAAGGCCTTCTTCCGGAGCAAGAAACTTTATAAAGTACAAATGGCAAAGCCTCTACCCAGACACGCCTTAACAAGTAGCAACCAAAACAAAACAAAAACAAAACAAAAAAGCCAATTCACAAATAAGGACACAGAGCAGGCAAGCCAAGAAAAGAGAATTGATTTTTGTTTTGTTTTTTACAGCTTTGTTCCAATAACATTTTTAAAATCTATTTTTAATTGAAGGATAATTGCTTTACAATATTGGTTTGATTTCTGCCATACATAAACATGAATTAACCATAGGTGTACATATGTCCCCTCCTTCTTGAATCTCCCTCCCGCCTCCCACTCTTTCCCTTCCCTCTAGGTTATTACAGGGCCCCAATTTGAATTCCCTGAGTCATACAGCAAGTTTCCGTTGGCTATCTATTTTACATATGGCAGTGTATAATGAGAATGATTTAAAAGGAAAAAGCGCATGAACTGAAGCTCTGAAATCTAATAATTTTGCTACTGAAAGGGCCACATAGTTTCTTCATTACAGTTGTGACATTCTAGAATACACATTCCAATATGTCCTGCTACCCTGGCTCATCATTTACTAAACGCCTATACAGTCAGTGTCCATGAGATGGTTAAGAGACAGTCTCTAAACAACTTGTTCTTTATAAACACAATCACAAACTGATCACCCTCACTTTCACAAGGAAGTGTTGGGCTCATATAGGGAATCACAGAACTCTGCCTCTAACTCAGTCAAGGAGCATCAGCACATTCCTAATGCTACAGAGAATCCTGAATTGGGTAAGGGATGCTACCTAAGAGTTGACCTAAATCTTTCCAGTTTCAATAAACCTCTGATCATTAAGGTATATGACAAGCAGCTCCCAGATTCTCCTTTTCACCTTAGTGCCAATCATCCTTTGAAATCCTTTTTTCCATTACAGTGATCAATTTTCTTTAACATTTCTCTGTGTGCCCTCCACCCAGGATTTCAGTCATTTTATTGTCCTCCTTAGCCACCCCCAGCACCTGCAAACTCCTCCTTCTGAAGCTGTGAACCCTGAAATTGGATGAGATATTACTCCTTGGGTCCTCATTCCATGACAACATGCAAAATAAAATAAATCTAAGCTAGCCTCCCTGTCGTCTCTGGTGCTTCAGACAGTAAAGAATCTGCCTGCAATTCAGGAGGTGTGCGTTTGATCTCTGGGTTGGGAAGATCCCCTGGAGAAGGAAATGGCAACCCACTCCAGTATTCTTGCCTGGAGAATCCCATGGACAGAGGAGCCTGCTAGGCTACAGTCTATGGGGTCTCAAATAGTCCAACACAACTGAGCAACTAACACACTAGGTAGCTTCAGTGCAAAAAACTGAGAGAAAATCTCAATACAATTAAGCACTAAAGATGGCTTTATTAACTGTATTCAGTAAGCTTTGCCTCTTAGTTTTATTTACTTTTGAGGAATGGAAGGGAAATAGCTGAGTCTGGTTTAAAGAGACCTAACCAGGTCTTTGCATTTGCTTATAGAAAATAGATGTATGTACACCCGTGGTGGATTCATGTCAATGTATGGCAAAACCAATACAGAATTGTAAAGTAAAATAAAAAATAAATAAATTTTAAAAAATAAATAAATAAAACAACAATTGATAGTAAAAAAAAAAAAAAAGAAAGTAGATGTAAAAATAATGCAGATTCCATCGATTTAAAAAACCGTGTGATTTCCTGAAATCAAAATGATGGTGCCAGGATTTCTGTTTGTTCATCCTCCCTACCCCACGTACTTTAACCTGACAAGCAGTTTTTTGCACACCTAGTATATTCAGAGCACTCTATTAGTAACAGGGCTTACGAAGATGGAGGAGATTCTCCCCAGTGACACTTTTCTTCTTCCTAATCCAGCCCAAAGGACCAGACGCAAGCCCACACACTGTCATTCTTTATCCCTGTATTGGGAAGACCCCCTGCAGAAGGGCATTGCATCCCACTCCAGTATTCTTGCTGGAGAATCCCCATGGACAGAGGAGCCTGGCAGCTATAGTCTATGGGGTTGCAAAGAGTTAGACACAACTGAACAACTAAGTACAACAGCTTTTCTGGCAGAAATAGTGAAGTGTCTTACTGAACAAATTGAGGACAATTTCCCAACAAGTGGAAGTAAAATATCTTAGGAATTTTATTTATTTTAGGTACTTAATTCTCAGCTACAAAAAGGCACCCTGTAGGTTACAATGGTCTCCTATTGGCAAGTTCCTGGCCCTGGGTTTTGAGTCCCAGGCCAGAGGGAGGGATTGAGGATGGAGAGGTTTTTTCACCAAGAGACGCTGCTTTAAGTGACCAGAGTGTGGTCACCAGGCTCCAGGTGGCCTCAGATGACCCCTGGGTCCTGGGAGCCACACTATTTTGAAGCTCCCTCCACAATGTAGCAGGGCTGGTATGTTTAACACACAGACCACGGAAGAGATGAGGGTGGTCACCCACCAGGTTAGGTTCTAACCTGGCTGCTTCCTTACTCTTGGATCACTTCCCGAGGGAGGAGCCAGATCACACACCATTCTATGGAGAGTCCCACCTGCTGCTGCTAAGTCACTTGAGTAGTGTCTGACTCTTCGAAACCCCATGGACTGCAGCCTACCAGGCTCCTCTGTCCATGAGATTCTCCAGGCATGAGTACTGGAGTGGGTTCCCATTGTCTTCTCTGAGTCCCACCTGATGAGAAGTCAAAACAGCCGCAGACAGCCATGCGGGTGAACTTGAAGGCCAACTCTGCAATCCCAGGCAAGTCTGCAGAGGCTGCAGCCCTGGCTAAAGACTTGACTGTAACTTCAAGATGTGGATGAACCCAGAGTCTATCATACAGAGTGAAGTGAGTCAGAAAGAAAAAAAAACAAATATTGGGTACTAATGCATATGTATGGAATCTAGAAAGATGGTACTGATGAACCTAGTTCCAGGGAAGAAATACACAGACATAGAGAATGGATGTGTGGATACACAGGGTGAGGGGATGGCGGAGGGTAGGATGAATGGTGTTAGTAGCACTGATCTATATATACCGCCTTGTGTAAAATAGCTAGCTAGTGGGAAGCTGCTATATAGCACAGGGAGCTTGGCTTTGCTCTCTGTGATGACCCAGAGGGCTGGGATGTGGGGGTGGGGGTTGGGCAGGACAAGAGGGAAGCTCAGAAGGGAAGGGATATATGCATATACACATTGTTGTACAAAAGAAATTAACACATCATCAAGCAATTATACTCCAATTTAAAAATAATTAAATAGAGACTGACCCACACCCACCCAACTAGTCAGATCACACACCCCTCCATCAGAAACTGCACAAGGTAATCCACGTTTGTTACTGAGCTGCTAAATTTGGGGGTAATTTGTTACACAGCAATAGGTAACTAATTTACCTTATTAGCAGAAAAACTATTCACCCTACACATAAAAGTGTGTAGAAAGCATTAAATAACCTATGAATCATAGCTAAGGGGGAAGAAAACATTACTCTTGTGACTGATGGAAAAAAGAAGTTTGAGGAATTTGTTTTCCCCTTTAGGCGTTTTTAAAAATGTAAGTCCCTGAATTTTCACACTGTGATTTAACATGTCTTGCAGTCACTTTCTTCAAGGAGAGAGAACTGTTAATTCCCCAAAGACAGGAACACAAGGTAACCTCCAGTTCCCATCCTGCACAAGACTAAAAACAGCAAACAGGATGCTCAGTAAATAAATGATAAGCTTCCTACTGTCAGGCAGCTTTGTCTGTAACTCAACTTGATCTCACTGTATCTTAAAAAAAAGAACAGATTCACTTGAGCTCCTGGGCTCATCTGCCACTCCATGTCTCCGAGACACAGAAACCCTGTATTCACAGCTGCCTAACAGGACGGGGCAGGGAGTCCTGCTTTCAAGGTACTAAGGGGAGGAGAGGCATGCACAGACTCCGTGTTTCCCAGAGTGTGTGACTCGCAGAAACCAGACCTGCAAAGCAACCTACTGAAAACTGGTTCTTTAGTCAGTTTGGTGAAGTGTTTTCTTACCAAACTGATCCAGCCCAGGGGTCAGCACAGTTTTTTTGATAATGGGTTGTACAGAAAGTATTATACGACCACTCAACTGCTGTGGATGGTGACAGCAGCCATAAATAACACAGTGGTTGCAACTGGGTTCCAATAAAACTTTATTTGCAAAAACAGGCTTCGGTTAGACTTGGTCCATAGGCTGGGATTTGTATAGAGTTCCTGTCCCCCATAGAATGTCTAAAAACCAAGAAAGCAGGAAGGTAAGCACAGAGGACACCGCTCCAATCTCTCTCTTGAAAAATCACTGCACATTTTGACACGCAAAAGATATTATAAGAAGAATTTCTGCTCCAAAGACTTATTTGTGGGTCAGTTTGTTCAATCCCATTTAACAACAATTATTTGTCCAAAGAACCTATTTACTGGGACTTCCTTGGCCATCCAGTGGTTAGGACTTCACCTTCTACTTCGGGGGCAGAGGTCGTAGGTTCCACCCCTGGCCTGGGAACTAAGATCCTACATGCTATGTGATGTGGCCAAAAACAGTAAAGAAAAAAGACAGCTATGAACCTATTTATTTTCTTAACTTGTTCTCCCCTACACTCTCCCTCATCCCTTCTCTCCTCTCTCTCATTTTATTATTTTATGTTTTTAATTGAAATATAGTTGATTTAAATGTTTCATTAATTTCTGCTGTACAGCAAAGTGATTCAGTTATACACACACACACACACATATACATACATTCTTTTCCATTATTGTTTATCACAGGATATTAAATATATTTCCCTGTGTATATGGTAGGGCGGACTTGTATTTTATATATATATAAAATAGCTTACATCTTTCAACTTGTCTTCTAATTGAATACCTATGAATAACCCAAGGATCTAGTCTTCCACAGAATGTCCCTAAGGAAATAAAGAGTTCCCTAATTTGCAGTGTATATCAGCCTGAGTGAACAATTTGACTAACTGCTGAGTACTGGCTTGGAATGTGGACTGTCAGTGAAAGCTTCGAGCAACGCCTTGGCTTTTGCACACAGGATACCCCAAAGCCAGAAATGTGCAGACGCATTTGGTTTCTGTTTCCAAGATGGTGGCATAGTAAGATGCTGGGCTCGCCTCCTCTCACAGGCACGTCAAAATTACAGCTATTTTATGGGATAACTATCAATGAAAAAAATACTGGAACCTACCAGAAATGCCCTTCCATGACTAAAGACATAAAGAAGGGACCACAAGACTGGTAGGAGGGACAGACTCAAGACCCACACCCACGGGAAGGGGACCCAGAAATGGCAGGGTCGTCACAGCTGCAGAGGTTCTCGCCAAGGAGCAAGGGGTCTGAGCCCCACGCTGGGCTCCCCAGCACAAAGGTCCTGCACTGGGACATGAGCCCCCAGAACTTTTGTCTATGAATGCCGCTGAGGTTCATGTTGAGGAGTCTCACAGAACTTGGAAAAATACAGACTCATTTTCTTTTCACTGATTAATGTATTTACTCTCTCTCAAAAAAAAAAAACTTTTCTATTTTATATCAGAGTACAGCCAATTAACGATATTGTGATAGCTTCAGTGAACAGCAGAGTGACTCTATCGGACACATACACATATCCATTCTTCCCCAAACTCCCTCCCCATCTGGGCTGCCGTGTAACACTTACCAGAGTTCCCTCTGCTACACAGGTCCTTGGTGGTTATTCACTTTTTAAAAAAAAATTCAAGTCACTTTATTTTGTTTTTTAGTTTATTTTTAATTGGAGGATAATTGCTTTACAATGTTGGGTTGGCCTCTGCCATACAACAACACAGATCAGCCACAAGCATACATATGTCTCCTCTCTCTGGAACCTCCCCTCCTATCCCCCACCCCATCCCACACCTACAGGCCGTCACAGAGCCCTGGGTTGGGCTCCCTGTGTTTTACAGCAACGGTTCATTAGCTATGTATTTGACATATGGTAATATGTATGTTTCAATGCTACGCCCTCAATTTGTCCCATCCTCTCTTTCCCTGCTGTATCCAAAGTCTATTCCCTATGTTTGTCTCTATTCCTGCTCAATATAGCAGTACGTGGCATGTTGATTTTAAACTCCCTAACCATCCTTTTCCCTCACCTCTCTCTCCCCTGGTAACCATAAGTCCCCTCTCTAAGTCTATGAGTCTGTTTCTGTTTTGTGCATAAGTTCATTTATTGTTGTTGTTGTCCAGTTGCTCAGTCCTGTCCAACTCTTTGCAACCCCAAGGACTGCAGCTAGACAGGCCTCCCTGTCCTTCACCAGCTCCTGGAGCTTGCTCAAACTCATGTCCATTGAGTCAGTGATGCCATCCAACCATCTCATCCTCTGTCATCCCCTTTTCCTCTTGCCTTCAATCTTTCCCAGCATCAGGTTCTTTTCTAATGAGTCAGCTCTTCACATCAGGTGGCCAAAGTAATGGAGCTTCAGCCTCAGCATCACAACTTCCAATGAATATTCAGGACTGATTTCCTTTAGGACTGACTGGTTGGATCTCCTTGCTGTCCAAGGGACTCTTGAGAGTCTTCTCCAACACCACAGTTCAAAAGCATCAATTCTTCAGTGCTCAGCCTTCTTTATGGTCCAACTCTCACATCCATACATGACTACTGGAAAAACCATAGCCTTGACTAGATGGACCTATGTCAGCAAAGGAATGTCTGTTTTTTAATATGCTGTCCAGGTTTGTCATAGCTTTTCTTCCAAGGAGCATCTTTTAATTTCATGGCTGCAGTCACCATCTGCCATGATTATGGAGCCCAAGAAAATAAAGTCTGTCACTGTTCCCATTGTTTCCTCATTTTTTGCCATGAAGTGATGGGACTGGATGCCATGATCTTTGTTTTTTGAATGTTGAGTTTTAAGCCAGCTCTTTCACTCTCCTGTTTCACCTTCTTCAATTTCATCTGTAGCATTTCTTTTTAGATTCTGCATATAAGGGATGCCATACAGTACTTCTCTTTCTTTAAGACCCTATTCTTAAAGGAGGCACACAAAATCTCACACACTCTGGGGCCCAGGGTCGAAGAAGTAATTTGAAAATAGACCCACAAGCTGATCTTGGAGAGTCTCCCAGAGAGGCAGGAGGCGAATGGGGGTCACCCTGGGGACACAGACGCCGATGGCGCCATGTTCAAAATCTCCTTCTCCTTGTGCTGAAGAAACCTCTGTGGAACCCTCCCCTAGCTTATTAGCCTGAGGGCCATCCCACCCTTTCCCACTAGCCCATAGGCACCAGTACTGGGACATCTCAGGTCAGGCAACTAGCTGGGTGAGGACACAGATGTGACCACCAGGGGACAGATGGCCACGAGACCTTCTGAGCCCACAAGCACCCCTGGACACAGCTCTGACCACCAGGAGACTCGGGACTCACACTTACACAACCATGCATACATGCCAGACCTAGGATTCCCAGAGATCTGCTTCCAGTGGCTGCAGGACCAGCTCCACATACCTGCAAGCTTGCTTGGGACAAAGCTTCAATCATCCACATGATGACATCAGTCCCAGGACAAAGACCGCCTGCAGTCTGCTGTGTCAGGACCCAGCCACCACCACCCCCGCCCCCCCGGGCAGCCATCATCAGCCCAGGGATCAGCTGTGTCCCACCCCTGCCCAAAAGCACATCAGCACAAGCTTCAGAATACCCAGAACCCTACATTCAGCTATGTCAGGCACAAGCCAGGCCCACTAGAGGGTCAACATTAGCTCTGGGACCCCAGGCACTGCAGTCAGATGCCAGGACATGGCTCTGCCTGCCAGTGGGCCAGCACCAGCCCCAGGACCTGGCTGCACAAACTGGTCAGCAGGCAGCAGCCCCAGTACCCCCTAGGCTCTGACTGCCCATCAGGGAGCCAGCACTAGCCCCACGGCCACCCAGAGAACAGCAGACAGCTGTCTCATGACCCGGTCTAGCCAACCCAAGACTTGTATCTTCTGCACAAGGCAGAGCCTGGCCACCAACTGACCGTGGAGCCAGTAGTCCCTGTCAGTCTTCCCAGAGCTCTTCCCTAATAGCTCAGTTGGTAAAGAATCCACCTGCAATGCAGGAGACCCTAGTTTGATCTCTGGGTTGGAAAGATCCCATGGAGAAGGGGAAGGCTACCCATTCCAGTATTCTGGCCTGGAGAATTCCATGGACTGTGTAGTCCATGGGGTTGCAAAGAGTTGGACATGCAAAGAGTCACACCCACCACGACTAAAGGACCCTTGCAGCCCACATAGGGGACACTTCTAAAGCATACAGCTCTACTGACCTGAGGGGAGTATGCTGCTTGGAAGCATGGGACATCGTCTACAAAAGGCCACATCGCCAAGGTTTAGAAAGGTAACAACCTACCAGGCACACTATCTGAATTCAGACTATACTACAAAGCCACAGTAATCAGAACAGTATGGTACCAGCACAGAAGCAGACACATAAATCAGTGGAACAGAAAAGAGAGTCCAGAAGGAAACCCACACACTTATGATCAATTAATCTATGACAAAAGAGGAAAGAATATACAATGGAGAAAAGATAGTCTCTTTAATTAAGTGGTGTTGGGAAAACTGGACAGTTACATGTAAAAGAATAAAATTAGAATATTTACTCACACCATATATGAAAACAAACACTAAATGGATTAAAGATCTAAGTCTAAGTCCAGATACTCTAAAACTTCTAGAGGAAAACTTAGGTGGAACACTCTTTGATATAAACTGCAGCAATATTTTTTGGATCTGTCTCCTAAAGCTAATGAAAGAAAGCAAAAATAAACAAAAGAGACTGATCAAACTAAAAGCTGTTAGTGGCAAAGGAAAGCACTGACAAAATGAAAAGACAACCTACTGAATGGGAGAAAATAATAGCAAATGATGTGACTGATAAGGAACTACAAACTTCCAGATGTACAAGCTGGTTTTCGAAAAGGCAGAGGAACCAGAGATCAAAGTGCCAACATCTGTTGGATCACTGAAAAAGCAAGAGAGTTCCAGAAAAACGTCTACTTCTGCTTTATTGACTATGCCAAAACCTTTGACTGTGTGGATCACAACAAACTCTGGAAAATTCTGAAAGAGATGGGAATACCAGACCACCTGACCTGCCTCTTGAGGAATTTGTATGCAGGTCAGGAAGCAACAGTTAGAACTGGACATGGAACAACAGACTGGTTCCAAATCAGGAAAGGAGTATGTCAACGCTGTGTATTGTCACCCTGCTTATTTAACTTCTATGCAGAGTACATCATGAGAAACACTGGGCTGGATGAAGCACAAGCTGGAATCAAGATTTCTGGGAGAAATATCAATAACCTCAGATAGGCAGATGACCCTACCCTTATGGCAGAAAGTGAAGAAGAACTAAAGAGCCTCTTGATTAAACTCAACATTTGGAAAACTAAGATCATGGCATCTGGTCCCATCAGTTCATGGAAAATAGATGGGGAAACAGTAGAAACAGTGTCAGACTTTATTTTGGGGGGCTTCAAAATCACTGCAGGTGGTGACTGCAGCCATGAAATAAAAAGACGCTTGCTCCTTGGAAGAGAAGTTATGACCAAATTAAAAAGCAGAGACATTACTTTGCCAACAAAGGTCCGTCTAGCCAAAGATATGGTTTTTCCAGGAGTCATGTATGGATGTGAGAGTTGGACTGTGAAGAGGGCTGAGCACCAAAGAACTGATGCTTTTGAACTGTGGTGTTGGAGAAAAATCTTGAGAGTCCCTTGGACTGCAAGGAGATCCAACCAGTCCATCCTAAAGGAAATCAGTCCTGAATATTCATTGGAAGGACTGATGCTGAAGCTGAAACTCCAATACTTTGGCTATCTGATGCAAAGAACTGACTCATTTGAAAAGACCCTGATGCCAGAAAAGATTGAGGACAGGAGGAGAAGGGGTCAACAGAGGATGAGATGGTTGGATGGCATCACTGACTCAATGGACATGAGTTTGAGTAGACTCTGGGAGATCGTGATGGACAGGGAAGCCTGGCGTGCTGCAGTCCATAGCATCACAAAGAGTCATACACAACTGAGTGACTGAACTGAACTGAACTAACTGGTAAGGGGTTAAAATGCAAAATACATAAACAGCTCATACAACTCAACACAGGCAAAACATATATCCCAATTTAAAAAAGGAAGAAGATGTAAATAGACATTTTCCCAAAGAAGATATGTAGATGACCAACAGACACATGAAAAGATGCTCAATGTGGAAAATCACCAGAGAAATGCAATTAAAACCACAAGAGCTATCACCTCATACCTGTCGGAATGGCCATCATCAAAAAGAGCACAAATAACAAATGTTAGCAAGGGTGTGAAGAAAATGGAACACTGTTATTTCAAATGTAAACTGATGCAATTACTACAGAGAACAGCATGTTTTCCTTTAAAAAGTAAAAACAGTTCTACCACATGATCCAGGAACTTCATTCCTGGGTATAGACGCAAAGAAAATGAAAACATTCATTTGAAAAGATACATGCACCCTGATGTTCATAGCAGCAGTATTTATAATAGCCAGGATAAGGAAGAAATCTAAGTGTCCATCAACAGATGGATACATCAAGAAGATGTGATGTATATACACAATGGAATATTACTGAGTCAAAAACAGGAACAAAAATCTGCCCTTTGTAGCAACATTGATAGACCTGAAGGGCATTAAGCTTAGTGAAAGAAGACAGAGAAAGACACTTATGTCATCATTTATGTGGAATCTAAACAATAAAACAAGTGAGTGAATATATTGTAATAAAACAGAAACAGACTTATACATATCAAATTAGTAGTTACCAGTTGGAAAAGGGAAGTGAAAAAGGACCTAATATGGTAGGGGCTTAAGCAGTACATACTACTATGAATAAAATATTTAAGATACTGGGACTTTCCTGGTGGTCCAGTGGCAAAGACCCTGCACTCTCAGTGCAGATAGGACCCAGGTTCAATCCTTGATCAGGGAACCAACTGTTCCCACAAAACTCCTACTAACCCTACTTACATAAACTCCTACTAAGAGTATGCATGCCACAGTTAAAAAGATACAGCATGCTTCAACTAAGACCCAGGACAGCTAAATAAATAAAAGAAAATTAAAATAAATAATTAAGATACCATGATATTGGGCTTCCCTGGTGGCTCAGATGGTAAAGAATCTGCCTGCAATGCAGGAGACTTGGATTCAATCCCTGCATCCAGAAGACCCCGTGGAGAGGGAATGGCAACCCATTCCAGTATTCTTGCCTGGAGAATGCCATGGACAGAGAAGCCTGGCGGGCTACAGTCTATGGGCTTGCAAAGAGTCAGATATGACTGAGTGACTTTCACCTCACTTCACTTCACTGTGATATTAATTCAAAAAGACAAACGTACCCAAATACTTGTTGCAGCACGATTTACAACAGCCAGGATGTGGAAGCCATCTAAATGTCTGTCAACAGATAAACGGATAAAGAGGTTGTGACATATATACAATGAAATATCAGACATAAAAAAGGACGAAAGTTTGGCTCATTTGTCGGGATGTGAATGGTGATGTGTCATATAGAGTGAAGTCAGTCAGAAAGAGGAAAACAAATATTGTATATTAATACATATATATGGAAGGGTTTCCCTGGTGGCTCAGATGGTAAAGAAACTGCCTGCAATGTAGAAGACCTGGGTTCGATCCCTGGGTTGGGAAGATCCCCTGGAGGAGGGCATGGCAACCCTCTCCAGTATTCCTGCCTGGAGAATCCTGTGGACGGAGAAGCCTGGCAGGCTACGGTCCAGGGAGTTGCAAAGAGTCAGAGATGAATGAAGTGACTTAGTATGCCCACAGAATTGGAGTATACACTATAAAAATATTGAATTATTATGTTGCACACCTGCAACTAATGGAACCTAATATTGTAAATCAACTATACCTCAATTTTTTTAAGTGTTTGGTTTCTGTGTTTGTTTTGTGAAACTTGCTCTATTGATGTCATGCCACATTCTTCTGTATCCCCACATTTGCCAATTACCACCCCAGAAGTGACTGTTACTTTTGGAACTTAAGACTGTGAAACTCTCCTATTAGGAAGTTATGGATTTGGTTATTACCTCTAGACCTAGAACTTAAAACTCAAAGTTGATTTCATTAGCCAAATTTGCAAACTGAAGATTTTCTGGCAAAAGATGTTAGAAATTGATAACACAATGGCCAGAGTTCTTTTAAACGAAAGAAACCTTGAATTTCCTCTTTATTGGCCTTATGATTATTGACCAAACAAGCCAATCCTGGCTCAGTGTGGGAGTGGACAGCGTGTGAATTCCAGGAGAGTGGGATCCCTGAAGGTGTTTTGGAGGTTGGCCTGCCATGTAAGGTCTGTGGCAAAAAAACTGGGAAGTGAATTTTTTATCTGCTGGATCTGATACCAATTCTGCAACATTATCTAAGTCATTTCTGCTAATCTATAAATTGAGGAGATTGAACTAAAAGCAGGCTTTCAGTAAAAATATGTCTATGAATATGAATACATTATTTAATACATTTTCAATGCATTTTCATGTTAATGATACCACATAGTAGACAATGCTGAGGGAGAAGGCGGGGAGAAGGCTGGCTAGAAGCCAATTTTCCCGACTGAGGCTGCCTCGAACTGAGCTTCCAACCTAATTATTTCTTCATCAAAGCTCTGAGGATCCCCAGGAGAGTCAGACTTTCTTGAGCTCGTTGTTCTTTTGTTTAGTCGCTCAGTCGTGTCTGACTCTTTGTGACCCCACAGACTGTAGCCCACGAGGCTCCTCTGTCCATGGGATTCTCCAGGCAACAGTACTGGGGTGGGTTGCCATTTCCTTCTCCAGGGGATCTTCCTGACCCAGGGATCAAAGCCATGGATGCTTCATTGTCAGGGGATTCTTTACCAGCTGAAGCATCAGGGACGTCCTGAGCTTAGACCCCACCAAGGCACTATAATCCACAAGTCCTTCCAGAGTTTGAACTTTTCAAAACCTGAGAAGAGGGTTAGCAGCTTCTGAATTTCAGGAGAGGTTAAACTGCCCCCTCACCTCATCAAATTAGAGACCCCTTTCTATTTCTATCTCCCAGACTTTCCTTCATCCCAGAGACACGAGTGACTCTCAGAAATTCTCCCTCGTAAAAACATGTCCTGGGACATGGCCCTGTCCTCATTTTCATCCTGGGCTTTCCTCTCCTCTCCTCTCTCTCTCTTTATTTTCATTGTGGACCAGAGTGGGAGGACCATGCTCACTACAAAACTATCACCAGAGGCCGCAGCTGTATGGGCCTGTCAGCCGTGGATACTCATGTGACTATGGGCAGTGGGTCGAGCAGAGCCACAGCTCTCATCGTTTATCCTTGGTGCTAATCACCATACACCAAGTGCCCTTGGTATGCGCTCTTTCTAGGATGAGTGTGTTTTACAAGTGGAAAATATCTCAAGTCTCTGCCCTGTGACCAACTGGAATATGTCAGAGAGAATGCGTTTATAACACTTTCTGAAAATTATCACGTGGCTGATCCTCCTTGTAGGCCTTAAAGTAGAAAAATACCCTTTAGGTTTTTTTTTTTTCCTCTAGGAAACTAAAGACTTCACAATTCTTAAAATAAGGAATAAACTATGATGTCTAAAACTTATGCAAAAAGAAGCAACTGTATCCTATGAAAATGCTCATAAATTGAGGATTATGTTAATTCCTCTATATACAACCATCTATTTAGAAGAGTTTTGTTGCCATCTACATTATTGGAAACTTAGTAAAAAAAATATATAGGAGGAGAGAGGTAAGGTGGAGAATTGAGCCTAATTTTAAGAGAGTGAGATTTAGGGTCAGCATGTGTAAAAGCACTCACAAGCATTAAACTACAGAAGAAATTAACTACCCCATGCAATGTATACTTAAGTGCAGTAAATTCTAAGAAATTGTGGAAAGGCTGCCCTCTTCAGACACAGTACTTTTTCTTTTTAAGTTGCTATAGATATTTTTTTTTCTCTATAAGCTTCTCCAGGGGAAAATGGAGAATGGGATAAAATAGTTATAAATCAGAGCTTTGCTCTAAGAAATAAATGTCATAGAAGGACATGGGGAAAATGTTCTTTAGTACCTAGTTTGCCTGACTGGACTTGCCTAGAATAGATATGTTATAAGTATTCCACATGGCTCTTGAAGCATCTAACAAGCAAGCTTTAGAATCCTGAGCAGTCATTAATTAATGCAACTGTAACGGCTGAAATGTTTACCTCGACTGTCACATATCTCAGTGCGTTCAGAATAACCACCTCAAGTCACAATAATTGGCTCTCACGTCATTAGAATTTTTAATAGCCATGATGAACTCTACTCTTTTCACACCCAACTCTTGTCTTCTGCTTTATTCCTGTCATTGTGAACAAGTGGAAATGACAATGAAGAGAGTCCTGTCCCAAGGGAAGGAATTGTGCATATTTGGGGCCCTAGGAAGGCACTCACCTGGTTGTCAGCAGTTTCTTTAGGAAACTCTACAGACAGGTTTTAGGGAGAACCAAGTGGAAACTTTCATTACAAACTCAACTTATTTTTCTACATTCCTGATCTGTATCTTTTGTCCCCCAGTATTTACTTTTTCAATGATCAGATGTAAAATATGAGTCTCATACAATGAGGAGTCCAAGAACCATATTCAAAAATCAATTTCAATTCCTTATGTTCAGTCCAGAACAAATCAGAGCAAAAAAAAATATGACCAATGAATCAGAAAATACCCCATGTATCACCTTCTATGAGAAGGACAGGAAGGAATCTAGTTTGCAAGGTGGCCTCTTTTGCTTCGTAACTACGATGAAAAGAGAAGGCACGTTATATACTCAGTTAAACAGAGGTCATTCAAAACACTTTCAAGAAACGGTGCTTTACGGAAATTGAATTGGAGTCTGTAGGAAAATGGTGTGTACGGCAGTGATAAGTTGTCATTTACATAAGATCTGACATATGTAATATACATGTCCATATTTGCAGAAGGACATAAACACAGAACTAACTTGTTTATAATTGGAGGTGACTGGCTGAAAGGAAACGTGGGTCGGTTTGCTTCTCCTCCGGTTTGAGTACTCAGTTTCATGTATAATTGATATATTACCATTTTTATGAGGAGTAAACTAAGAGTAAATAAATTATGAGAATTTAAAATATCATCCATTAGCCAGAAATACTCAGATTTTCTTTGAATGGACACTCAGCAGCTGCCATTCCTGAAGGCATTTCTAGCAGATCAGCATGTCTTTGACTTCTTGGTTCCCAAATTACTTGGGTCCAAAATTAAGACTGGTAGACAACCAGACTGCAGATAAGACCGAGGCCTCATATTTATGCAGAGCTTAAATTCTTAGCATTTGGGCAGGGAAGCCAGCATCATGCTAAATTCTGAGCTCAGATTATACCTATTTTCAGGGATAAAGTGAGGAAATTCCTAATGGAACCATCAGAAGGCGCTTTCTACTCAAGAGCAAAGCCTTGAGGTCAAGAAAACCTAGTCACATGTGCCATAATGTTTGGGATTTAAAACATAGGTATATATGCTTATGTAACTAAAATTCTGTAAAATTACATTTTGAGGGACTTCCCTGGTGGCCCAGTGGTTAAGCATTTGCCTTGCAATACAAGGGACGCAGGTTCAATCCTTGGTCAGGGAACCAAGATCCCACATGCTGTATAGCAACTAAGCCCATGCACCACAGCTACTGAGCCCATGTGCCGCAACTAGAGAGTCCATGTTGCCACAACAAAAGATCCCGCATGGTAGGAAGAAGATGCCATGTACTGCACGGAGACTCAACCTGCTGCTGCTACTGCTGCTGCTAAGTCGCTTCGGTCGTGTCCGACTCTGTGCGACCCCACAGACAGCAGCCCACCAGGCTCCCCTGTCCCTGGGATTCTTCAGGCAAGAACACTGGAGTGGGTTGCCACTTCCTTCTCCAATGCATGAAAGTGAAAACTGCAAGGGAAGTCGCTCAGTCATTCCCGACTCCTAGCGACCCCATGGACTGCAGCCTACCAGGCTCCTCCGTCCATGGGATTTTCCAGGCAAGAGGACTGGAGTGGGGTGCCACTGCCTTCTCCGAGAGACTCAACCTAGTCAAGGAAAATTACTCTTGCACGTGCATCCAACTATGGATGGACGTGTAGATACATTTTTAAACTTGCACAGTTCATGGGTATACACAATATATACATTATGTATTCTGGGTAATACAGTATCTACTGTATATTATAAATGTGTTCATGTACATTATTATATTTATATATTGATTATTTTACTTTGCATATTATAAATATATGAACATCACCTTGTATGTTAATATATAAGTATATGCAATATACTATATACTATTTACAATGTATTAAATTATACAGTACATTTTATATATATGAGGTATATTACATAATATATTATATAGTATGTATATATTATATATTGTGAGATATATAACATGAGATATAAATTATATATAATATGCTAATGTTAAATATAAAGATTATATATGGTACATTACATGCACAAGTTATATAATATATGGGCTTCCCAGGTGGTGCTAATGGTAAAGAAACTGCCTGCCAATGCAGGAGATGCGAGAGATGCAGGTTCAGTCCCTGGGTTGGACTATCCCCTGGAGGAGGGCATGGCAACCCACTCCAGTATTCTTGCCTGGAGAATCCCTATGGACAGAGGAGCCTGGCAGGCAAGAGTCCATGGGGTCTCAAAGAGTCAGATATGATTGAAGCAACTTATCAGGCACACATAAAATATATATTTCCAATACTTTGGCCACATGATGCAAAGAGCCAACTCACTGGAAAAGATCCTGATGCTGGGTAAGATTGAAGGCAGAAGAAGGGGGCAGCAGAGGATGAGATGGTTAGGTAGCATCACCAACTAACTCAACGGACATGAATTTGAGCAAACTCCAGGAGATAGTGAAGAACAGGGAAAACTGATGTGCTGCAGTCCATGGGGTTGCAAAGAGTTGGGCACAATTTAGCAACTGAACAACAACAAAAGGGATATTACATATTTTGTACACTATATACGGTATTGTTGCATAAATGTGTCTATAAAGCTATAGATACTGAACTTACTTTGAAATTTAATACATTGTCAAGGGTAATCTTAAATGTATGCAAGTTCTAACTTCTACAGAGTTTAGAAGAAAATAACCCTTCACAGAGAAGACACCACTATCAAAGTGTTAGTCACTCAGCTGTGTCCAATTCTTTGTGACCCCATGGACTGTAGCCCACCAGGCTCCTCTGTCCATGGGAAAGAATACAGGAGTGGGTAGCCCTTCCCTTCTCCAGGGGATTATCCTGACCCAGGCATCGAACCCGGGTCTCCCACACTGCAGGCAGACTCTGCACCATCCGATTCACCACTGTATCTGTTCCCAACAGAGCACTTCATAAGCTTTCCTCCCTCTACAGACACAGGCATCTTCAATATTTAGAGTCTTATTAAGTTCATGGATGCTATCCAATTTCAGATATAAACCAATTCATTTTCTGAGTTGGTGTTGGCTAGCCCGGCTTTGGTCAGCTGGCTATTTTAAATACAACCACCTTAAACACAGCTCTGCAGAATGATCTTGGTATCTTCACTGTAGTGAAAGAAACATCAAGTCCCCCAGGATTTGCGAAAAGGTGAGTTGCCAGTGTTGGGCCAAGATGGCTGAATGGGCAGGTCCGTAGCCTGGACGGCAGTGCAGCCTTCCAGCCTCGATGCTTTGCTTAGCAAACATGATGCTCCATGTATCAGCACAGTCATTTAAAGGGCTTTGGAAACCCCCACCTCCCCAACACACACATGAAACACACCAGCAGTCACATCAATCCCGTTTAGATGCAGCATCACCGGGTCCATTGCCATGGCCCAGACACAGGCCAGGGGAAAGCCCTGCACAGAGGAGTCCTCCTGTGATTAACAGGTGGGGTCAAAGGGGACAAACTGCCATCAGACACTTGTCCCCACAAACACAACATGTATATGAAGCACACTTGGTACATGGCAGATCTGCTCATGCGTCATAAACAATCACCCCTAAAACTAGGGTTGGAAGGAAAAGCTGCCCAGGGTGTCACCGCCCCATGCTCTGCTCCCCCTCCCCCAGCATGGCCTGGGACAGGCTGCCCTCTCTCCGCAGAAACCTCGCGGCTCCAGGTCTGGGAGCCACAGCAGCTCTGGAAGGGACACCCGAGATCATACGGCAAAGTGCTCAGGTCTGGACCTGCAGGAGCGCCCTGCAGATGCGGTGGTGGTGGAGCGACCACCCTCGCCGCCAGCCTCCTAGCTCCAGACTCTTCACCACTGCAGGTGCAGGGCCCCGCCTGCTGCAGGAAGGGTGGGGGCTGGGAATCTCTCATCTCGGAAACAGGCATCTGTCGATGTGCTGGCCCTCGTCCCTTTCTCACAATATCTTTCATACATTGTTGTTGTTCAGCCGCCAGTCCACCAGGCTCCTCTGTCTACAGGATTTACCCGGCAAGAATACCGGAGTGTGTTGTCATTTCTTTCTCCAGGGGGTCTTCCCGACCCAGGGATCGAATCTGTGGCTTCTGCATTGGCAGGTGGATTCTTTACCAGCTGAGCCCCCAGGGGCATCATTTTTTTTTTTTAAATAAATAGCAACAGTCTATTCCTTTGAGAACTCCTCCACTCCCACTGCAGGCCTCCAGGGGTCTCAGCCTCCAGGTGACCCAAGTCTTCCAGAAGTTTCTTTACCCAGAATTTGGTTCTTGAGTGAAATGGCTCAAGGGAAACTGAGAAGCACATCCTTGGATGGAGAAGCCCTTATTAGTTTCTATAACTGTCCTGGATCCCCAGAGCTTCCCTCCTTGTTACCTTTTCTAAATCCCATAGACTCAATTTTTCCTTTTTAAAATTTATGATCTATCCTCTATCCTGCCAATAAATTCTTTTTTGCTTAAATTAGCCAGGGTTAGTTTCTGTTGGCTTGACACCAAAATACCATAACTGATAGAGACCCCTGCCAGTGACCTTGTTTTCAAGTTCTTTTCTGCTTTGCACTGCATCTAGCTGACAGATTTTATTTTCTTGGACTCCAAAAATCACTGAGGATGGGGACAGCAGCCACTTGCTCCTTGGAAGAAAAACTATGACAAACTTCAACAGCATATTAAAAAGCAGAGACATTACTTTGCCTACAAAGGTCCATATAGTCAAAGCTATGGTTTTTCCAGTAGTCATGTACATATGTGAGAGCTGGACAATAAAAAAGGCTGAATGCTGAAGAATGAATGCCTTCCAACTGTGGTGCTGGAAAAGACTCTTGGGAGTCCCTTGGACACTGAGGAAATCAAACCAATCAATCCTAAAGGAAATCAACCCTGAATATTCATTGGAAGGACTGATGCTGAAGCAGAAGCTCCGTTACTTTGGCCACCTGATGGGAAGAGCCAACTCACTGGAAAAGACCCTGATGCTGGGAAAGACTGAAGGCAGGAGGAGAAGGGGATGACAGAAGATGGTTGGATGGACATGAGTCTGAGCAAACTTCAAGAGATAGTGAAGGATAGGGAAGCCTGGCATGCTGCAGTCCATGGGTTGCAGAGTTGGACATGATTGAGTGACTAAACAGCAAGAAGTTATCCAGTTCTGTTCATCATAAATATACCATTTTCTCTCTATATATAACAGTATATCTTACTATAATATAATCACATACTATGCCATCTTTTTCTCATGCTTAAAATGCCCTTATGATATACATATTAATACTGCAACTTCACTGAGGATGAGGCAATAACTGGGTTCAAGTAAGTTAAATCAGCCATGCATTGGGATACTCTGAGGCCTTGAAAAATCAGACCAGGACCTGAGTGCTGATTCAGTGAGTCTGAGAGGGGCCCAGAGGGTCACTTTCTTAACAAGCATCTGGGAGGATGATGTGGCTGGTCAGGGGCACATTTGAAGCACAAACTCTAACGTGCCTAGAGACCACGTGGGGAGCAGACTCCGACTCAGCAGGGCTGAGGCAGGGCCTATGACTCTGCATTTCCCATTGCTTCCAGAGCAGCTGCTGTTCCCAGTATACCCTGAGCAATGAGCATTACGTGGCTGTCCCAGATGGCATAGGCAGTCACTGCCCCAGGCTGGACTGGACTTTGGGCTTTTGTCTGCTCTTATTCACTCTTGCCTTCTGGAGGAAAGCCTGGTCTCTACAGGGGAGGATCCTGAAACCTAGAAGGAGCCGCTGTTATGGCTGGTTAGTTAAATGGTCAGCAGGACGCAACCTCCCAGGGTGCTTGAGGGGGGGAGGTGCTCCAGTGACCACGAGGTCCATTCTGCATGAAACTCTGATTTAAAAAAAAAAAAATGAAGCAAAGGGCCAGGCCAGCATCTTGTCACATGTCACTGGTGGGGCAGGCAACTGAGATCTGCGTGAACAAACCACTCACTCAGTTAAAAGATGCCAAAGCCTGACTGAATGCCAAGCGTCATGCTCCCACTACCTAAGACAGCCCCCTCCCGAGAAGGGAAGACACATCCTTCCTCTAAAACAAGAGATGGGGGAACGCAGACCCTGCAGAGCAGACAGCAAAGCTAGGGTCCACTGGCCCACCTGGCCCACCGCGGATCTTCTCTGGCCTGCAGACAGTCTGGTGTGTTGGCTGGTTACTCAGTTGCACATTTAAATATCGGGAAAATGTACACTATTACCCAGAATGGAAATATTGAAATTTTGACAACACAGAGCCCCAGTTCACACCTTCCAAGAATCAGCTCTGGCTGTGAGGGGAGGAACATAGGGTCTGGCAGTCACTCAAGTAGCCACATTCCCCATCTATGGACTCATGAGACACACAGTGAGCCTGGGTCTTCAGTGCCCACTGTGCCCCCAACCCCATCATCCTGCAGTCAGGACACCCTGCACCATTTGGGTTCGGATGACTGCAAAAAAACTGGAGATTCCTGGTCCAGGGCAGTTCACTGGGATAGGAGACAGGAAGGAGCTGGGTTGAGCTGTCTCACCAGGAAAGGATTGCATCTATTCAAGTGCCAGAAAATAAACCCAGGAATGCATGTCCCTGCCCCTGCTGTGGCAGTAAGGTGGCTCTTGGTTGGTGATAGTTTGCTGATTTCTGAAAAACTCTGCCTTAAAAAAAATAATAACATTTTCTCTCCCCTCATGGATTAGTGGTTCCCGCTGCACACAGCCAAAGATGTTTCTGAAGGAGACTGAGGATCCAGCTGGCAAAACCCTGCTTTAGCATGATTTCAAATCGCCAAATCTCAGAGTCAACATAATGCCACACTTCTGTTGAAATTACAGGTCAATTAGGACTACGTGGGTGTGAGTAAGCACTCTGTACACAGCCTGTATTTCTTGTTATCAAAGGGCAACAAGAAAGCATATCCAGAAGTGGATTGGGGCAGTTTCAGGGAAATCAAATTTCTGCAAGGAATTTAAACACTGACACTTGCTCTGTTGAAGACAAAAGGTTTGCCCGTAACTCATTAGACCTTTAAGACCATAGCCACATGTGAGCGCATGTGCGCATGCACACGCGCGTGCGCGCACACACACACACACACACACACACACACACACACACAGCTATATATCTGAGTCAGCCTTGAGAGAAAGCAGCCCCCTCCTCTACTGTTCTGTTGTCTCCTTGCAGCCTGAAGGTAGAAATAATGAGCCTGCTGAAGGGAGTGACAGATTTTATCTTCGAGACACTGACCCGAATGACTCCATTAGCATCGTTCCAAGGAAAAGTCACCCTCCCTGGATGGGGAGTCGGAGGGTGGGGGTGCTGTGGGGAGACAGGAGGCACCAAGATGTTCAGCTTCCATTTGGAACCAGACCCTCCCTGACCGCGAAGGACATGTGTGCCCTGACCCCTGCCTCCCCCAAAAGCCAGCCCTTGTCATTGCTGTGCTCCTTGCCTGCAAGAGCGCAAGAGTTTCTCCAGCCGAGAAGCACCTCCCCACTCCCGGCTCTCACCAGAAGCCATCACCCCGTTCAGCCCACATCAGCGAGGGCCAGGCCGCCCTTTGTGAGGGATCCCCTCAGCCCAGCCTTGCGGTTTATCATTCACGTGATTTCCCTTCTGGGATCCTTTTCTTGAGGATGATCAAAGCCACATGTCCTCCCCAGAGATCTGACAACCCAGAGAAAACCGTCCTTGGCAGTTCCAAATGAGGGAAGGGAAGAGAGCTGAAGTGGGGAGGAGAATGCTGGAGGGAAGGTGGGGGTATTACATATACACACACAGCGTCACTCCAGGCAAAAACATCTCCTTTAACAATGTAAAGACCTACTAAATCTGCGATGAGATCGTTGGACTTTCACATTTTGAGCACCAGATATTTTTTAATTCAGAAGTGCTGCCAATGGATAAGTTTGCATTTAAAAGTATGCAAATAATAAATGCTGGAGAGGATGTGAAGAAAAAGGAATCCTTTTGCACTGCTGGTGGGATGATACAGCCACCATGGAGAATTCCTAATCTCCAGTATGGAGATTCCTTAAAATAGTAAACACAGAACTGCCATATGACAGAGCAATCACACCACTGGGCATACACCCAGAGAAAACCCTAATTCCAAAAGATACATGCAACCCAATGTTAATTACAGTACTATTCACAATAGCTAGGACATGGCAACCTAAATGTCCATCCACAGAGGAATGACAAAGAAGATATGGTATATATATATGCAAGAGAATATTACTTAACCATAAAAAAGGAAATTGGGTCAATGGACTTGGAGTCTGTCATACAGAATGAAGTAAGTCAGAAAGAGAAAAATATCATGCATTAATGCATATATGTGGAATCTAGAAAAATGGCACAAATAAACTTATTTGCAAAGCAGAAATAGAGTTACAGACATAGAGAACAAACTTATGGTTATCAAGGGAGGAGTGGGGTGGGAGCAATTGGGATATTGGGATTGACATATATATATATACAATTAGTACTATTATAAATGAGATAACTACTGAGAACCTATTGTATAGCACAGGGAACTTTACAGAGTGCTCTGACCTAATTGGGAAGGAAATACAAAAAAGAGGGGATTCAGGTATAAATATAGCTGATTCACTTTCCTGTACAGCAGAAACCAATGCCAGAGAAGGCAGTGGTACCCCACTCCAGTACTCTTGCCTGGAAAATCCCATGGACGGAGGAGCCTGGTAGGCTACCGTCCATGGGGTCGCACAGAGTTGGACACAACTGAAGCAACTTAGCAGCAGCAGCAGAAACCAATACAACATTGTAAATCAACTATACTTCAATAAAAATTAATTACAAATTAAGCTTGGGGTGCAACATGCTATGATTCCAGAATTTGACCACTTACTTGTTGTGGGACCTTGTGCATGTTTATGCAGCTTGGTTGACTACTTCTGATGGACTTGGTTTCTTCATCACCAAAATTAAGATATTAGTTCCTCCTTTGCAAAATTGTCTTATAAACTAAATGCAAAATGCAATTGTGCACCTCTAATAGTGTTGGGTACATACAAGAAGTTCAATAAATGTGGCTTAATCATAACCACAGAAATACCAATAACATTTGAGTAAGTCCTGTGAATGCACATGCAGAGGTAGCCCTAACCAGGCAAGGGTTACAGATGAAGTCCGTCCTGCCTTCCAACCATGTTGCCAAAGGAAAGTTTTCTTAGACTATATTCCTTCCCAAGGACATTTGGCGGAAGCCCCCCCCCCCCCCCCCCACTGCTAGACCAGGCTTTGTTCATGACTGAACTTGAGCTTGAAGTGTCTGAGTCAGAGTTCTTTGAGGGGCCGGCTAGGAGGCACATCTTAGGTAGCTCGCCAAGTAGTCAAGCCAGTTCCTCACTCAGGGGAGAGTCTCGGTATGTTAGAACTTGCTGGAAACCACAAAGCAAAAATAGCACCTCTTCCTGGATGGTTAGAATTTAAAATGTCATCTTAAAATTACAACAAATATGGATATAAATAAAGTAAAAGTTGGGGGGGGGAAGGTAAGATTTTTAACTTAAAGTATATAACTTCAAGAGAAATTCAGGAGACTAGTATTTCAGGGTCTTAGATTGGGAGCAGGGATTAGGCAGGCTCTCTGCCTTGCCCTTTGAGTGGTTGGGAAACACCCAGTCCCCATTCAAGCTCAAGACAACAGCAAGAGTGGGTGTTATTATTGCCATTTCATTGGTGAGGAATCAGGCACAACTAATCTGCAGTGACAGAAGACAGATTGGTGATTTCCTAGGTCCAGGATCAGAGGAACTGAACACAAAAGGGTATGAAGGAACATTCTGGGGTGACAAATATTCTACCTTGATAGCAGGGGTGGTTACACATACCTGCACACATTTGTCCAAAAAACAAACTCTACAATTTAAATAGGTATAGTTTACTGTGTGGATAGCAAATTAGAATTGATTTTTTTTTTTTAAGCCTTCAGTTTTTAATTGAGAACGCTGTTGACTCTGAATCCAATTGCAGGGGAAAAAAAATAGACCCCATTAGACAGTAGAAGAACATTATGGGGATGAGAGGAATACAGATAAAATGGTGGGTAGGTGGCACCAGTGCCGAGCCATAATTGGCGACTTAGATATGCAAGGAAAGTACAAAGGAACTTTACATCTGGGGTAAGAGAGACTATCAGGTAAGAGGAAGAAAACTGTCACGTGCTGGCAGAAGGACCAGAAAGAGGTGAAATGCACGGGGCGGGGCGCATGTGGGGTGCGTGTGGGGCGGGGCGGGGCGTGTTGGGGGCGGGGCGTGTTGGGGGCGGGGCGTGTTGGGGGCGGGGCGAGCAGGGAGCTTGGCAGAAGACTTTGAGGGCAGGGGAGCCTCTGGTTCCACAAGCTGTGCAGGTGACAGACTCTAAATGTCACCTCCACAGGCCAGCTTCCAGTCGCCCCCATTAGTGCTGCCAAACTCTAGCAGAGGTTTCAGGTCCTTGAATATGCAAGTTGTCCCTCTTTCTTTGGCTCTGCTGGGAGCCATTCTCCCTGATTCCCTCTACAGAGATATTCAACTGCCAAGTGTGTCTGCACCAAGGGGTTCCATACTCAAAAAAAAAAAAAAAAGGACTTATTTTTAGCTCCTGAAAAATCGCTAGGGTTTTTCAGTACAGAGGAAAGATGAGTGACTAGGCTTCTTTTGGTTTCAGAGATTGGGGCAAGGGGACGGAAAAGAAAAAGAAAACCAACCTGAAGTTTGTTGCAGTGTCGCTCTTCATTTTTCAGTGTTAATTTGGAAATTGGCTTCAACTTGGTGTGAACCTTTGCACAGAAATATATTACACTGAACACTGAAGTGTTTTAAAAATACTGGTGCACTCCGGTAACCGTCTGTCAGTCTTTGCAGCACATAGCAATTTAAAATTATTGGAGCTCTTAAATTAAGTGCTTAAATTTGAAGGTGATCACCACTCTGAGCATGTGGATTGCACAGCTATCTCAACTATAACAGTGCTTCAGTTTTCTTTAAGCAGGTCATTTTGGAGAGCGATAAGGGAGTCTGATTGCCCAGCATGAATTGATTTAAAACTACTGGAGTCGTCAATTCATTTCTACAAGCACTTCTGTTTGGGTGCAGTCTTGCTCTGATGGCTTAAATTGGGCCAAATTAGCCTATACCACACATGCTGAAAAAGCTAATGTATTTTTGTAATCTACCTTTTGGGGGGCAAAACTAACAATCATTTCAGCTAGGGCAAAAACAGGACTCTAGAAGACGTATTTGCCTTTCAAAAATACAAGGTCATGTAGGTGGGATTTTTCTGTGTGTCTAATGTCAAAAAGTTACAAAGGGAATATATGTATTGGTTTTTCAGAGATACTTGGACCAATATAAGATATTTGATTTCTCAAAAATAATATGAATTTTATCTGAAGGTAAAATTTTTGTAGAATTCTGTGTCCTTGCTAGAACCTACAACTTAACATTTTATTGCATTGGAAATACTAAGGCACAAGGTTTAATTACCTGACTGTACACAGGGAATAAAATATCTTAAAAAAAATTTTTTTGTTGAAGTATAGTTGAATTACAATGTTGTATTAATTATTGCTGTTGTTGTTCTGTCTCCAAGTCGTGTCCAACTTTTTGTGACCCCATGGACTGCCCCACACCAGGCCTTCCTGTCCCTCACTATGTTCCAAAGTTTGCCCAAGTTCACGTTCATTGCATTGGTGATGCCATCCAGCTATCTCATCCACTGATGCCCTCTTCTCCTTCTGCCCTCAATCTTTCCCAGCATCAGGAACTTTTCCAATGAGTCATCTGTTCACATCAGATGACCAAAATACTGGAGCTTCAGCTTCAGCATCAGTCCTTCCAGTGAATATTCAGAGTTGGTCTCCCTTAAGATTGACTGGTTTGGTCTTCTAGTAGAGCCAATTACTGCTGTAGAGCCAAGCAATAAGTTACACATATATACACATTCTATTTTATATTCTTTTCCATTATGGTTTATCACAGGATATTGAATATAGTTACCTGTGCTATACAGTAGAACCTTGTTGTTTTAAAATACCTTTTTCAAAGTAAATATGCCCTTGTCCTGTTACAAGAGAAAGTAAAAAAGTAAAGTAACTTAACTAAAGAAAGTTAAGAAGAAAAACAGCCAATGGACAAGATGTCTCACATAACAGATCTCCAAATATCCCATTATCAGGTAGTCTGAGAAAAAAAAGATTTGCTCTTGAAAATAAGTGGGAAAATGCTGACTCAGTTATACCAAAAATAGTAATAACAGCTAACATGTATTGAACACTAGGTATTAATCTCTTGTCACCCTTACAGCAACTCCCAGAGGTAACAGTTACAGCCTCTCTACCTTTTACTATCATATAGAACTTGTTTTTCTTTATTGGAAATAGATTACCATATCTACAGAAAAACATTTTAAGGGGATATCAGAGTAAGAAAATACAACACAAACACATACATCCTCAAAGGGTTTCTTTGCAGTTCTAATGAGGTATAACATACATACCATAAAATTCAGGCACTGTGCATACACAATTCAAATAGCATGTCATAAGTGTATGTTTATACCACCATCTCCACAGTCCAATACCAGAATATTTCCATTACCCTGAAAAGTTCCCTTATGTGCATCTAGTCTGCAGTCAATCCCCATTACTACCCCAAAGCCCCAAGCCACCTCTGATCTGAGAATTTCATAGAAAAGGGATCATACACTATGTGTCTTTTGCACTTGCCTTCTTTCACATAGTGTAGGATTTTTGAAGTCCATGTTGTAGCATCTATTAGTAGCTCTTTTTATTACAGAATAGTGTTCCCTTGTATGGTTATACTACAATTGATGGACATTTGGCTTGCCTCCGGTTTTATGCCATTATAACTAAGGCTGCTAAACCTAGGAGAACTGGTGATTCATAAGATAAGTCTGGGTTTAACTTTGTGGGGAACTGCTGCCAATCTATTTTCCAAAGTGGCTGCACCATTTTATATATTCACCTTTCCACCAGCAATGAATAAAATACCATTTTCCTGGAAGAAAGTGAAATCGCTTAGTTGTATCCGACTCTTTGGACCCCATGGACTGTAGCCCACCAGGCTCCTCCGTCCATGGGATTTTCCAGGCAAGAGTACTGGAGTGGGGTGCCATTGCCTTCTCCAGGGGATCTTTCCAACCCAAGGCTTGAACCCAGGTCTCCCGCATTGCAGGCAGACGCTTTCCCATCCCAGCCACCAGGGGAGCCAAGGGAGGATCAGTTAGGTATTCCCCAAGACTGCACAGCCAGTAACCACAGAGCACGGGTCTGTAGCTGAATGCCTGACTCTTGGCTATCCTTGTTTCTAAACTTCTCAAGTTTGCATAGATTATTTGAGGTTAAACAAATATCCCTGCCATAGGGCTTAAGAGGACGCAAACCCTGGTCGTTTTATAGAACTTTCAAGAGGAGTTAATAATGTGCGGTGTTTTCCCACACCTTTTGTCCCCTGGACACTTGCTCATCAAAGTACATGTCTTCCGTCGAACTCCCTAGCAACAGAGCCTGAGACAAGGAAGGGTAGAGATGACCTGCTGCAGAAACAAATGTGTCATGAACTTGGGAAGCAGGCTAGAAAGGAAAGAGGGACTCAAGAATGAAGCTTCAGGAAGAGTTCATCTTTTACCTTACTGGAGCTCAGAACAAGCACTGGACCATCAATTGAAGAACAGAGTAGTCTTGCTCACGGTTCCTCAAGTCAGTGGGTCATTGACTGTGGGCTGCCACTACTCTTGGGTCAGGGGAGAGGAGGGGGGCTATGACCTTCTCTCCTTGGTGTCTCCAGGTGGTAGAGAGCAATGGTCCAGAGCAGTGGCTACTGGGAGCCTCAGCAACCAGCTCACTGAGTGCACAGCCCTGGCAGCAGCACCTTAGGAAGGTGCCCACAACACCCATTACAGGAAGCATCTCACCCTCTCCTAGAGGCTGACCCACCAAGCTCTTCCCCACCTCTGGAGCTTTGCACGTACTGTTCTAATTTGAGGGTCTTACCCTGACACAAACAAAAAGCACACTGGCTTCTTCTCATCCCTTGAGTGGGTATTAGTTCAAATGTCAATATGAAAAAAGAGCTGAAAAAGAAAGGGTGATTGTGGTCATCAAAACTGGTTATACATCCTCTACACAATTTAAGGCTGCTCTGGACTCCTACACTCCCGTCATCACATGACCAAGAAAACAGCAGAGCTCGTCACCGAGGAGGCACATCCTTCCGCTTTACCTCATTTTCCCCAGAAGCCCAGGCCTCAGGAGCAGATGTATCAGGACAGGACAGGGCTGGGAGTGCTGTAGTAACAAACAGCCCCCAGATCTCAGTGGCTGAAAATAAAGATGAGCTATTGGGTTGGCCAAAAAGTTTGGGAATCTCTTATGGAAGTGAACTTTGGGGCCAATCCAATATTTCTTGCTGGTACTACACATCCGCTGGGGACCAGCCCAGGTGGCAGGTATGTGTGGGGGAATGAAGGTACTATGCTGTGAAAGTCACTCAGAGCTCCCAGTGGATCAGCCATCAGTCTGAGGGCTTCTAGTCACTAACGGTCAAACCACAGGGAAAGAGTTCCCGAGACTAGCAGTAGTAAATACATGCACCAGCCCAGAAGCAGCACATGTACTCGGGGACTCATTGTTAGAACTGCCCACAGGGCCTGAGAAGTGCTATCCCCATGAACTCAGAGGCCAGTGGAGGAAGGTATGGCCTTCCTTTAAGGCTTGACTTCATCTGATGATGAACAGCATGGCTCTGATCACTGTTTCCAGTCAATAAAGTAACTCCTTTCCTGATGGCCTCCCATATTAAACTAGTTTTGAAAAGAACAGAACTTCCAGTGGTGTAGAGATAAAGAGTAATTAACTTGACCATGAGCAGTGGTTAATGAGCTAGCAAACCCTTCCAAGAGAACACTAGCTCAATCCCAAGTCACCGGCCAAGGAAGTTCTGCAGTATTTCAAAATGTTCAGAGCTTTTCTACGTTTACTTTGAGGAACAGAATGTTGGCCTGCTTCTATTGCTAAGGTCACTGAAGGTCAAGAGGCTATAAAACTTATTTTAAGACCAAGCCAGGACAGTGATCTGACAGGGTTATGGAGCACAAAGCCTAAATTAAAGTTCCCAAGCAAAGAGAAAGAATTTAACTTTGTGCTTATATTATTCTCTGTGTAAAGAAAGTCTTTCAATCTTCTGTATCAAGGAAAAAAAAAAAAGTCTTTGCAATTAACTTAAAATAAGTCATCTTTTTCAAGGAACTTAGATTGATGATGCAAAAGTAGCTTTTAACTTAATTGTTATTTTTCCCCAGGACCTTCCACATACAACAGGCAATTAGGAGAGCCGTCTTTTTCTATTCAGCATGTGTGTAACTGCTGCAGTGTACTTTAGAGACTTTCTCTTGAAATTAGCTAAATTTAGGACACTTCCCTACTTGCCTATGAGTTGCCTAGAAAGACAATAAATTCTAAATATTGGGTGGGAGGGGAAGGAGACATAAGAGATCATGATCTGTGGCAGAGAACTGAGGGAGTGTATGTGTCAGCCACACAAAATTGTTCCCAAGGTTTAAATTAAGAGGAATCACCTCGATTGAAAAATCACAATTTTTATGTAGAAGAAAATCATCTATTTATGCAGAAGACCCCAAAAGACATTTCTCCAAAGAAGTCTACAGATGGCCAACAGGCACATGAAAAGATGCTCAGCATTGCTAATTATTAAAGAAACTCAAATCAAAATTAAATGAGGTACCACCTCACCCCAGTCAGAATGGCCATCATCAAAAAGTCTACAAATAACAAATGCTAGAGGGTATGGAGAAAAGGGAGTCCTCCTACAGTGTTGGTGGGAATGTAATTGGTGCAGCCACTATAAAGAACAGTATGAAGGTTCTTCAAAAAACTAAAAATAGAGTTACCATATAGTCCAGCAATCCCACTCTTAGGCATATACCCAGATAAAACTATAATTGGAAAAGATACATGAACATATATGTTCATCACAGCACCATTTACAAGAGCCAAGACAGAGAAACAACCTAAGTGTCCTTTGACAGCGGCATGGACGAAGAAGGTGTGGTACCTATAGATGGTGGAATACTACTCAGCCATCAAAAAGAGGGAAATAATGACATGTGCAGCAACAGAGATGGGCCTAGAGATTATCGTGCTCAGCAAAGCATTAATGGATCAAAAGAGGAAGGCACATACGACATGATGCCACTCACACGTGGAATCTAAAATACAACACAAATCAACTTATCTATGAAACAAAATAGACTCACATGCATAGGGAACAGACTTGTTGCCAAGGGAGATGGGGGCGAGGGAGGGAAGGAATGAGAGTTTGGGACTAGCAGAGGCAAACTGTGTAGGATGGATAAACAACAATGTCCCACTGTATAGCACAGGGAATAATATTCAATACTTTGTGACAAATCATAAGGGGAAAAATGAAAAAATATATGTATGTATAACTGAGCCACTTTGCTATACAAATAAATTAACACAATATTGCAAATCAAATATATGTCAGTACAATTTCAAAATTTAATCAATCAATTAAAAGGGACCACATAAATTGCCTATTTGCTTGCACAGATAGAGGAGAAACTCAAGAACTGTGATTATCCACCCCAAAGTCAAATCTCAGAATGTCTGATTTTGCTTATATTTGCACTTATACTTGCTCTTCAGTACAAGTGAGTGAATATTTGAAGTAGGAAATAACTCCCTCAGTTACTTGGGTTGCTGACCACTTGTCATCAGTTCTTTATCAGCGCACACCCAACGCAGCAACAAGATGAAACAAACATGTGCCCAAGCTGAGGAGGAAGGCCATGCCCGGGCTCTCCCTACCTGTTGCGGAGGGAGGGTCATTTGCATGCGTCTGTTGGAGCATTAATGGGGTCTAATAACATGCTGTTTTCCCTCAGCCCCTCTAGTCTGGGTTCCCTGCTTTCCCTCAAACACATCACACCCACTGAAATCTGCATTATGTCACATATAAAATGAAGGTTTTAACACAAAATCAGAACATCTGAAAATAATGAGCCTCCAGGCTACCTGGGCCACTGAGGTGGGTGATGAGCAGCAGCTGCACTTTACCCTCCTGGGACGTGTGCCCTAGTCCGTAGCAGGGCCAGTAGGGACTGCTGGGAGAGAAGTACCCCCAACTGTGTCATTTGTCAGTTTCAATGGCATAAATACCCCCATCATATTGATGTCAAGCAACCACTTGCTGGGCAGCCAGCTTACACATTTCCTATAATTGAATACCTGGCTCTGATCAGCTGGTATAATCATATGCAACAATGTTTCCAGAATACCCTATTCAGGACCTGACACTCCATGCCCAGGTAAGGTGGTACATGAATTAAAATTGGACCTGCTTCACACACTACGTTACCCACCTAGGCTCTGCGGGCATCCACACCAACCACCACGAGAGGAGATACTTCTGAATCTTTCCAGCTACAGCTCTAGACAATTCCAAGGCTTATACGGGGACTTCTCAGAGGACACTTACGATGCTAATACCAGGATAGGCTGATAGTGCCTCACTACGTTCAGATCTAGAAAGGCTGCTAGAAGATTGAAAGTCGTATCTGGATTCAGATTTGACTCTACAATCTCCACCGCCTTATCTGTGAATTATCGTTAACAGGTTCTGCCTAGTCTCTACCACCCTAGTCTCAACTTTCTTCAATCCTTTCTGTAGCTAGCTGGCCACCAGAATAACTGTCCTCCAACAGCTGTGAGAAGGAAGCCGCCCATCACCGTTTTCATTTTTCACTTCCTTATTAGGCAAGCCTTCAAAGCTTCCTGTGGCTTTTCATATCTAATCAAAGCCTTCAGCTCAGCATTCAAACCTGTCCGCCCATAAGCAAGAGCAATAATCCTGGGCTTCTGTGGCCTCTCATAGCACCATCCAAGGCCCCTGAAATCCCTACAGACCCTCCACATTGCATCTCAATGTCCTTATTCACAGAAGACAGCAATAACTCTCACTCCCATCTTTCATCAGACTTGCTGGAATTACAGAGCATCTAGTAAGCATGCTGTCTGCATACTAAGTTCCAGGGACGCTCCGCCTGCTCCTTTCACACACACACACACCTCCAATAAATCATACAAGCCTTGTGAAAACAGCCAACATGGAAAGGATGCACATTTCATCATCACACTTTCAGGCTCTCAGAGAACAAGTCCTTAGTCCCCCTTGTGTTTTCAGAGAGACTGACATCTCCTCTCTCCTCCTTCTACTTGGAGAAGGACGCTGGTCAGAGACTGTCCTATAAGTTGGGCCCCTTTGTGTGTCCTACTTATCATGCACCAGGATAGGGGACCCATTCCTCAATATCACAGGCTATGAACTGAGGACATAGGAGACTCAGACAGGCTATAAGAGATAGTGTTGGTGTCTCATCCTTGAGGAATAGAATTTACTGAGAAAGGAGGAGATTCACAAAGGCAGACGCTGTTGGCATCGCACCTTAGTAGCTGTCTCAGCATCTGCATGCACCCCCAGCTGGGGCAGACAGTTTTCAGCTGCTAAGGGTTACCCCCCTGCCATCTCCCAACTCTGCTGAGGCTTGCCTCCCCAGTGCCTTGAGCATGCTGGGTGGCCAAGAGATACAAGCAGCAAGTGCAGGGCAGTCCATGTCCCCAGAAGCAGCCTCAGTGGATTGGAAGAAGAGTGAGCGGAGAATGCTCACTGGGTGGAAGTACATTCACATCACTCCACAGAAGGTCCCAGAGGCACTGAGCCTCATTCATTCACAGCAGAAATCGACTCTCTATACGTCTTATTTGACTGTGTGGATCACAATAAACTGTGGAAAATTCTGAAAGAGATGGGAATACCAGACCACCTGACCTGCTTCTTGAGAAATCTATATGCAGGTCAGGAAACAACAGTTAGAACTGGACATGGAACAACAGACTGGCTCCAAATAGGAAAAGGAGTACGTCAAGGCTGTATATTGTCACCCTGTTTATTTAACTTACATGCAGAGTACATCATGAGAAACACTGGGCTGGAAGAAGCAGAAGCTGGAATCAAGATTGCCAGGAGAAATATCAATCACCTCAGATATGCAGATGACACCACCCTTATGGCAGAAAGTGAAGAGGAACTAAAAAGTCTCTTGATGAAAGTGAAAAAGGAGAGTGAAAAAGTTGGCTTAAAGCTCAACATTCAGAAAATGAAGATCATGGCATCTGGTCCCATCACTTCATGGCAAATCGATGGGGAAACAGTGGAAATAGTGTCAGACTTTTATTTTGGGGGGCTCCATAATCACTGCAGATGGTGACTGCAGCCATGAAATTAAAAGACGCTTACTCCTTCGAAGAAAAGTTATGACCAACCTAGATACCACATTCAAAAGCAGAGACATTACTTTGCCAACAAAGGTCCGTCTAGTCAAGACTATGGTTTTTCCTGTGGTCATGTATGGATGTGAGAGTTGGACTGTGAAGAAAGCTGAGCACCGAAGAATTGATGCTTTTGAACTGTGGTGTTGGAGAAGACTCTTGAGAGTGCCTTGGACTGCAAGGAGATCCAACCAGTCCATGCTAAAGGAGATCAGTCCTGGGTGTTCTTTGGAGGGAATGATGCTAAAGCTGAAACTCCAGTACTTTGGCCACCTCATGCAAAGAGTTGACTCATTGGAAAAGACTCTGAAGCTGGGAGGGATTGGGGGCAGGAGGAGAAGGGGACGACAGAGGATGAGATGGCTGGATGGCATCACCGACTCGATGCACATGAGTTTGGGTGAACTCTGGGAGTTGGTGATGGACAGGGAGGCCTGGCATGCTGCGATTCATGGGGTCGCAAAGAGTCGGACATGACTGAGCAACTGAACTGAACTGAACTGATACATCTGATTAACTTTTGTGTTTGCAGTCTCACCTTTTCACTTGTGTCTGCTTGTTGTCTGAACCCACATCTTGGGCTCTGCCATTGGAAAAATAAGAATGGAGGTCTGGGGCCCATGAAAGAGGGGCAGGCACACTTGGTAGTGCCCCCAGGCGCCCGCTCTCCCTGCACACATCTGCCAGGTCCTGGGAGGCCACCTGTCATGGGGCTGTGGAGTTTGACTCCCATCCATGCTGAGTGTCCCTTCTTACAGGCCAGCGGTACCCCACTAGGGCCACTTTTCAGCCCTGGGACATTGGGTTAAATATGAAGAAGATGTTTCCCATCACAACTGAAGATGAACGCTGCTACCACCAACTAGTCCGTGGAGGCACGGAGGCTGCAGACGCGCAGGACAGCTTCCTATAACAAAGGATTATGTGCGGCAAAATGTCAATGCAGAGGGTGAGAAATCTGGTCACAAAAGCAAGCATGAGAACAGCTCTGTCCCTGGCAAGCAATCAGACCATTTGTGTACCAGACTAGGTGTGGGGGTCAGCCATTTACAGGAGACCATCTGGCCAGCACCTGGATCCCTGGAGCTCTGGAAAGAAGAAGGGACCAGGCTTCCCATGGGAAGCTGAGCTGAGGTGGCCCCTGGCTGGGAGAGGACAAATTCTGGTCTGAATAATACTTGTCTAGGCAATGAAGACAGTGTCCCTGGGGTCATTTTTCACTCTTGTACCACAGAAAGAAGGTACCAGCTTGCCCCCTACCATTTCTTTCTAAAGGGAATATTCTTAAGAACCGTCTCTAGACCTGCAATAATATAAAAACACAAGTAAGTGTGTTAGTCGCTCAGTCGTGTCTGACTCTGTGACCCTAAGGACTGTAGCCCGCCAGGCTCCTCTGTCCATGGACTTTTCCAGGCAAGAAATATTGGCGTAGATTGCCATGTCCTCCTCCAGGGGATCTTCCCAACCGAGGGATCAAACCTGGGTCTCCTGCTTTGGCAGGCAGATTCTTTACCATCTGAGCCAGCAGGGGTGCTCATCCTATCCAAAGAGGAAGCCGCCTGCCCCCACACTGCTCCCCATCTCTACACACCTAAGGAACCCACAAGGTGTGAGGGAAAACTGGATGGGGAGGTTAGCCCACTGTCACTTTGGCTGATCCAAAAATGAGTAGGATTGGCTCAAAATTCTCTAGGCACAAAGAACATTTTCTTTAAAGGATCTAACTCTCAAAGATATCACCCTGAGTTTCACCAGAAGCACAGAGCAGGATCCACGGTCAGAGTAAAATCACTGGTGTCCCAAGTGAAGAGGCATCAGACAGGACAGTGATCCAGCTGAACTACCTGCCTGGAAGGACCAGGACGTGGAGATGCTGTCTGGCCCCAGTGCACCCGGAAAGTGCTGCTTGAGAATTCCGGGCAAAGACACAGACAGGGCTCAGTCATCACTGAGTCAGCACCTGTCTCCCTGAACAGCTCCTTGGGCTCTGTCATTTATCAGCCCCACTCCCCTAGGTGGCTTCCTGCTGAGGTATGGAAATGGCGACTCCATCCTAATTTTAGTCTCACATTAAAGCCTCCTGTGCTCTGGAGCAACTTTGCAAGTCACTGATTGTTTTTTTTTTTTTTGGTGGGGGCGGGGGGGATAGAGAAACAGAGAAGTAAGGCAGCTCACCAAGGACAGAAATCCACAAACCTGGCAGTCAGCCTCAGCCCAGAAAACAAAAGGGTCTTTGGTTCACCTGTCAAGCCTGTGCCCTTCCTCGGCCTCTTCCCTGGAAGGTTATCTGGTTTTTTTGAGCCAGGTGTGATGGAGCAAAAAGCACTGAATCATCACCCAGGGTGAGTGGCTGGCTGGTTCCGAGGCCGCCAGCAAGAACTGGCAGAAGATGCTGCTCTCAGCAGTGGCTGCAGCTGCCTAGGCGACAGTGGGTTTCTCTCCTCTAACCTGGCAGCTCAGAGAAAAAAGGAAGGAGTTCAGGGTCAGGGCTGTTCCCTGGACGTTCCTGTATTTACCCACTGACCTTGCTGCTGCTGCTGCTGCTAAGTCACTTCAGTCGTGTCTGACTCTGTGCAACCCCATAGACGGCAGCCCACCAGGCTCCCCCATCCCTGGGATTCTCCAGGCAAGAACACTGGAGTGGGGTGCCATTTCCTTCTCCAGTGCATGAAAGTGAAAAGTGAAAGTGAAGTCACTCAGTCGTGTCTGACTCTTAGCGACCCCATGGACTATAGCCCACCAGGCTCCTCCGTCCACGGGATTTTCCAGGCAAGAGTACTGGAGTGGGGTGCCATTGCCTTCTCCAACTGACCTTGCTGCTTTCTTCCAAAAGGTCCCTCCAAGAAATGAAAGAATCTTTCAAAGCTATGAGGAAGCCAGACTTAATCAGGTAGAATCTTTAGGGATTTTTTAGTTATTTTCATCCACATATTTTCAGTGACCCACTAATTGTTTATTAGCACATTATTGAGTCTCCATGTGTTTGTGTTTTTTGCAGGTTTTTCTGACAGTTGATTTCTAGTCCCATAGCATTCTAGCTAGAAAAGATTCTTGATATGAGTTCAGTCTTCTTAAACTTACTAAGACTTGTTTTGCAGGCAAGTATGTGATCTATTCTGAAGAATGTTTCATTGCACTTGGAAAGATTCTGCTGCTTGGAAATATTCTGGAAACTTGGAAATATTCTGCTGCTTTGGGATGGAATGTTTCATGGATACACACATATCCATGTGTGTGTGTATGCATGTATATGAAATTCCCTCCTGGCTTCGATTCCCTCCTGCCCCTCCATGAGGCTCTCCAAGATGAGCAAGTGGGTCTGACAGGCTACTTTCAAATTCCTGCTTCTGACCTGGGTCCTAGAATGTGTGGGTTGTTGTGTGCAGCCTTTAGGAATGGAGTCTCTGTTTCTTACAAACTTCTGGCACAGAAGTAGTGTTCTTGCCTGGAGAATCCCAGGAACGGGGGAGCCTGATGGGCTGCCGTCTCTGGGGTCGCACAGAATCGGACACGACTGAAGCAACTTAGCCGCTGCAGCAGCAGCAATTGCAGTTTTGGACCATGAATTTTAAATCACTATGACTAGGCTCAAACACATCTTTATTAATTAAAATATGAACCATTACAATCAACACATTTTTGCCAATGAAAAATAAATTTTTTAAATTCCTATAGCATAAAAGGGCTTCCCTGGTAGCTCAGATGGTAAAGAATTTGCCTGCAGTACAGGTGACCTGGGTTTGATCCCTGGGTTGGAAAGATCCCCTGAAGAAGGGCAAGACAACCCACTCCAGTATTCTTGCCTGGAGAATCCCCATGGACAGAGGAGCCTGGTGGGCTACAGTCCATTGGATCAGAAAGAATTGGACACAACTGAGCAACTAAGCACACGTAGCATAAAAATCTGTGCTTCTGACAGTATGGAGATTCCTTAAAAATCCAGGAATAAAACCACCATATGACCCAGCAATACCACTTCTAGGCATATACCCTGAAGAACCAAAATTGAAAAAGACACATATATCCCAGTGTTCATTGCAGCACTATCTACAACAGCCAAGACACGGAAGCAACCTAGATGTCCATCGACAGATGAATGGATAAAGAAACTGTGGTACATATATACAACAAAATACTACACAGCCATAAAAAGGAATGCATTTATGTCAGTTCTAATAAGGTGGATGAACCTAGAGCCTGTTATACAGAGGGAAGTAAGTCAGAAAGAGAAAAACCAATATCATCTATTAATGCATATATACAGAATCAAGTCTGTTCATGGAGCAGCAAAGGAGACACCAACACAGAGAACAGACCTCTGGACAAGGCTGGGGAAGAAGAGAGAGAGGGTGAGATAAATGGAGAGAGCAGCATGGACACATGTACACTAACAAACGTAAATAGCCCATGGGAATTTGCTGTATGACTCAGGGAACTCGAGGGGGGCTCTGTAATAGCCGAGAGGGGTGTGAATGGGCAGGAGGTGGGAGGGAAATTCGAGAGGGAGGGGACATATGTACACCTATGATTAGCTCATGCTGATGTGTGACAGAAAGCAAACCAATATTGTAAACCAATCATCAATCAATTAAAAATAAATAAATATTTTAAAAAACAGAAAGGGAAGGTACTTCGGAAAAAAGAAAAATCTGTGCTTCAGGATTCAACAGACTCTTGGAAAGCATTTTTATTTTTCTCTCCTACTGGTTGTGGAAGCATTTTCCCTACAAAAGTTGTGGAGATGCTTGAAGAAATGACCGTTGGCTGGCGAGAGGTCAGGTGAATATGGCAGATGAGGCAAAGCTTTGTAACCCCACTTGTTCACCTTTTGAAGCACTGGTTGTGTGCTGTGCAGTCAGCATCCCTGTGGAGAAGAAGTGGGCCCTTTCTATGGACCAATGCCATCAGCAGGCACTGCAGTTTTTGGAGTATCTCATTGATTTGCTGAGCATACTTCTCAGATGTAACAATTTTGCTGGGATTCAGAAAGCTGTAGTGGATCAAACCAGCAGCAGACGACCAAATAGGTACCACGCCCATTTTTTGGCCCAAGTTTGGTTTTGAGGAGTGATTTGGAAATTCTTCTTGGTACAACCACTGAGCCAGTCATTGCTGGCTGTTGTATAACATCCACTTTTCATCACACATCACAATCTGATCAAGAAATGACCCATTGTTTTTGCATAGAATAAGAGAAGACAACTTCCAAAAACTATCTTTTTTTAAATTTTTGGTCAGCTTATGAGGCACCCCCTTATCAGGTTTTTTCACCTTTCCAATTTGCTTCAAATGCCAAATGACCATAGAATGGTTGATGTGGAGTTCTTCAGCAACTTGCAGTTTTAATAGGATCAGATTTTAAGATTGCTCTCAATTGGTCATTGTCAACTTCCAATGGCTGGCTATTATGCTCTTCATCTTCAACACTGGCATCTCCTTTGCAAAATGTCTCGAACCAGCACTGCACTGTACGTTTGTTAGCAGTTCCTGGGCCAAATGTATTGTTGATGTTGTGAGTTCTCTCCACTGCTTTACGACCCATTTTGAACTAGAATAGGAAAATCACTCAGATTTGCTTTTTGTCTAACATCATTTCCATAGTATAAAATACAAGTAAAACAAACAGCTAGTAACATGTCAGTAGCAAAAAACATAAAGTGAGAAATGCACTTTAAAATGAAGTATAACATAACCACATTCATTTAAGAATATATTATAATATTAAATAACAAATGTCAATAATGCAAAAATTACAAAAAATAAAATCACAAAAATCACAATCACTTTTGCACCAACCTAATGGCTCTCCTGAAAGCAATGGATATCTCAAAATATATCTCACCTAGTGTGTCACTAAGGCCAGTGTTTCCTTATTGATGCTCTGTCTGGATGAGCTGTCCCTTGATGTAAGTGGGTAGAATCCACAACTATGATTGCATTGCTGTCAATTTCTCTTTATGTTTGTTAATGCTTGTTCTATGTATTTAGGTGCCCCCGTGTAGGACGCAGATGTATTTTAACTATCATATCTTCTTCTTGGATCTATCCTTTGATCATTTTGTAATGTCCTTTGTCTCTGGTTATAGTCTTTGTTTAAATTCTATTTTTCTTCTGATATAAATATTCTTACCTAGCCTTTCTTTTCATTTCCATTTGCATGGAGTAACTTTTTCCATCCCATCACTTTCAGTTTGTATATGTTCTTAGATTTGAAGTAAGTCTCCTATAGGCATAGATCTTGTACTTGGGTCTTACACTTGACTCTATTTAGCCACTCTATGTCTTTTGATTTGAACATTTAATACATCTATATTTAAAATAATTATTAACACATATGTAATTACTGCCTTTTTGTTAATTTTTTTGTGGTTATTTTATAGTTCATTTTTGTTTATTTCTTTGTTCTCTTCCCTTTTGATTTGATAACTATCTTTAGTATTATATTTGGATATTTTAATGTGTGTGTATTCCATAAACCAAAAATTTATACTAGATAAGTTTATATATATATAGCAATATATATATGTATACACATAAAATATATGGTTATATTAAATTGATCTCTTAATTTCAAAGGCATTTTAATAATCCTGCATTTTTACTCCCTCCCACGTTTACTTTTTTATATCTTTTTTTTTACATCTCTTCATTTTCTGTAGCCCTTAACTGCTGATTGTGAATATAGATGATTTTACTACTTTTGTCTTTTAACCTTCCTATTTAACTTAAATGCAAAGTACATCATGAGAAACGCTGGGCTGGAAGAGCACAAGCTGGAATCAAGATTGCCAGGAGAAATATCAATAACCTCAGATATACAGATGACACCACTCTTATGGCAGAAAGTGAAGAGGAACTAAAAAGCCTCTTGATGAAAGTGAAAGAGGAGAGTGAAAAAGTTGGCTTAAAGCTCAACATTCAGATAATGAAGATCATGGCATCTGGTCCCATCACTTCATGGGAAATAGGTGGGGAAACAGTGGAAATAGTGTCAGACTTTATTTTGGGGGGCTCCAAAATCACTGCAGATGGTGATTGCAGCTATGAAATTAAAAGATGCTTACTCCTTAGTAGGAAAGTTATGACTAACCTAGATAGCATATTCAAAAGCAGAGACATTACTTTGCCAAGAAAGGTCCGTCTAGTCAAGGCTATGGTTTTTCCAGTAGTCGTGTATGGATGTGAGAGTTGGACTATGAAGAAAGCTGAGCACTGAAGAGTTGATACTTTTGAAGTGTGGTGTTGGAGAAGACTCTTGAGAGTCCCTTGGACTGCAAGGAGATCCAACCAGTCCATTCTAAAGGAGATCAGTCCTGAGTGTTCTTTCAGCTGAGGCTGAAACTCCAATACTTTGGCCACCTCATGCAAAGAGTTGACTCACTGGAAAAGACTCTGATGCTGGGAGGGACTGGGGGCAGGAGGAGAAGCGGACGACCGAGGATGAGATGGCTGGATGGCATCGCTGACTTGATGCAAATGAGTTTGGCTGAACTCCAGGAGTTGGTGATGGACAGGGAGGCCTGGCGTGCTGCAATTCATGGGGTCGCAAAGAGTCGGATACGACTGAGCGACTGAACTGAACTGAACTGAACTGAACTGAACCAGCTTATAAGTGGTTGATCTACCTTTGTTGTGTGTTTTCCTTTACCAGTGAGAAGTTCTCTCTCATAATGTTCACATTTACAGGTGTATCTTTTCTTTTATGCCTCGAGAAGTCCCTCTAACATTTCCTGCAGAGCCAGCTTAATAGTACTGAACTCTTTTTGCTTTATTTATCTGTGAAACTCTGTATCTCTCCTTTAAATCTGAATAATAGCATTGTTGAGTAGGGTATTTTTGGTTGTTGGTTTTTCCCTTTCATCAATTTAGATATATCATGCTACCACCTTCTGGCCTGCAGAATTTCTGCTTAAAAGTGACTTGATAGCTTTACTGTAGTTCTTGTTGCCTTCCACTTGCTGCTTTTAATATTCTCTCTTCATCTTTAATTTTTGCCATTTTAATTACAGTGTGTCTTGGTGTGTATCTCTTTTGGTTGGTCTTGTTTGGGACTCTCTGTGCTTCCTGAGTGAAAAGATGGCTTAAAACTCAACATTCAGAAAACTAAGATCATGGCATCTGGTTCCATCACTTCATGGCAAATAGATGGGGAAGCAGTGGAAACTGTGGCTGACTTTATTTTCTTGGGCTGCAAAATCACTGTGGATGGTGACTGCAGCCATGAAATCAAAAAACGCCTACTCCTTGGAAGAAAAGTTATGACCACCTAGACAGCATATTTGGAGAAGGAAATGGCAACCCACTCCAGTGTTCTTGCCTGGAGAATCCCAGGGAGGGGGGAGCCTGGTGGGCTGCTGTCTATGGGGCCGCACAGAGTCAGACATGACTGAAGTGACTTAGCAGCAGCGGCAGCAGCAGACAGCATATTAAAAAGCAGAGACATTTCTTTGCCAACAAAGGTCCGTCTAGTCGAGGCTATGGTTTTTCCAGTAGTCATGTATTGATGTGATAGTTGGACTAGAAAGAAAGCTGAGCACCAAAGAATTGATGCTTTGAACTGTGCCATTGGCGAAGACTCTTGAGAGTCCCTTGGAGACTGCAAGGAGATCTGACCAGTCAATCCTAAAGGAAATCAGTGCTGAATATTCACTGGAAGGACTGTTACTGAAGCTGAAACTCCTATACTTTGGCCACCTGGTGCAAAGAACTGACTCATTGGAAAAGACCCTGATGCTGTGAAAGATTGAGGACGGGAGGAGAAAGGGATGACAGGATGAGATGGTTGAATGGTATCACCAACTCAATGGACATGAGTTTGAGTAGACTCCAGGAGTTGGTGATGGACAGGGAGGCCTGGTGTGCTGCAGTCCATGGGGTTGCAAAGAGTTGGACATGACTGAGTGACTGAAGTGAACTGAACTGGTGCTTCCTGGACCTAGATGTCTGTTTTCTTCCCCAGGTTAGGGAAGTTTTTAGCTATCATGTCTTCAAATATGCTCTCTTTCCCTTTCTCTCTCTCTTCTCCTTCTAGGACCCTATAATGCAAATGATAGTATACTTGCTATTGTTCCAGTGGTCTCCTAAATTGTCCTTACTTTTGAAAATTATTTTTCCTCTTGAGTGATTTCCACTGCTCTGTCTTCCATTTCACTAATCTGTTCCTCTGTATCATCTAAACTACTGTTGATTCCTTCTAGTGTGTTTTCTATTTCTGTTATTGTATTCTTCAGCTCTGTTTGGTTCTTCTTTATATTTTCTAAGTCTTTGTTAAGATCCTCACTGTGATCATTGATTCTTCTCCCAAGCTTGTAGAGCATCTTTATCATTTTGAATTCTTTATTAGGTAGAATGCTTATATCCACTTCCCTTAGCTCTTCTTTTGAATTTTTATCTTGTTAGTCAATTTTCAAAATATTCCCCTGTTGTCTTACTTTGCTTGATTCTCTGCTTTATTTCCATGTAACAGGAGGTCAGTTATATTTTCCATTCTTGGAGAAATGGTATTATAAGGTGTCTTATGGGGTCCAGCAGCACAAGTCCCTATGTTCACCAGAGCTATAGGCTCTGGGATGCCTGTTATGTCAGCCATGTACCCTTGTGTTGTGGCAGTGCTGACCACTGTGGGCATGGTGGCAGGCATGACTGGTTCCCAACCCAATTGGTCGCAAGCCCTTACCTAGCTCAGAGGCTGCTCGCTTTTGGTGGATTTGGCCAGATCCTGGAATGACTGGTTGCAAGGGCTAGAGAGTCCTAGTTCTGGTACTGACCCACTGGTGGTTGGGGGCGGGGGGTGGATTCCAATTGATGCTTGCCAGCACCGTCATCTTCATGGTGGAACAGACTTCAGAAATGACTACCAGTGTCTGCATCTTCCACATGAAGCCCAGTTGCCCCCTGCCCCCCCCCGCCCCGAGGCTCTCCAAGAGCAGCAAGTGGGTCTGACATGAGCTACTTTCAAATTATTGCTTCTGATCTGGACCCTATAATGTGTAAGTGTCCATGTGAACATCTTAGGAGTGGGGTCTCTCTTTCTCATAAACTTTTGGCTCTCCCGAAAGCAAGCCCTGTTGACCTTCAAAGCCAAATATTCTGAAGGCTTGTATTCTCAGTGCAGGCCTTCTGGAATGGGGTTCCCAGACTTGTGGCACTCAGACTTCTCATTCCTTGGGGAAGTAAAAAGAAATATGTCCACAGTCTACACTTTCACCCATTTTGACAAGCATGTCTACTATTGGGATTTTTCTAGAGAAATAGGTTTCAAAGTATAATTCCTGGGACAGGAATCAGCAGGGAATTTTTTTGAAATGCATATTCTCAGCCAATACCCAAACCCCTTGAAAGAAGGCTGAGCAATGAAGAATTGGGTGCTTTGAACTGTGCTGTTGGAGAAGACTTTTGAGAGTCCCTTGGACAGCAAGGAAATCAACCAGTCAGTCCTAAAGGAAATCAATCCTGAATACTCATTGGAAGGAATGATGCTAAAGTGAAGCTCTAATACTTTGGCCGCCTGATGTGAAAAGACAACTCACTGGAAAAGACCCTGGCACTGGCAGAAGGAGAAGCGGGCAGCAGATGATGAGATGGTTACATGGCATCACTGACTCAACGGACACAAACCTGAGCAAAGTTCAGGAGACAGTGAAGGACAGGGAAGCTTGGTGCACTGCAGTCCACGGGGTCGCAGTCAGGACTTAACAAATGAACACCACCAGTTGATATTGCTGTGGCATGGCCACCCCTCTCCCCAAAATATTATTTACTGACTTCAAGCTTTTCAAAATTTGCAATTTAAACTTCTCCTCAGAGTGTGAGTGTTACATTAGCATAAGTTTCTCATAGAATGCAAATATCGCTAGTCGGATGCATTTCAAAGCTGAAAAGCTCTCACACCTGTCATGCCATTAGTAAACTGCTTTTACTCGAATACAAGCAATCCTATATGAACCCCATTAGCATTTTAAAAACAAAACAGTTACTTGTCTAAAAATGATTGCATGGAGAGGAGGAGTAGGGGGTGAAGAAAAGAAAGTATCTGTGTAAATATGTGTGTAAGGTAAGGATCTGTCACTGACAAATAATACTATCTCACCCAGAGATTATTAAGACTACTTTATTTCTACTGAATAATGTCACTCCTTTCTAAAATGCTTATGATAACATCACAATACTTCCCCATGACTTTCATGGTTCCCTGGAATCATTCCCCAATACAGCCCTCTATATTCTGTTTTTAAGCCATCCAGAGAGGACTCCTCCTGCCTTTCGCACGTGGCCATGGGCTTCTGACCTGTCTGCTTTGCTCTTGTGTACCTCTTCTGTGAAGATTCCCCCTACCCTCAGTCAGAATAAAGTCCCCCTATTCAATTGGCAAAGATGAAATAAAATGTTAGTACTCATGTGATGAGAGGAACATTTCCACACACTTCTCATGGGATGTAAACGGGAGCAACGTTTCAGAACTATTGTGTAGTACATCCTAACCCTAACCCAGTAAGTCTACTGCTAAGAGTTTATCCAAAAGAAATGTTAGGGAAATTATATTCTTTTTTTTTTTTTTTTTTAGGGAATCTGTCCAATCCACAGACCAGTATCCTCTGTTTTTTGGTAACTGGTTCCTGTGTGTACTAGTAATCTAACATACAGGTTAAGAGCAGATTTTGGAGCTGCCCACCTGGATTTGAAATCTGGTTCTGAAGCATGAGACTTCCCTGGTGGTCTGTCTACAATGTGGGAGACACGGGTTCGATCCCTGAGTTGGGAAGATCCCTTGGAGAAGGAAATGGCAATCCACTCCAGTACTATTGCCTGGAAAATCCCATGGACAGAGGAGCCTGGTAGGCTACAGTCCATGGGGTCACAAAGAGTCGGACACGACTGAGCGACTTCACATTCATGTCACGTTCTGAAGCATGATACCTGTGTCACACTGGGCAAGCAACTTAACATCTCTGAGCTGCGATGTCCCCGCCCACTTAAAATAAGAACATCTGTGCTCTGTCTCCCGTGCAAAGGTGGTGTGAGATGCCCCATGGGGAGTAGTTGGCCCGGTGCTGGCACCCAGCTCCCACGCAGGACTGTGAGCTAGCAGAGCTGCATGCCTCTATCCCTCTCTGGAACCAGCTGAAGCAAGGGGATGCATACACATAAGCTGGGTCTATCAGACTGCTCCGGGAATTTGGAATTGTGATTGAGAGTCAGCTAGAGAGTCTGTGTACTATGGAAGCATAACATTAAACATTCTTCCATGTGGACTAAGAATCTGTGAAGACTCTTTGGAGAATGAGAATTTTCACAGCCCGGCAATCATAACAGCAGAAGCAAAAAACAGTGAGTGCCCCAGCGGCTTCCTAAGCCTCGGTTCTGCTCTCCACTGGAAGTCTGTCTTTATTTCCATCCTTAGGTTTTAGGAAACACTTGATTTTTCTCCCGCATAGACTAGCATGGTGATCAGTATCTATACAGTCTTTGTCTTCTTCTGCCTTTCTGTGCCTTGAGGACTGACAATGAGATTGTCAACACCCAGGATCACTTGACCTTGTGACCACACCCTGTTACCTTGTGATCTCATCTTTGAATTTTTTTTTTAAGTTAAAATCTCAATCCTAGCATAGGATAAGGCACATGCATGGGATTTCCTTTTATTCCCTGAGATACCGTGCTCTTCTAGACTAGGTTCTTTGTCTTTTTCATTTTATGTTTTCTCCTCTGTGGTGTATTTACAGCTGCCAAGGAGTTCTCTTTTTCATTTCACGGTTATCATGAAACACTTGTCCAGAAATCAGTTCCTTTCCACTAGGACCTATTTGTTTCTCTCTAAGCAACAAATGGGTATTCCCAGTCCTAGCCAGTTGTTTCTTTTTAATTTTGTTTTTGCTTTTGTTTGGGTGCACCTCGCGAGCTCAAGTGGAGTAGCTGAAAGAGAAGAACAGAGGGGCCTTCCTTGAGGCTGGGAGCGGCCCTCCTCAGACGGAATCTCCAGTGTCTCCAGATTTTGACAGATGGCTGCTTAAACACTGTTTGTGGCAGCAATGTAGTGGTGACGTGTCCTGTGGCCTTGGCAGACAATCTGAGAGCTCTGCATTCCTGTGGGAGCCTGGAACCTTTCCTCCCTCAGGGGGTTCCTCCTCACTTGTTCATTTCTTAAGTAATTCTTCCACTACTCCAGTCAAAAGCGAGAGAAAGGAAGAAGTCCTTTGCTTCACTTGTCTCCAATTTGAGGATGGTGAATGGGAATTTCAGGGCTTCTGTAGACGCCCTGTGATTGCGAGGCTACAGCTGCCAAACGTCCCTTCCCCCGGGTACAGTGACTACACCTCCCAGACTCACTTGCAGTTAAGGAGGCCCTGTCTCAGAGCTCTTCTGACCAAGCCAGCCACGTCCAAGCTGACTCAATAACAAGTTATTTGCGATTTTCTAACTTTCTTCTCCTTCATGGAGAGGACCCTGAGGACCTGGAGGAAGAAGGATCCATAGATGGAAAAAGCCTGGAAGAACTTCCGTGGAGTAACCATGTTGATGTGTAATGAGTAAGAGGGAAACACGTAATGCATTAAACACTGAGGTTGTTACATTGCATTTTCAACAATTACCCTACCCTAATAATTTACTCACCAGTATCGCTCCTTAAATCTTGGAGCTGTGGTTCAGATACATGCCATATCACACTACAGTATTTTAATTCTTTTCTTGCTGCCACGTGGGGAAATCTAGGGCATTTGACTATTTTCCCTTTCCTTATTTTATTCTACTAGAGATCTATTTTTGTTTAGTTGCTAGTTTTTACTAGTTTTTGTTCATTTTTTTAGAGATAAACCCATGTCAGGCAGACATTGTTACCTGAAAGTGACTCAGCATATTTTTAAAAAAATCTATTCTAACCATTTTTCCATTCTATGTTGCAATACATGTAGGTAATTACAAGCCTGTTTCTTTTCTAGACTGTAAGTTTCATGGCTTCAAGAAAGATGACCTAGTTTTCCAGTGACTCTTGTGAGCACCACAGCATCTGGTTCATAGTGGTGGGGGCTTAGTCACTAAGTCATGTCCGACTCTTGCAACCCCATGGACTGTGGCCTGCTAGGCTCCTCTGTCCACAGGATCCTCCAGACGAGAATACTGGAGTGGGTTCCCATTTCCTTCTCCGTGGTTCATAGTAGGCACCCAATATTTCTTGACTAATAGGTATACTTGTCACCTGTAAGACAGGATGACTGAATCTGGAATTCTGTCTGCAAGTTGCAGCTGGAGGTAAATATAACTGGACTCAGCATTGAGGGAAAAATATTAAGTATAAGCTGTAAATAAATCTTTCAATGGCCATACAGATGACTGTCAAAAAAGCTCAACAATTCATCATTTTAACTGCAATAAGAAAAAGTAAGCACAATCTATTGAAGTGCCAGATTCCTTGTGAATTATATAGAAGTAATCAACAAATCTAATTTTGAGAATATCAACAGAAACTCAGTAAAAGTTTTAGAATTGTTAATGTTGTTCAAACACAGGTAGGTCAGCTTTGTTGTCTATTGACATACACACAGTATGAGACAAGTCTCTCAATAAACCTTCAATGATATCATCCAAATTTTCCTTTATAGGGTGAAACTTTATTACTTTAGAAGTTCACTGATAGTTTCAAGCACTTAACTGAAAACTCTAAAAACCAACAGACCCCTAAAGGAATAATGAGATGTGTAAATGGGACCAAATGCCGGATTGCCATTTTTGGCCTTTTCCTGGGCTTCCTGAGATAGTCCATCCAAAATCCCCATCCAGGAACAGAAGTTCAAGGCCATGGATGGTAGTCACTGGAATCTAAAGTTCAGGCTGGATATAAAGCAAGATCTGCCTTTATTTCTCTTTCCTATCTATGTGTCTATCACTCCATTAAGTGAAACATGTTGTCTTCTTCCAGCTGTTATTCCCAAATTCATGTCTTCTCTGAGCTCTAGATCCAGCTGAATACTACATGTCACCAGGGGATGCCCATAGGCACCAAAGTGATGTGCAAAAGATAAAACTCTTGTCTGCCACCATTCTCATCCTACCTTGAGCCCGCCGGGGTGATCCTCACCATGCCAGTTTGTGTCCCATGCCTCACCATGTTGCAATACCAGAAATCACCTTTGATTCCGTACTTTCTTTAAAAACCCCATCATCACTGCCTCTCAGGTGTCTCTCTCTACATCTTTTCTGTCACAGAACAACCTTGGCCATCGCTGCACCTCACCTGAACCCCAGCAACAGCTTCCTAATCCGTTTCCTTCTTCTGCGTCGTGTACCACCAGTCCACAGCCAATGCAATTAAAAAAACAAAAACACCTATCAAATCAAATTTGCCTCTCCTCGTGAAAGCCCAAAGGCACTAAATTAATTCACCCATATTGCTCTCCATCCACATTCTACATCATTTTTCCTTCTTTGACATTTCCTTTTAGTGATAATTGTCATCCTTTTAGTTCCCCTTACATGCCAAGCTCTTTTTCCTTGCATTTGTCTTTTGCACATGACATTTACCTCCTGTTAGATGTTTTCCCCAGTTTGAAATGGCTAGTTCCTTATTCTTCACATCTTACTTTAAATGTCACCTCCTCAGAGAAGCCTTCCCAGATTGCCCTCCTTGATCTTTTCCATCTGGGACATTGGTTCACTCAGTGTCTTGGATAATACTTGACACTTAGTGCTTATTAAATATAATTAAAATAAATTAATGAATAAATTATTATGAGAATTTCTGTACTTGAGAGAACTACTGTAATTGAGATGATACTTTTATACAATTGTTGCTTATAAATTTATAAGTCAACTGTTACCTAAGATTTATAGTGAAATAGGGTGGAGTTCCTAATGAAGCAAAGAGTTATTTTGGTTCCCCAAAGGGAGGAAAAAAATCAGGATTAATTCTGGCAGAGAAAGTGCTGGTAAGGTCAAGAGAGAGAACAGAAACAGCTAACAGGAAGGGTTGCTTTATCTAATGTGGAATAGACATGAACTCCTCCTTGGTTCTTCCTGAAAAATCTACCTTGCTCACTAAGTGATTTTGAGAATATCAAGATGTGCTAAATCTTGTATGTAGATTAGCAGAGACTAAGCCAGTGCTCGGGGCCATATGTGCAGCCTGCTCTCATAGACAAAGGAATCAGAGAATGAGGAAGAAGGTGACATCCTGACAACCACGTGAAAGGAAAGCATTTTTAGAATAAGGTACAAAATGCAAAAAAATATAAAAGAAAATTTGATACCTTTGAATACATTGAAATTAAAATTACTTTAAAAATCCACGTGAACAGGGCAGACGAGGGATAAATAGGGAGACTGGGATTGACAAATACACACTACTATATATGAAACAGATAACTAGCCAGGACCTACTACATAGTACAGAGAACTCTACTCAATATTGTATAATAACCCATACTGGAAAAGAATCTAAAAAAGGGTGGACGTATGTATATGCGCAACTGATTCACATTGCTGTACACCTGAAACTAATACAACATTGTGAATCAACTATACTCCAATAAAAAGTTTAAAAAACTAAGAAATAAAAGCCACATGAACAAAAGGAAAAGTCGAGCCAGACTGGAAAATGCATTTGTTGTGTGTACCACCACCAAGTTTCAGTACCCGGAGTCTATGAAGAGCACCAACATTTTTCCTTGGAGAACAATTCAGCAATATCTAGCAATGTTGGAGATATTCATATCCAGAAATTTAGCAATTCCATTGTAGTCTGAGCCTCTGCAGAAACTTTCTATGTGGAAAAATGGATAAGACAATGTGGCTGTGAAAAACTGGACACATCCTAAAAAAATGGACAAATAGACTATAGCGAAATCAGACAAAAGAGAACTATAGAGTATTTATAAAATTTTAAAACATGCCTGCCAAAACTATGTATGATTTGTGGACATAAGTGTATTAAAAATATAAAAATATGCATGAGAATTGGAGAAGGAAATGGCAACCCACTCCAGTACTCTTGCCTGGAGAATCCTGTGGACAGAGGAGCCTGGTGGACTGCTGTCCATAGGGTCGCACAAAGTTGGACACGACTGAAACGACTTCGCATGCCTGCATGAGAATAAAAACATCACATTCATGAGAATGGTTCTTTCTGGAAAGGAAGGCAAAGGGATGGAATCAGCAAGTCTGGGTGGGAAATCATGATTTACGAGTGGAAGGAGGATCCATGGGGGTTATGTCTGCACTAAAGTAATTTGTATATGTGTAAAATCTCTAAATATTACACGAAAAATGTTAAAACTTAGGAAATAAACATAAAGAGAAAAAAGAAGTGGAATAAAGTAAGATGAAACCTGGGATAAGATTAGTAAGCAAAACCCATACTGTACATGATCAACCACTCAACAAAAATTATTCTAACTCTAGAACATTTATTGAAACAATCATTTAAACTGTGTTCTAAATTTTAGGAAGTAAGTCCTCTCATGCAGACCATGGCACTGTATTCAAAAACTTCATAACCTCCAACTTTGGGGATTTCAGTAATGATTGCAAGGCCATCCCTTATCCAAAGAAGAGTGGAAGCCACCCCTCGGCCTCTGTGCCCTGCCTGCAGTGTAGACGGCAAGAGGGGTGAAGCAGCTCGTCTGGCTGACGTACTTCTAAGTTAGTCTGAGAGGAGGCATAAAGTGCATCTCTAAAAGCAAATGGAATTATATTGTCATAAATAGGTAAAAGCTCTGGTTGGGGCACAGCAAGCACCCCACCCAATGAATCACTCCAGGCTGCTCTCTCTGCCAGAAATAATCCAGGGCCTTTTGTGTCAAAGGAAGCCACGACTTTTTCTACTCCCAAGCAGCAAGAGCACGCCTCTGCTCTGTTGGCTGTGAGGAAACTTCCTAAGATAGAGGAAAGAGGGGGAAAAAATAGAGCAAGCATGTGGACTCTGAGGAGAAAAAAAATATGGGTCAGGTTATTGTCTGCTTCTGCTCATCTTTGGAGAAATGAAATCCACTTTGAATCAACTAGGGATTTAACCTCCTTCTAAGGAGGCCAAGATTTTATCATAATATAAAACCTGATGCAATTGCAGTTGAATTTAAACCAGAGTTGCTGTTGGTCTTTGTTTTTCCCGGAAGCTCTGGCAGACACCAGTGCCCATAAGCAATGAGCAATATAAAAAAGGTATTCTTTCTTTGCAATAGGTCAGGATGCTTTGCTTCCTCATCTTTTCCCAATAGCCAGTAGGCTTGGCAATGGTTGTGCAGTGAGGTCTTACCGTAGGGGTACCCCAACCCTCGAGGAAGACGTTCAGACTCACAAATCTCCCTTGCTCAATTCCTGACATCCAGGGTAAATGGGACCTGGGTCCTCAAGGAAGTGTTGCCACCACCCCAGCTTCCAGAGTCTAGAGACAGGAAGCTTTCTCCACCGTGGGCCCTGTCACACACCCCCTCCTCCTTCCACAGAGAGTGCAGGGAGCGATATCTCCATTTAGAAACAAGTCACCCAGATTGTGAAGACATACATTTACATCCCAAACTCCTTCCAGCCTAGCTTGTATAACAAAAATGAATGTGACACCCTCAGGGAGGATCGTTCCTGCTGCGAGGACTCTCCGGAAGTAGTTGAGAGGGAAAGCTGGTCGCTCAGTCACGTGCCAGCCTTTGCAATCCCATGGACTTACAGCCCGCCGGGCAACTCTGACCATGGAGTTCTCCAGGCGAGAATACTGGAGTGGGTTGCCAATTCTTTCTCCAGGGGATCTTCCTGACCCAGGGATTGAACACAGGTTTCCTGTGTGGCAGGCAAATTCTTTACCATTTGAGACACAAGAGAAGCCCTCCAGAGGTAGTTGACATTTATTCAGAAGACCACACATACCAGAGATGGCATGCACAAGGGTTCACTGGCTTGATCACCGATCAACCCACAAGTGTGCTAATGAGCATCATGAAAAATACAAATGGATTCCCATTGGTGAACTCAATGTCTTGTTAACCAGCATGATGGACATTAGACACGCGCTTTCCTTGGTGAAAATGATGGTTTTCAGATACAAAGGTGGGCAAGAATATGGCAGATATATCCTTATTCTTACATGAACAGAGAGTTTTTTAAAATCTAGCATACCTTCTACCCTCTTTAATTCCTATTTGGTCCCAGGATACTGGTTTAGAAGATTCTTAATCATTTCATTCTAAAAAGAAAACTGGTGGGGAAAAAATGTATGCCATAGAATTTTTGCCTTAAGTGAAATTTTCATTCAGGGTGATTTGGGAGTGGACAAAAGAACAGAGAACCAGACTTTATTGAACTTTGGGCTTGCTTGCCTTAGATTTTAGATGTATGGAAGAATGCTGGCTGAATCTTGTTCTCCTTCTATCTCACAGAGATCCGGGGAAGGAAATAGCAAATCTTACCACAGCTAATACTAAAAGGAACCCAGTTGTGCACAGCCAATTAAGTTTAAGTCAGCTTTTAGCATAAGGACAAAGGCAGACTCAAATGATGGCTCAGGGAGAAAATAAAATTGGAAAAGAGTGAAGATATAACTGGTCAATAAGTGACTAATGGGAAAAGAGCCAAACAGGTGGGCTTACAGGAACAAAGAAAAGTGAAAAAATAAAAATAACTGAAGGTACCAACCCAGAATGGGAATGATAGGAACTATTGAAAACAAATAGGTAATATGAAGATATACATTCAAACCTTGAGAATAAGATAAAATCATGACCACATGTCCTTTCAATGTCAGAGGAATATTATCTGTTCCCAGAATCATTTAATTTTCTAGGAGAAGGTAACTATGTTTGATTAATGATTTCTCTTGATTAGGATTTGTAATTTTTGAAGTTAAATGTTAACTTTAGATTTTCTCTGATACAAACATAAATAATATCTGCACACTGGAAATGGTATTGCCAAAAGGGCCATTTTTATTATTTGTATTTTTACCATTTTCCCAGTTTTATTGCCCTGTAGGAAGTAGACAGATTTTATATCTAAATTTAGCAACCTTATTCTAGCAGTAATTCTTTCTGGGCCTATATATAATGAGATTTTCAAATTCTCTTTGAATCAGCTTTAACATCCTGCTGGTTCCCTCATTAATGAGTTAAATAAATCTTTGACATGATAGTCATGTTTTAATTTTTTTGAATTATACTTTGGTAAAAACTTGGAAAAGTTGCCAACACATTTATGTGTAACTTCCAATGGCGCAGAGTCAGGAGACAGATTGTTGTCCTATTATTACTGCTCTCCAAATACCTACAAGGAGAGATGTAACGTGTTCTCTTTGGGTGGAAATATTTTCATTGCCATTTCACAAAGAAGAAAACTGAGCTTGAAGAGGTGAAGTAAATTTGCCCTCATTAAAAGCATCAGAGTGTGTATTCAAAAGCATGCCAGAGTCTTTCCCCAAGTTATCCAATCTTCAGATTCCGTGAATAGAATTAGAAAATGAAATTAAGGAGTCCACAAAAACACACTTCCATCTGAAGCGGCCCCTCAGCGCAACTGCTCTGTGTTGCTCCAGGCGCTTTGCGGAAACATCTAGTGCAGTCTGGCCAAGGCTTCTGCAGCCGGAGGCCCAGCTTCACGGTGAGACATCTGCACTCTTACAAGAAAGCAGGCACATCCTATAGGCTCTTCCTGCAGCCCTCTCCTAACAGTGGGATAAAATCGCCTTGGCTTTGGTTCTAACTAGGGCGTCTGTGGGGTCGCACAGAGTCGGACACATGACTGAAGTGACTTAGCAGCAGCAGCAGCAGGGCATTTAGGAGAACAGTGCAATTATTATTGCAATTTTTGAGTTGTCAGAAAAGGAAAGAAAATACATTCAAGAAGATCAAAATGTTCTAAAACCAACATTCTCCCTGTTTTGAGACCAAGATTTTAAAGTTCCATATTCCTCATTTTTTTCACTTTCTTTCTTCCTTTAAAACATGAAGATTAATTCCGATGGGCAGAAAGAGGACTGGGAAGTAAGGATGTGAACAAGACTCCCAGAGAAGAGATGCTAAGAAAGGACTTGGTTATCAAATCATCCTTTTTCTTATATCTTCTGGGCACCCTACTAGATACATCCACTTATGAGATTTAGGCTCTATTTAAAAAGACAATGTGAACAAGGAGGAAACAGTTCAATAGAGGCAGATGCTAAACGCTATGGAAATTCAGGAAGATGTGAGTCGGGGGTGGCGGGGGTGGGGGGTGGGGTGGAGGGGTGGGTAGCGGAAACCAGGTGGTCTGTTGACACAGGTAAGAGTGAATGCAGAGGTCAGAGTCCACAGGAGTCTCCAGGAATTTGTAAGGTTTCCAAACATAATGAGATCTGTTTGAAGAGTATATGTTATAAAATAATAATAATAAAGTCATAGTTGTTGCATCCTTACTTTTTTCCAGGTATAATAAATAACAATTCACACATGCCATGTGTTTAATTTCATTAGGCCCTCAGTCTGTGAGATAGATAAAATTATACCCATTTCACAGATGAGAAGATGGACATGACGCCCAAGACTTTAACCAAGAGTTACTGAGTTCACTCCTTGTGTGTGTTCACATGAAGGTCAGGACAGTATACCTGTGCCCAGGCAGAGGTGGGGCAATCAAGTGGTGAAGTTGCAAGTCACTGAGAAACAACAAGCTTTAGAGAATGACTTTAGACTTTTTTTTGGGGGGGGGGTACATGGCATGATGAAATCAGGATGCAGGATAGAAAAGCAGAGAGAGGGAAAGCAGGGCCTAGATTATAATACACATTTCTTTTCAAAAGATTAACTCCTTTTATTTAAAAAAATGTAGGACTTCCCTGGTGGCTCAGATGGTAAAGCGTCTGTCTACAACGTGGGAGACCCGGGTTCAATAATCCAGGTATCTTATTTGCCTTCATATAGTTATATTCTTTATAATTTTTGATAAAATGTAAACCAATCATAAAGAGCTATTTTGGAAATTGCTTTACAATTTTTAAAGCATTTTAAATACTTTCTTTGGTCCTAGGAATGCTGTGAGACGGGGAGAGCAGGGATCGCTTCCTCCTTTGTACAGAGGAGGGAGATGGGCAAGAAGTTCCATATTCTTCCTTCTCTGTCTTCAGCGGCCAGAAACAACACCATTGCTCGTCCACTAGAGACAAGCCAAACATGTAAAACTCATCTTTTATACATAAAATAGGTAACTAACAAGGACCTAGTGCATGGCATAGGAAATTCTACTCAATACTCTGTAATGGTCTATATGGGAAAAGACTAAAAGAGAGTGGATATGTGTATATGTATAACCGATTCACCTTGTTGTACAGCAGAAACGAATACAACATTGTAAGTGAACTATACTACAATAAAAATGTTACGATAAAAACAAAAATCATCCCTGAGTCCTCTCTTTTCCATATGGCTTCACTCCGATCAGCCACCATGACGAACCGCTGTTCATCATTTTAATAGCTCTGAAACACAACGCCTCCACCCTCTGTCTAGATCATACCTGAGGCTCCCATCACTCACCTGGATTCCTCCAACAACCTGAAACTGACCAGCCTTGCCTCCAGCCTCACTAACCCCCAATTCCTTTCATAACTACCACCCCACTGAGGGAGCTTTATGAGGTCTCTGGGGCCAGAAGGAAGTATGTGGTGCATTGTACATCCACGCTGGATGCCATATCTCCTAGACGCATCAAACCCCTTTGCTGGCCCCAGAGAGCTTGCGTGGGAAACCCCCACGTGCTGTTTTGTGTGCCTGGAATACTCTTCCTCCTTGTCCACATGGGTCTTTGGATTTCACTTGCTATGCCTCCCTCCCCAGAAAGCCTTTTCAAGTCCCCCTAGAGTAGAGTCAGGCGATTGTCTGCGTACACTTAGCTTAGCATGACACAGAACTCAGCACTCTCACATCACACACTTTCCTGTTTGTCAGTGGCATCAGTAGGCTACAAAGACATTGTCACATGGGTTTTTCCCTCTGTCACCCATTCCTTTCACACCCCATAAGATACATATACATCTTGTACATTAAAAGAGCTTTACAGGGACTTCTCTGGTGGCCTGGTGGTTAAGACTTTGCTTCCCAATGCAAGCAGTGAGGGTTTGATCGCTGGGACCTAAGATCCCACATGCCTCACATGGCCAAAAAACCAAAAAACACAAGCAATTCTGTAACAAATGCCATAAGGGCTGTTAAACTGGTCCACATCAAAAAATCTTGGAAAAAAAACAAAAGAGGACTTGATAGAGTACAGTCTTAAGCTGGGCTCTAGGGAACACATGAGATAGAAAATGGTTCTTGTCCTTGAGGGAGATTTCTAGGAACCTTGAAAAAAAATAAAGTTCAAGGAAAAATAACACATGCTAAATGGCCAAATGTAACAAGTTGAATGATGGCTCCTCAAAAGACATATCTACTCAGGACTTCTCAATGCATCTTATTTGAAAAAGAAAAAGGTCTGTAGGGATGTAATAAAGTTAAAGATCTTGAGATGAGAACATCCTGGTTGACCTGAACAGGCCCTAAATCCAATGCAAATCTCCTTATCGGTGAAGAAGACGCTAAGAGAAAAGGAGAGAGAGAGGACGGCAATGTGGAAACAGAGGCAGCGGCTGGAGAGAAGGATAAGCTGAGGGTCATTTGCTACCCCAGAAGCCAGGAGAGAGAGATGGGGACAAGTTCTCACCCAGAGTTTCCAGGAGAACCAGCCCCACTGACACTTCTATTTTGGACGTCTGGTTTCCAGAACTAAGAGGGGATATTTCTGTTCTTTGAAAGTCACCAAGTTTGTGATAAATGTGTCACAGGAGCCCTAGGAAACGAATGCATCAGATAATAACAATAATAAGAATAGCAAGATCTCACTTGTTTTCAGTGCTTTTGCTCATGTTAACTTAATTCCAACAACCTCAGATGTTATCTCTTCCTTTTTTTTGTGCTCATTTTCCAATCGTCAGACTTAACTGTAGTGATGAGCATGTAGAGATTTTAAGTGCTTGGTAAACGCTGATTGACAGGTAACTACATTTTGTATGATAAGAGAGAAATTCTACCACAAGCAGAGCAAAAGTGAAAACACAGACAGAAATGTGTGCCCCTTTGTTACTTCAAAAAGGGGGAAAAAACATCTGTCAGCAATAAGAAAGAACAGTCGAAAGTACACAATATCAAGGACAAAAATGAGGAAATAAGTTGTTTCATGACAGTGTAAATGTATAAATTTTTCATCAAGTTAGAAAATAAATGACTACCATCTCATCCAAGTTACAGGAGCTCCTCTGAACATTTTAATCATGCTTTATCAGTTCAGTTGCTCAGTCGTGTCCAACTCTTTGCAACCCCATGAATTGCAGCACGCCAGGCCTCCCTGTCCAACACCAACTCCCGGAGTTCACCCAAACCCACATCCATCGAGTCAGTGATGCCATCCAGCCATCTCATCCTCTGTCGTCCCCTTCTCCTCCTGCCCCCAATCCCTCCCAACATCAGAGTCTTTTCCAATGAGTCAACTCCTTGCATGAGGTGGCCAAAGTACTGGAGTTTCAGCTTTAGCATCATTCCTTCCAAAGAACACCCATAGTGATCTCCAGTTCAAGAAAGATATATTGTGAGCTAAGTTGCTTCAGTCATGTCTGACTCTTTGAGACTCCATGGACAGTAGCCCACCAGGCTCCTCTATCCATGGGATTCTCCGGGCAAGAATACTGGAGTGGGTTGTCATACCCTCCTCCAAGGGATGTTCCTGACCCAGGGGTTGAACCTGCATCTTCTGCAGCTTCTGCATTGCAAACAGATTCCTTACTACTGAGCCACCAGGGAAGCCTGTTGGTTACATTGGTAATCAAAATATTCAGAGCTACACTGGAGAAAAGAGTTTTTCTCCCCCGCCCCCCACCACCAAAAAAAAAAAAAAAAGAAAGAAAAAATATATGATAAACATAATCAGCTGGAACTGAAGAGTATAAGTGAAAAGGAAGAGTCAAATTTTTCTCCTTTTGTGGTTTGAAATTTGAACCTACACCCTTAGTGCCAAATGCGGTCCTTCCTGGTGAGGGACACAGTCCCTGAGCTCAGAGAACTTACCTTACCTTCTCCCACACCTCTCCCTATATCACTAAAGTCTGCTCACAGCAGTTCCTCTCACCTAGCACATCATGGCCAGCTAACAAGAAAAAAATCATAAGACATACAAAAAGGAAAAAAAAACCACGATCTGAAGACACAGAGCAAACTAAGAACCAGACATAACAGGGATGCTGGAAATATCAGACAGGGAGTTTTAAGCAACTATGATTAATATGCTAAGGTCTCCAATGGATAGACAGGAGGCAAGAACAGATGTGCAAGGCTAGCAGAGAGATGGAAATTCTAAGGAAGAACCAAAAAAAAAAAAAAAAAAAAAAACTCAGTAGATTAAAAAAAAACAACCTTTGTAAGAGAAATAAAGAATGTCTTTGACAGGCTTATTGGTAAATTGGACGTGGCTGAGGAGAGACTCACTGAGCTAGAGGATATTTCAATAGAAACCTCAGAACTGAAAAGCAAAGGGGACAAAGCACTAAAAAAACAGAACAAAATTCCAGGGACCGTGGACAACTACAAAATGTGTAATATATGTGTAATGGGACTACCAGGAGGAAAAGAAAGGGAGAAATGCAAAGAAGAAATATTTGTAACAGTAAAGATTAAGAATTTCCCCCAAATTAATGCCAGACACTATATATAGCACCCTGCTATATATAGCAGAGAACACCAAGGAGGATAAATGTCAAAATCTACACCTAGGAATACTACCCTCAACTACAGAAAACAATGATACAGAAAAAAATTAAAAAATCCTCAAAAAAGCCCAGAAGGAAAACATATTACCTACAGAGGAACAAAAATCAGAACTCCATCCAACTTCGCCTCCAACAAGAAGACAGCAGAGTGAAATGTTTAAAGTCTTAAGAGAAAAGCAGTGAAGGTGAAATAAGACATTTCACAATGAATATTAACTGATGAATTTATAAGTACACAAGTTTTTATGTTTTACATTTTTTATGTATTATGTGGATTTTTATGTATTACCTGAGTGTTTTACTTTCTGAAAAATTCATCAATCTATATACTGAACACAGTAAAAATTTATTTTTATAAAAGGTCTACAGAATGAGGAGGGGAGATGATAAACAGTGAAGCTTTAATGACCACCTCCAGTTTCTCCTGCTAAACTGATCACCAATTCCTGGCTTGAGTTTTAGATGAGAAAAAAAAATTAACTTGAAATCATGTTCACTATTTTGCTGATTACAAAGACTGGACCTTTTGACTACTGGACTTTTAATTACCTAAAAATAACCAGAAAGTGCACTGGGTTCCTGAACTTTTATGCAGGGTAAATGTTTTAAGAACTAGGCAATTTACAAAGCGTTGCCTCTACAATATTTTGCAAACCTTCCTGAGATGGTCTGCTTGCTCCTTCTTTGTGTCAAAGGCAGAGGATGTTGTGAAGGACTTGAGTCCTTCCAAGGAAATCCAAGGAATCCAAGGAAATCCTCTGTGGACCTCCTGTGAATGAGACAAGCCTTCACAATATTCCAAGGCTGCTTGTTACAGCCTTTAGCCTCACCTAGCTAACATACTGCTCTTAAAAGTTCCAGGTAAATGAAGTCCCAAAGGCCAAGGGTGAAAAGGCAGAGGGACAGAGAATGCAATTTATGTTCAACAAATACTGTATTGTGCAAACCTCTCTGTTCACAGTAACCACAATGTCTCAAACATTTATCACCAGCCCTGTTCAATGTTAACTTCTTTACATACATTTTTTTCATTTTATTCCTACACTATCTTTTCAAGTGAGTATGACCATCATCATTTATGGGTAAAAGGAAATGAGGCTCAGACTCACATTTAAAAAGTATCGATCTTTCCATAGTCCATTCCATTCTAGATTCAAAATAGGTCTGTCTCAGACCCAGAGCCCTTCAATTCCATTAGACCAGCATTTCCCATGCTGAGAGATCTGATGACTGACTTCTCAAGGAACCCTATGACTTAGAAAGTTACTGTATCTCTCCAAGCCTCTGTTTTTTCACCCATAATTCTCAAATAAAGACAGTAAAACTAGGATTGTTCTAAAGGATAGTTACAAAGTGTTTGGAATAGCCCAGGTGCATGGAGGTTAACACTGATTAGCTATTGTTTTATTAATGTGGGTATAATTACTGGATAAACAGATGATCCAACCAAAGTTTTAAAAGGTCGGGGAGGCTCATGATGAAATAAATTTGGTTAATCCTGGAGAAGCAAAATCCAACAGGTCTTGTATGCAGGACAATGCCATTCCAAGTAGGAAAGGTAAACAATACAGTGTTTCCAGCACTTATTTGCAGAGAAATAAAAACTTTTTTTTTTTTGGAACATATTCATTAACATCATTAATTTACTGAACAGACATTTATTGCACTGATATAATGACAAAAACAATTTGCATAGTTTGTCTCTCATGAAGCTGGTAAACAGCAGGGGAAAGATACAAAAGCAAGTGAAAAACTAATCTAAAAGTTACAACCCTGAAGGACTCTATGAGGTAGAACTTGAGAGTCCCTTTGAATGCTGGAAAGCATAGAGGGAAAGGAAGTGTTACAGGGGAGGGACAGGGTGCTAGGGACAGGAAGACAACCCATGGAAATTTTTCATGGAAATCAGAATGAATCTCAAGCTAACAGCTTTATCCCTATTTGTTGTTTTCAAAGACTGACACTTAATCCCAACAGAAGCCATGCCCATTTAGGACAATTATGTCATTTGTCCAATTACCCTATTGTTGCTATGATAATCAAAACACAGAATGGTGTGAATAGAGAAATTAGAGACTTTAGTACAAACATGAATTATGCAGATGAGGAAACGGAAGCCAGGGGAGGTTAACTGACTAGAACCCCTCCTCTGGCTGCCTGGACCCACACTATTGTCATTACATCATTGTCAGCCCCATCATTCATCATTTTCGGAACCAGAAAAAAGCAAGTATTTATTAACCTTGGCCCAACACTAGGTGCTCAGGGGACTACAGTGAGCAACAGCCCACTCTCTCCCTCTTTTTGGTTGATCCCTCCTCTGTTCACTTGAAACTATCACAACATTGTTAATTGGCTGTACCCCAATACAAAAGGTTTTTGATGTTTAAAAAATAAATAAAAGGAAATTTAAAAAAATCTCTCCCGCTAGGGTCCTTACAGTCCTTTTGGGGGACCTGGTTCAAATACAGGAAAATAAAAACAATCAAGTTGAAATAGGAGCTCAGGGGAGCAATGGGATAGAAAAAAAATAGAGCTTATTGAAAAACAAAAACCAGACCTCCTCTCGGGCACCATTTGGAAATTTGATTATAAACGATGGGTCTCAGGTACTTTGCTAAAATACTTCCCATGCTTTTAAACCCACAATACCAAGTGCTAGGAAAGACTAAGACAAATGGAACCCTTAAGCATCAGTGCTGAGAGTACATGATGGTATACCACTTTGGAAAACAGGTTGACAATTTCCTATAAAGTTAAAAATAGGCTTACCTACGACCTACCAATCCCACTCCTGGGTATCTGTCCAAGGAAAATGAAACCTATATTGTCCTAAAAATTTGCACAAAATATTTATAGCAGCTTTATGTATAATCATCAAAAATTAAAAACAATTCAGGAGGGTCCTTCAACTGGTGAAAGGATTAGCAAACTTAGGTATTTCCCCATAAGGGAACACTCCTCAACAGTAAAATGGAACGAACTGCTGATATACAACATGAAGGAATCTCAAATGCACTTTCTGAAGGAGCAAAGTGCTGTTCTAGTGAAGCAAAAAGGTCAACAAACACTAAACAAAAGAGGCAGGAAATTGCACAGTGATCAGCAATGTAAAAACAACACAGGAGAGGAACGAGATGGGGAGTGCTGAGATGGGACTAAGACGGACCAGTTGGAAGAGCAAGGCCCTATTCCCAGCCATATTCTACTGGGAGTGGATCCTTCAGTATGGGGCAAAGGCATTCCTGGAAGGACCAAAAAAGCCCAATCTGTAAGAATTAGCCTTTGGACCCCTTAATGAGACAGGGCAAGAGCTCTGTGACCTCAACTAGGTAAGGTCTACCAGTCCCTTGCCAGCCTGAAGAAGCTTCAGAAGATGGACCTTCATCTTCCCAATAAAGCTTTCTTGGGGTCTATGATTCTCAGGGGAGATTTGAGACAGGAGGTAGACAGGCCCCCCAGGGTAAGCAACTGAAGTTCATTCCTTATGGAAGAAATTTCAAAATAATAGCAGGACAATCAAGAGAGGAGGCTGGGGCCTGCCCAGAGAAGAGATAAGGGAGCACATCTCATTCTTGAAGTCGGGAAACCTTTCCAACTAGAAAGCTCCTTGGCGATCAAAAAGGGAGTGATGTCAAAGCTACCCAAAGCTCTCTTTGCTGGAATCCATCTTGGCTGAGAGATGCATGCACACTCGTGGGAGGATCCTGAAATATACCAAATATGAACTCTGAACCAGACAAACCAAAATGATTGGCCAAAGGAAACCCAGAAAAAAATGTCTTACAAAACTGATTCCAATCACCATGAGGGTGTGACTCTCTCTGAGCCCACCCTTGTGTGTATACACAAGTACTGGACTCTTTTCTTCCTAAGAAATGCCTTGTTTCACTGCTGTCCTTCTTTGTGGGAATTCTCTTCTACAAAGCTGAAGGGCCAGGTCCTTGTCACTGACCACTAGTCTAGTGACTAGGATTCAGCTCTCACTGCCACGACCCAACCTTAATCTCTGGCTGGGAACTGAAACCCTGCTTCAAGCCACTGAAGGCTAAGACCATCTGATATCAGATGGACTTGGAAGTGCAAATGGGGTGGTCGGATGAGGACTCTCTAAGAAGATGACATTTGAGCAAAGACCTCACAGGCATGAGAGGTGAGACCTTGTCATATGAGGGAAGAGTCTGGAGTGTACAGGAAGTGCATGAGAAAATCCTTGGAAGGATTTCCTAAGAAAGATCATGAATGCACTTCTACCTTAACTGACCACTCCGGCTGCTAATTAGAAAATAGATCCTCGCAGCTGAAGAAAAGAAACAGGAAGGAGAGAGGGTACCACCCACAGTAGCTCAGATGGAAGATGACGACTGAGGGGAAAATTCTTTCTGATGACTCCATGGAGACACACACACACATTTTTGAAAGGGGACATTCTCTCCCTGAAGGAAACAGAGATAGAGCAGCTCCAGGAGGCATGATGTAGCTTGCGCAAACTGCTAATTATGCCAGCAACAAAAGTAGTAAAAGGAGAAAAATGCTAGCTCTTAATGTCAGCGAGACAAATGTTTACTGTCTCCTGGGAAAACGGGCAATGGAAAATGAACAGAGCTCAGTCTGGTTAGCACTGATCAGTCTTCCCCAAGCGTGTGTTGTTGAGAAGGCTGCCAGACACAACTAAGGGGAAGAGGGGACAACAAGGAGTCTAAATGGCTTTAAAAGACCCCCATCTGTCCAGAATCCCCCTCTGTGAGTCCTACCCAAACCACCTCCTCAAAACTTTGAAACCTGAGCTGCTGCCTAATGTAATTATATAACCAGTACTTCTGAACAGGAACTGAAAAAACCAGGCCCTACCCAGGATCAACAGAGAGTAACAGACACATATTCTTTGTGCCGGCCTTCAGTTCAGTTCAGTTCAGTTCAGTTGCTCAGTCTTGTCTGACTCTTCACAAACCCATGGACTGCAGCAGCACACCAGACTTCCCTGTCCATCACCAACTCCTAGAGCTTACTCAAACTCATGTCCCTCGAGTCAGTGATGCCATGCAACCATCTCATCCTCTGTCGTCCCCTTCTCCTCCTGCCTTCAATCTTTCCCAGCATCAGGGGCTTTTCCAGTGAGTCAGTTATTCACATCAGGTGGCCAAAGTATTGGAGCTTCAGTTTCAACATCAGCCCTTACAATGTATATTCAGGAGTGATTTCCTTTAGGATGGACTGGTTTGATTTCCTTGCAGTCCAAGGAACTCTGAAGACTCTTCTCCAGCACCACAATTCAAAAGCATCAATTCTATGGCAATCAATTTTCTTTATGGTCCAACTCTCACATCCATAAATGACTACTGGAAAAACTATAGCTTGGACTAGTTGGACCTTTGTCGGCAAAGTAATGTCTCTCATGCCTAGACATGCTGTCTAGGTTGGTCATAGCTTTTCTTCCAAGGAGCAAGCACCTTTTAATTTCATGGCTGCAGTCACCATCTGCAGTGATTTTGGAGCCCAAGAAAATAAAGTCTGTCACTGTTTCCATTGTTTTCCCATCTGTTTCCCATGAAGTGATCAGACCTGAGGCCATGATCTTAGTTTTTTGAATGTTGAGTTTTAAGCCAACACCGGCCTTAGTCTGGGTTTTCCTAGAAACCAACTCTAAGTACAGATCCAAGTGCAAGCATTTATTTGGGGGATGCAGCAAAATTTATTAAGAAGTGGGAAAGTGACACAGGGAAGAGAAGCCAGTCCATCAAGCCAGGCTTTCTTGTAGAGAAATGGAGCTTGATTCTTTGTGCAACTTCAGAAGCTGTGTAAAATAATACCTAGGAGTTACTTCACCCAAGGAAACACAGGAGCTGGGGTATTGATACACCAACTGCTAGTTATCACTGAGGAGCAGGGAATAAGTTATTTTCCAAGTCTGACAGCCTCCTAAGGCAGAAACTTTAGAAAAAAGTCTCCAGGGACTTCCCTGGCTGGTGCTCCGGTGGCTGAGACTCCACACTCCCAGTGAAGGGGACCTGGCTTCCACCATTGTTCAGGGAGCTAGATCTCACATGCTGCAGCTAGCCGTTCACATGCCGTAACTAAAGATTCCACACGATATAACAAAGATAAGATCCTGTGTGCCGCAACTAAGACTCAGCACAGTGAAATACACACATACACACATAGAGTGTTTTTAAATTTTTTTAAAAAAGAAAAAGCCTTCAGGAAAAGAGATGTAGATACAAGCGTTTGGATGTCAAAGGGAGCTCTCAGAAAACCTGAGACCCAAGGGCAGAACAAAACACCGCAGATTGTGCTTCACTGCAGGCTTCCACACGTGGTGTCAAGAGCAAGGCATTTCTTTGCCTCTGCAGAGGAAATGATTTCAACAAATTGCAAAAAAGGAGGAACTCTTCCCTCTATCCATTTTTCTCAAAGCACCCCTCATTGATTTATCCATTACATTATTGTTATAAATTAATAAAGTAAGGCACGCGTTCATTTACTTTATTGGTTTCTCAGCCACTGATTTCCTATTATCCCTTTCTATTACCCAACTCACTGACTCCTGCAGATAAATTGTCTGCAACACAAATGCATCCCAGACTCTTGGATTTTATTAAGTATATAAAAGGTATGTGATTTGTATTAACAACTCAGCTCATCACCCCATATTCAAAACTTAGCCAATTAAGCTCAAGTGCATATTAAAATAGGAAAGAGAGTCCCAATTTCTACTTAACATTCTTATTGCCTAATGAATTGTTCATTCTTTCTAATTCTAGTGTCATTTGCTTAATTTTCTTTTAATTTCTTAAATGTAAGAAAAACAAGTCTAATTTTCTAGAAAATACACTGGCTTAATATTGCTTGTGAAAACTTCCTAAGAACGTTGAAGAAAAGTGCAATCATGAGTGATCAGTAATATATATACCATCTGACACAGTGCCAGATAAACAGCAGGCACTCAATAAATGCCTGGTGAATGGATGAATATGCCTACAGTTATAGGACCAATGCTCATGCACAAATCAGGAGACCAGTTCTGTTGTCACTACAGCAGCTTGCTTATTTATTAGTCTGTTGTGTCCTCCCAGGTTTTTGGTGAGCCCTGTAAAGTGAATATATGTTTGTATCTATAGTATTTCTTAGGGTTAATTGGAAAGTTTATTTCTAGAGTTCTTTGATACAGTAATAGATTTCAATAAGAACAGAAGCCATTATTTCATTCTTTATTCATTCAGAATATTTACTAAATGCTAACTATGCTTCGCTCCTTTATTCATTGAAGTATTTACTAAATGCTAACTATGGGGGGCTTCCCTGGTGGTCCAGTGGCTAAGACTCTGTGTTACCAATGCAGGGGCCTTGGGTTCAATCCCTGGCCAAGGAACTAGACCCCATCTGCCGCAGCTAAAGATTCTGCATGCTGCAGTGAGACTGCCGTGCTACAACCAAGGCCTGGCACAGCCAAATAAATAAATACTGTTTAAAAGATTAAAAAACGCTAATTATAGGCCAGGATTTATAAACAATTTTATAATGCAGATCAAGTGAGAATAATGACTAGAACATTATCTGTGGTAAACAGTTTTTAATGCAACATAGTGTGGCCCACAGAACAAGGAAGCTGACACCAGAGGAAGTCTAGAAAGTTTCACGCAACATGGGATATTTGAGATGTGCCTTCTTTTGGCTCAAGAGGCTCCTGGATGGTGAAAAAGCAGGCAAAGGCATTTGGGGTGAAGAGTCAACATATGCAGAGTTGTAGCCTTTAAAAATATTACTTTTTTTTTTTTTTTTTAGGAAACTTGGTTGTAGTGTTACTGTATTAGTCATAGTTCTCCCCCCCCCAAAAAAAAACAAACAACAACAACAACAACAAAAAAACATTAATAGGTTCTAGAAAGAGAGAGAGAAGAGAAAGAAAGAAGATTTATTTTAAGGAATTGACTCATATGACCATGGGGACTGGCAAGTCTGAAATTTGTAGAGCAGGCAGGCAGGCTGGAAATTCACCTACAAGTTGATGTTCCATCCAGTTTTCAGACCAACAGTCTGTAAATTCAGTCAGGATTTCTGTGTTCCAATCCTGAGGCATAATTCCTCCTTCTAGAAACCTAGTCTTTTCTGTCAAGGCCTTCAACTGATCGGATGAAGCTCACCCTCAGTATGGAGGGTAATCTGCTCTATTCAAAGATTATTGTGCGTGCCCGTATGCTACGTTGCTCAGTCGTGTCCGACTCTTTGCAACCCCATGGACTGTAGCCCACCAGGCTCCTCTGTCCATGGGATTGTCTAGGCAAGAACACTGGAGTGGGTTGCCATGCCCTCTTCAAGGGGATCTTCCAGACCCAGGGCTCAAACCCACATCTCTTACATCTCCTGCATGGGCAGGTGGGTTCTTCACTACTAGCGCCACCTGGGAAGTCCAAAGTTTACTGAAAGTGAAGTCGCTCAGTCGTGTCTGACTCTTAGCGACCCCATGGACTACAGCCTATCAGGCTCCTCCACCCATGGGATTTTCCAGCAAGAGTACTGTAGTGGGTCGCCACTGCCTTCTCCGAAAGTTTACTGAGTTAGGTGCTAATCACAGCAATATCTCAATCACGCAGCGGCGCACCATGGTCCAGCCAAGTGGACACACGGAGGAAACACTCCGCAATCACAGAAGCAGTGGTCCTCAGGTGAGACCTCAGCCAGCACAGCTGTATGACCTGGGAACCCGACAGAAACACAAGCTCCTGGGCCTTCACCAGACTTCCCGAATCAGAAGCTCTCAGGTTGGGGCCCAGCAAGAGGATGCTAACCAGCCCTTCAAGGGCTCCCGGTGCATAACAGGGTCAGAACCAGTAGACTACTAGTTTGAGTTCTAGTGTCTAGGTCAGAAAGAAAAGTACTAACACAGAAGCAGGTTATTATTGCCTTTCTGTTCCTAGGCTTTAGTCACTTGATAGATTCCATGCTTAAATGGCATACCTGATAGAGGAACAACAGAAGAGAGTACTATTGATTGTTTATAAATCTTTACTCAGAGATGCTGTGTAACACATCCATTGAAATCCTCCTCCATCACCAGCTCCAGCTGTTTAGCTACAGACTCTGCTGAGCTGGCTTCCATTTCCTTGATGAAGGTCAGTCAGATCTACATTAGAACTTGCCTCCAGACTCTTCACAATATGTCAAGATAAGAAATGGGGATGGGTACTGTTTGAACTCCTCTCAGTGATTTAAATACCCTATTCATTCACTGCCCACAAGTCTCCTCTCGGCTAAAATAATGCTGCATAACAAATGGCACACAACCTCAGTGACGGCAATGATGTGTGCTTACTGCCTGTGCATCTTAGGTAGGCCACTCTTCCAATCCAGGCTAGACCCAGTCACATGTCTAAAGATGGGATGACTGTATATGACCCTGCAATCCCACTCCTGGGCACATATCCAGACAAAATTATAATTCAAAAAGATACACGCACCTCTATGTTCATAGCAGTACTATTTACAATAGTCAAGACATGGAAGCAACCTAAATGTTCATCGATAGATGGATAAAGAAGATGTGGTACATACTTTCAGTGAAATATTACTCATCCATAAAGAAGAATGAAGCAATACCATTTGCAGCAACACGGGTGGAGATGACCCTACTAAGTGAAGTAAGTCAGAAAGAGAAAGCCAAATACCATATGACATCACTTATATATGGAATCTACAATACATACCACACAAATGAACATACCTGTGAAACAGATCCACAGACACGAAGGACAGACTCATGCTTGCCAAGGGGGAGGGAGGAGGAGGATGGATTGGGAATTTGAAATTAGGAGATGTTGTTTGGATAAACAACAAAGTCCTTCTGCATAGCAGAGGAAACTATATTCAATATTCTATGATGAACCATAATAGAAAAGAATATGAAAAAGAATATATAAATGTGTAACTGAAGGACAGGGAAGCCTGGTGGGCTACAGTCCATGGGGTCACAAAGAGTCAGATATGACTTAGTGACTGACCAACAACAATGTGGAGCTGAACTGCTTTGCTGTACAGAAGAAATGAAGAGAACATTGTAAATCCACTATACTGCAATAAAATCAGTTTCAAAGAGAAGACTGGCTGGCTGTGGTTGACCTCGGACAGCCAACAGCAGAGCAGCTGGGCCAGTGGCCCTGGCTCTCAGCCTCTGGCACCCTCACCACTCAGGCTCTCATGCTGAGGCAGGGCACAGGGAGACCACCAGCAGCAGTGAAACACTGCCTACTCCAGCCCCTGTGGGCACCATGTCCGCTAAAATCCCATTGGCCAGAGCAAGTCACATGGCTGAGCCGACCTGGGGCTGGGCCAGGGCAGACTTGGCCATGGGCCTGACTCACCTCTCCCCAGAAGGAAAGAGCTGAGGTTTCGTTAAATGTCTACTCCCCCCCGATCGGGAACCTCCCCCCCCCCCCCCCCCGCACCGTTTCCACCTGGCTCCCTCCAACCCATTCTGGAGGTTCCTCGGGGGTCACTTTCTGAGGAAACCTCCGTTGACTCCTCAGATGCCCACCTCATGAGGCTCCCTCGGGGCACCAGGATCCCCATTATTGTCCCTTATGACATGGACACGACACAGCAAATTCAAGAAAGCTGACGGAGACAGATGCTGACGTGTATTTGGAAAAGCATGTGGCGGTGCTGGCCATCCACATCCATGGGTTCCACATCCAACGAGTCAACTGACTGAATCAAGAATATATATATTTTTTAATCTGCTAAGTCCCATTTTCCTTTTCATTATAGGGGACTGGAATGTAAAAATAGGAAGTCAAGAGATACCTGGAGTCACAGGCAAATTTGGCCTTGGAGTACAAAATGAAGCAGGGCAAAGTCTAACAGAGTTTTGCCAAGAGAACGCACTGGTCATAGCAAACACCCTCTTCCAACAACACAAGAGAAGACTCTACACATGGACATCACCAGATGGTCAATAGGGAAATCAAATTGATTATATTCTTTGAAGCCAAAGACAGAGAAGCTCTATACAGTCAGCAAAAATAAGACCGAGAGCTGACTGTAGCTCAGATCATGAACTCCTTATTGCAAAATACAGACTTAAATTGAAGAAAGTAGGGAAAACCACTTAGACCATTAAGGTCTGACCTAAATCAAACCCTTTATGACTATACAGTAGAACAGACACATAGATTCAAGAGATTAGATATGATAGACAGAGTCCCTAAAGACCTTTGACAGAGGTTCGTGACATCGTACAGGAGGCAGTGATCAAGACCATCCCCAAGAAAAAGAAATGCAGAAAGGCAAAATGGTTGTCTGAGGAGGCCTTACAAATATTTGAGAAAAGAGAAACAAAAGGCAAAGGAGAAAAGGAATGATATACCCATCTGAATGCAGAGTTCCAAAGACTAGCATGGAGAGATAAGAAAGCCTTCCTCGGTGATCAGTGCAAAGAAATACAGGAAAACAACAGAATGGGAAAGACTAGAGATCTCTTCAAGAAAATTAGAGATACCAAGGGAACATTTCATGCAAACATGGGCTCAAGAAAGGACAGAAATGGTATGGACCTAACAGAAGCAGAAGATATTAAGAAGAGGTGGCAAGAATACACAGAAGAACTATATAAAAAAGATCTTCATGACCCAGATAACCACGATGGTGTGATCACTCACCTAGAGCCAGACATCTTGGACTGTGAAGTCAAGTGGGCCTTAGGAAGCATCACTATGAACAAAGCTAGTGGAGGTGATGGAATTCCAGTTGAGCTATTTCAATCCTAAAAGATGATGCTGTTAAGGTGCTGCACTCAATACGCCAGCAAACTTGGAAAACTCAGCAGTGGTCACAGGACTAGAAAAGATCAGTTTTCATTCCAATCCCAAATAAGGGCAATGCCAAAGAATATTCAAACTACCACAAAATTGCACTCATGTCACATGCTAGCAAAGTAATGTTCAAAATTCTCCAAGCCAGGCTTCAACAGTGAACCAAGAACTTCCAGATGTTCAAGATGGATTTAGAAAAGGCAGAGGAACCAGAGATCATTGTGCCAACATCCACTGGATCATCAAAAAAGCAAGAGAGTTCCAGAAAAACATCTAGTTTTGCTTTATTGACTACACCAAAGCCTTTGACTGTGTGGATCACAACAAACTGGAAAATTCAAGAGGTGGGAATACCAGGCCACCTTACCTGCCTCCTGAGACATCTGTATGCAGGTTAAGAAGCAACAGTTAGAGCCGGACATGGAGCAACAGACTGGTTCCAAATTGGGAAGAGAGCATATCAAGGCTGTATATTGTCACCCTGCTTATTTAACTTATATGCAGAGTACATCATGAGAAACACAGATATGCAGATGACACCACCCTTATGGCAGAAAGTGAAGAAGAACTAAAGAGTCTCTTGATGAAAGTGAAAGAGGAGAGTGAAAAAGCTGGCTTAAAACTCAACTTTCAAAAAACAAAGATAATGACATCTGGTCCCATCACTTCATGGAAAAAAGATGGGGAAACAATGGAAATAGTGAGAGACTTTATTTTGGGGGGCTCCAAAATCACTGCAGATGGTGACTTCAGCCATGAAATTAAAAGGCGCTTGCTCCTTGGAAGGAAAGCCGTGACCAACCTAGACAGCATAGTAAGAAGCAGAGACGTTACTCTGCCAACAAAGGTCCATCTAGTCCAAGCTATGGTTTTTCAAGTAGTCATGTATGGATGTGAGAGTTGGACCATAAAGGAAGTTGAGCACCAAAGAACTGAGGCTTTTGAACTGTGGTGTTGGAGAAGACTCTTGAGAGTCCCTTGGACTGCAAGGAGATCAAACCAGCCAATCCAAAAGGAAATCAGTCCTGAATATTCATTGAAAGGACGGATGCTGAAACTCCAATACTTTGGCCACCTGATGCAAAGAACTGACTTACTGGAAAAGACTCTGATGATGCTGGGAAAGATTGAAGGCAGGAAGAGAGGGGACGACAGAGGATGAGATGGCTGGATGGCATCACCAACTTGATGGACATGAGTTTGCACAAACTCCGGGAGGTGGTGATAGACAGGGAAGCCTGGCATGTTGCAGTACATGGGGTCGCAAAGAGTTGGACACAACTGAGCAACTGAAGTGACTAAGTTCTAAAAAGCAAAACTTTAACTTGTCACATGCTAGCAAGTATTTTGATTCCGTTGAGGAGGGCATGGCAATCCACTTCAATATTCTTGCCTGGAGAATCCCACAGACAGAGGAGCCTGGTTGGCTACAGTCCATAGGGTTGCCAAGAATCAGACTTGACTTAAGTGACTTAGCGTGCATGCACACCAAGTATTTATGTGGCATGTTCACTGTATTAGGTATTATAAGTAATCTAGAGATGGTTTCAAGTACCCAGGATGTTATCTGCAAATACTATGGCATTTTATATAACAGATCTGAGCATCTGCATATTTTGATGTTTTTGATTGTCCTGAAATTAACCTCCCATGAATACAGAGGGACCACTGCCTTTGATTACTAAATGATTGAAGGACTACATTAAAGCTGTACTGTTTTTTTGAGAGTTTAACTTCTAGAATAGGTGACACAAAATTCTTTTTGTTATGAAAACTGATTTTCCTGATCAAGATCCACACACACCACTGTGCTTTCTCCATATGCCGTCCCTTCCACCTGTCACCTTGCTACCCTGGCCAAACAAAATCCTCCACCTCTTTCAAGGCTCCACCAGGCTTGAGTAGTAGCTACCTGATGAGTCCTGAGCAACGCACTTGCCTTTATCTGGGCTCTAATGACCCTGTTTTAGAATTGATGGTCTGAAGACAACAGAGGGTTTACATTTGCTAATGAAAGAGGCTATAAAGGAACCAAATTTGTCACCCCATATTGTGTCTTTGTGACATGAAGATGAATGTAGGCTGATTATTTTTAAGAAACAGAAGACTTAAAAAATGTTTCTTGTTTTGTTCCCCCTAACTGCCTAGAGGAATTTAGATAGAAGCTCCATCCTTGGAATAAAGCTACCACCAGAGATGTCTGGAGAGAATACGGGCAGGGTGTGGTGGGCAGATTTGGCCGGCCCTAGAGATCACAACCCCCACTGCATCCAGCTGTCTCTGCTGGTCCAGACAGCAGAGACAGAAAACATTTATTTTCCAAACATTTGCTTTTCCATCTCCACGTGCATTTCCCTCCTCCCCTTTGAAGTCCCAAAAACCCACTCTCAATATCCTCCTTTTGTCTTTTTTTTTTTAAACTGGGGTATAGTTGCTTTACACTGTTGTGCTAGTTTCTTCTGTACAATGAAGTGAATCAGCTTTATGCATACATATATCCCCTCCTCTTAAGCCTCCCTCTCACCCTCCCCATCCCGTCTCTCTAGGTCATCACAGAACTGAGCTGTGCTCCCCGTGCGATAAAGCAGCTTCCCACTAGCTATCTGCTTTACCCATGGTAGTACATGCAGGTCAATCCTAACCTCCCGATTCATCCCACCCCCTCTCCTGCTGTGCACCTGTCTACTCTCTACATCTGCATCTCTATTTCTGCCCTAGAAATAGGTTCATCTGGACCATTTTTCTAGGTTTCACATATATGCATTAATATCAGTATTTGCTGTTCTCTTTCTCTCTTATTTCACTCTGAATGACAGACTCTAGGTTCATCTACATTTCTATAAATGACCCAATTCTGTCTTTTTCATTGCTGAGTAATATTCCATTGTATATTATGTATACACCTCTTCTTTATCCATTACATTCGCTTATGTCTTTAGCTGAAGATGGCATTTAAAGTGAGAATTTGAGCCACTTGGGTGACTTAGATGGCCAGGGGCTCTCCCATATACTCATATTATTCAATTTTGTTTTATTTTCTCCTTTTTAGCTGTTCCATGTCAATGTCATTCTTAGGCCAGCCAGAAGAATCTAGAAGCGTAGAGGCAAATTCCTTCCTCCTCAACAAGGCTTCTAGGACACTGCCCTCAACTGTGCAGAGATGGGATGGAGACTTACACCAGTGTGCCCGGGGGGACTGGTACAGTGAGGGTGTGAGCAGCAGGCAACAGCCTCACCTCTAACCCCACCTTTCAGTGCCAGTGAGCTTAATCAATCAGCCTTCTCTCAGGCTCTGGTTCCCAGTTTCCTTTCCATCACTACTGCCTCACTGAAAATTCTAGCTTGAGCCCTAAACTCTCAAGTATGACCATTTCTATTCCCAGGTCACTGGCCTCTGCTTTCCATGTAGTTTCCTGAACTACAATTCAAACACTGCAGCAGCTCTAGGGCCCCTACTCTGCTGTGCACCCACAGACTCAGGTCTTTGTATGGCAAACCCTGAATCCTCACCTCCAAAGGCCACTTTTCTTATAGGGCTTTCTTGTCTCTACTTACTCCCACTGAGGCTCCAGCATCCTGCTCAGTTGACAACAAATTTTTCAGTTGCTCTTCTCCCTCCTTCCATTTCATTCTTTCTCTGTCTTCTCCATCTCTTCTATAACATATTCATTTCCCATAATGTTTTAGTTCCCCAGATTTGTGTTTTTCCATCTCCATTTTCTCTTAGGGAGTTCTAGCAACTGAAGAAACATGACCTGCCTGCTTACCTGCCAGCCTGAAGAGGAAAATTAGATGATGGAATCTTAGGAAAAAACAAAAGACTGACTCAGCAGCAAGTACACATCATTAGCAGGAAGTGCATCAGTCCCAGGAGTGGTGATTAGGCATTTTCGGAAGTCATAAGGAAGGGAAGCCTATAAACGGTACTGCAAAAACACTGAAAATAATCACTGACTGGCCACTTTTATGAAATCAATGACTTGCAAGCAGTTTGATTCATAACATAAAAGAACCTTAAAAAAAATGAGCAGATCAACATGCCAGCAGCTCCTAGTCATCCTCTAAGGGGGCAGTGGGGGCCCAATCAGGAGACCGTCCATGGTGGACACTGGAGGTCCTCGGGGCTCTGTCCTTACATTACATGCTCTTCCTAGGAGATGATGGATTGCAGCCCACTTTGATGGATTGCATTTCTACTTTAAGCCATTGACTCCTCACTTTAACCCAAAAGAGCTCTCTGAGCTCCAGACACACAAAAGCAATAGCTCACTGTATGTTTCCCCTGGATGTCTTGGAGGCATTTTGTGTTGGTCAATTTTCATCTGTCACTACAAACACACTCTCCACTTTTCTTCACTCTGCTCTGAGCACCAGAAGATTGTCTCTGTGAACTTCATAAACTATTTCCCCAGCCTTCTGAATTCTAGGGGCTTTTAATCAGTCCCTGGCAAGTGGTCAGAGGAGGAGAGAGGTTGCAATCTCTCCTCCCTCAGTTTCCTCCCTTCCAGGCTATACTGTGACAAACCCATAACACCCAAGCCCGTAAGGCTTGTTAGTTGACTCCTTCCTACTGGGAAAGTGAGTTCTGAAAACCACTGCTCCTCTCTGAGCTTCAGACCTGCAGACAGTGGCTATGACCTTCCATCATCACTGATGATAGAGCACTATGCTGGCCACTGGTGATTTCTTTTACCCTGATCACAACTTTGTAAAGAGACTCGGCTAAACTCTCTTCCATGATGCCTTCCAGGTGTGCATCTGTGCTCTCATTCACTATCTCTGAACTAGGCGTTCATCACCCCGCACATTTCCTCATGCCTGCCGCCCCACCTGACTCTCCTGCAGCCCATCATCCACCCTCTAGGACCATGCAGGAGCCTGGGCATCCTAGTGACTTCTCCTCATCTCACCCACTACAGTGCCAACATCAACTCACAGGTCTGCCATTCCTTCCATCCCAGCCCAACCCAGTATCACCTCAGACCACGTTTCTGTGGCACCCTCCCAAATGTCCTTCATGACCCTGATCAACCCACTCCAGTCCATTCCACGACATCTAAGTTCAAATCTGGGGAAGTCTCCCATCTCTGCAAACCCTTCTGCACTCCCTATTGGCTTTGAGATCAAGTTGAAATTTGTAGTTAGGGTTAGAGTTAGGGTTAGGGGTTAGTCAGACTTAAGGACCTTCATTACTGGCTTCCAGTTACCTCTGCAGCCTCTTTCACTATTTACTTCGGCCTCTCCTTTCTCCCTGAAACTGCATTATTGAATTCCAAAGGTCACCTCGTCTCTCACCTCTGGACTTTCTCATGTGTTGATTCTCTAACAAGGATGATGTTCCTTTGTCCCTGCCTAGCCAACAGCTGCTCATAACCAGACTTTGTGCTCAGCTAGGACAGGGACATGCCACTGTGCCCTGAGCACCTCATCCAGGGCCTGGGACCTACCACTCCAGTGCCAGCCAACACACAAGCCACTTGCTGTACTATTGAGCATTGAAATGCATTGAGTCTACATTGAAATGTGCTGTGAGTGTAAAATACATACTTCCTTTTCAAAGAGTTAGCACAGTGAAGCATAAACTGTCAATATTTTTACATTTATTGCACATTCAAGTATCTTAGCTAAATATTAAATTAACTAAAACTCTACTAAAATGAATTTCAATTCTGCTTTTAATTTTGTTTACCGGTAGTCAGTTTCACATTGGAATTTATTGTGTGTGTGTGTTCAGTTGCTTAGTCATGTCTCACTTTGCAACTCCATGGACTGTAGACCGTCAGGCTCCTCTGTCCATGGGATTTTCCAGGCAAGAGTACTGATGTGGGTTGCCAATTCCTACTCCAGGGGATCTTCCCGACTCGGATCAAACTGGTGTCTCCTGCATCTGTGCTGGCAGGTGGATTCTTTACCACTGTGTCATTTGGGAAGCCCTAGAAAATTACAAATGATGCATGCAGCTCCCATGATATTTCTACTGGAAAGGACTGTCTGATAATTATCTGCTGAATGAGTGAAGGAGAAACATCAAATAAACGAAGAAGTTTCCAAATAGTCTCCAGTTTCCATATTTGCCTTTCCTTTCCTTTGAGATTTTCTCCAAATCCTCTAAGTCTGGGTTTGGTGGCCTTTTATGTGCTCCCAAGCTCCTGCAAGCCCTCCAGTTACGACAGCCCCCATTATGACAGTTGTTACATGGACTCACACGGCGTTTTTACTTTCACGAGGGCAGGCACTCCACCTGTCTCCCAGCTCTGCATCGCAGTGCCGGCATGATGCGGACCTCGTAGCAGACGCTCATCAAATGTCTGATGAGTGAGGGCACTAGGAAGTGAGCGGCCAGGCGGCGAGAGGAGAGACCCGTGGCAACGAGGAGGTGGTGATGGCATGCAGTCTGGGCATGTGCTCCCTGGGGACAGACCCCTGCGTCCCTCAGGACGGGCCCTACAGGGAGCCCCAGGTCTGTGCGATGACACCCCAGGCAGGTGGGTCACTGCCTCACTCTTTGCCACCTCTGGTTCAGGAAAGCATCTGGCACAGGCCTGGAGATCTGAGGCGCATCAACAAGGGCCGTGATCCTGCCTGGGGGCACTTTGCGGGTCCCTCTTCTGTGCAGGGCTCTGAACCACAAGGTGGGTCAGAGAACGGGGTGCTTGGCCCTGTCCTGATAAGCCTGAGTGGAGAACTGCTGCCGCTTTAGACACCTAGGCAGGCTGGAGGTGGGCATGGGGGTAGGCAGTAGACACGTTCCCTCCTCACTCTCTTCACAACGCAGCAACTGCATCCCCTCTGCTGAGGCCATTCAGAAGTAAGTGAGGGACTTCCCTGGTGGTCCAATGGCTAAGACTCTGTGCTCCCAATGAAGGGGGCCAGGGTTCAATCCCTGGTCAAGGAACTAGAGCATGCTTGCTGCAACTAAAGAGATGCGTGTTGCAAAAAAGATTGAAGATCCTGTGTGCTGCAATTAAGACCAGTTCAGAACAATAAAGAAGTATGTTTTTTAAAAGGAGTAAATGAGAAACAGCTCTGTCTGGACTTGAGAAGTGCTGACCTCTCTTGTCTGCCTCCTAAGTATTGGGACCTCCTCCTATGGCCTTTAAACAAGTCACCTCTCTGTGTTTGCCCAGTTTCCCCCAGCATCTCACCTTCCATATTAACTGAAAGTTGACATTTGTCAAGATGATGGCCATCTGGAATGTTAGCTTTCATCCTCACAGGATTTGGCTAGATGTCACCCTCATTTGGGTAAAAGGGGAAATGAGCTCAAAACTCATGAGCAAATGGTTTAGGGTCACATGGTAGGAAAGTGACATCATGGGACTCCAACTTTGGGGGCTCCGTGGCCACGCTCTTCCCATCTCTGCCTCTCTGGGGGTCCACTACCAGGAGAGATGGATCTGGTGGTTAGTCTTGTCCATACCAATAGTCAGTGAAGCAACTGACAGAGAAGAAACCATGGCTGACTTTCCCGCGTGCAGCCAACTTTTCACAAGCAGCTGAATTGAAGGTTAAAAAGGCTGCTCACAGGGGCAAGATTCCATGACTCACAATGGAGCCCCAACTCTCCAGATGTTCTGAGCAAATTCACAATGGTCAATTATACATATATATTCTTTTTCATATTCTACTCCATTATGTTTTATCACAGGCTATTGACTACAGTTCCTTGTGCTATAGAATAAGACCTTGTTGTTTATTCATCCTACATATACTAGTTTGAATTTGCTGATACTGAAGTCTCAGCTCATCCCTCCCCTACCTGCACCCCTAGGCAATAACTGAGTCACTTCACCATACAGTAGAAACGAACACAACACTATAAACCAGCTATGGGCTTCCCAGGTGGCTCAGTGGTGAAGAATCAGCCTGCAAATGCAAGAGAAGCAGGTTGGATCCCTGGGTCGAGAAGATGCCCTGGAGAAGGAAAGAGCAACTCACTTCAGTGTTCTCGCCTGGAGAATCCCATGGACAGAGGAGTCTAGTGGGCTACAGTCCATGGGGTCACAATAGAGTTGGACATGATTTAGCAACTAAACATCAATGACAATAACGTATCAACTATAGTTCAATAATTTGTTTTGTTTTTTTTTTAAATCAGATGGAAAACTGCATAATGGCCAACCCAGTATCCACATCCTTGGGGCTTTCCACTCGCCTGAACTGAGACTTTTACAAGAAACTCTGAACCACACGTTCAACCCTTTGAAAATTCCTACTATGCTAACTTACCAGGTGGTCTCTTCACAATATGACTTTCCCTTTGGTGCCCTCTTCATGCCCTCCTGATTCTGGAACCTCAGCCCAACCCTACTTTCAGCTGGTAGTGTCTTTCTTACTTCCACATCATCAAGTTCTCAAACTGGTTTGAGGTCCTTCCATAAGAAGGAAAGAAATGTCTTGATTACAGAAGACCTTTTGTGTAGCTTTTCTGCACAGAAGAGAACAGCAGGGTCTAGGGGAAGAGAGAAAGGGCCCTTCCTGAGGCTGACGTACGAGGAAGGGAGGCTGCCATGCCCCTGAGTCTGGCTGGGACACGGTGACATCCTTCATAACTCACGACCCTCCATCACACCTGCTTGCCTGTGGAGAGGTTTGCATTTCGGATGAAGTCAGTATAACTACCCATCTCTTGTTGTGCCAAACACATTTCTCCCATAGCCTCCTCATCTTTAAAGGAGAGAAAAGACATTAAAATGTCTATTTTGTGGTGCTGATGTAAGGAAGAAGGGAAATTCTGGGTATAGTCTCCTGGTATGCCACCCAGCATAGGGAAAGACTCAGTGCACACTAGTTAGATCACACACTCATGTGGTTCAAGATATCTCTTGAGATCCATTTGGGGGGAATTCCCTGGTGGTCCAAAGGCTAGGACTTGGCACTTTCACGGCCAGGGCTTGAGTTCAGCCCCTTGTCAGGGAACTAAGATCCTACAAGTTTCCAGGCACAGCCAAGGAAAAAAAAAAACAAAACCCAAAGCAAAAAAAGAAATCCATTTCGCCAGGAACTTCTGAGAGAAGCCAAACCTGCTGGTTATGGGCATCATCAAAATAATAAGAAGGAAAAATCAAAACAGAAAGGGAAAAAAGAGGTTTGAATTACACTTTGTCATGAAAAATTCTTGACACTAGATGGGCCATTCTATTAAATCACAGGCAAGTATTCATCAGAGAGGCCAAGCTGGTTTCAGTTTGAAGTCAAAAGAGAAAGAGATTTATATCTTATTCTGCCCAAAGGTTTGAATTAAGTGCTGAGAGGCAGTAAAGTAACTTTGGAGACATTCACATGGGAGAATTCAGAGAGGGAAAATATGGAGGAGGCCTTGGTGTTGGACTGGAGAAGGTACAAGTGTGTGCCTAGCTCACGGTGAGGAACAGCTAGAAGGAAATGGAAGGGCATCTCTATGCCAAATATACTTAGGTTATTTCCGGAGCAGTTTAAACTTTTCAGGAGTGTCAGTGTGATATTGGGCTTTACAGGTAACTTAGTCTCCTTTAAGAAATCAGTTCCAGTACCGAAAAGTTAACAATAACAACAACAACAACACACAAATGCATACGTTGCATCTCAGTTAGACCCAAGTGTGTTTGTTAAAGTTCATCTAAAGTTCATCTGAAGTTGACAGAAGTGAGAAAAGATTTAATATTTAAAGGAAAGATACATGACTATGTGGATAGACATGGACCTGCCTACTGTCTGTTTTCTGAACCCCATGCATTTTGTGAGACCCTAAAAAGATGACAACAAGTCATTTGCACATCACAATAATTTTAGGAGGGGAAGGCCTTCTCAGAGCTTCCTGAGCTCTTACTATGGATCTGGCACCATTCACCACTTGACATACATTTTTCAGGTGATGCTTCCACAAAGGCTATGAAATAAACATGCTACGATGATGTCCATGATGGTTAATGCAGACCCTGAGGCCCCCATGGGGTTAGGGCTCGGGAGATTAGAAAGAGTTGAGATTCACAGCAGGACCAATAGGAGGTAGGGAAGAGCTGGGATGAAAGAGGGAACAGGAAGTGTGTCAGTATGGCAGCGGGGTACAGGGGGTGAAATGAGAAGGGAAAGAAACATCCTAACCGTTCGCGGAGACAGGAAGACAGGCAGAAATGAGCAGAGTGAAGGCGAGGAGGCGGCACTGTGCCCCCGGGAGCGCGAAGGGCAGCTCTGACGGAGGACACCTGTGGGCCTTTCCTTAGAGCTCACTGAAAGCACAAGGAGGGGCTTCCCTGGGGGAACAGTGGTGAAGACTCTGTATTTCCTCAGCCAATGCATGAGGCATGGCTTCAATCCCTGGTGGGGGAACTAAGATCCCACACGACAAGGTCAAAAAAGAAAAAAACAAATAAAACAAAAGCACACCTGTATGGGAATCGGATGCAAACTTTGTTACCAGGTCTTCCTTAATAGTTTCTGGAAATGCTTTTCCTTCTAAAAGCTAAAAAGCTTCAAACTGGTTAGAGGTAGTGGAAGGGAATATTGAAATCAAAATCTCTCAGAGGGAGAATAGATTTCTACCCAGAAGATGGGCAGAAATAGTCTCTTTAGTGACCCCTGGAGAGAAAAGGTAGAGAGAACTCACAGGTGAAGGAGCCAAGAAGACTCTTAAGGATGGTCCTTCCAAGGGCCTGTTCAGTGGAGGTTGCAGCTGAAGGTCCCAGCTCTAAATCACACCCTATGGGACGGGTAGACTTGCCACCCACATCGAGCAGCAATCACTTCTGGGACTCCTCTGGTGGTCCAGGGCTTGGGAGTCTGCCTGCCACTGCAGGGGCCAGGGTTCAATCCCTGGTCTGGGAGGATCCCATATGTTTCAGAGCATTAAACCCATGCACCACAGCTACTGAGGTAGAGCTGTGCTGAACCAGAGCCCTGCTGAAGCCCACGTGCCACCAGCTACAGATTAGCCCCTGCTCCCCACATCTAGACAAAGACCACGTGCAGCAAGGAAGTCCCAGCACAACCAAAAAATAAATAAACAAATGAAAAGAACAGCTGTTAAAAAAAAAAAAAAGAGGGACTGGTTACTTCTCACTGCACATTGGTGCCACTGCTTTGAAGAGTAACTTGGGAATATCCATCATGACATTAAGAATTAGCAATTCCAGCTGTTCATAAAAAAGAATGAAATCATGCCATTTGCAGCAATGAGGATGAAATTAGAGATGATCATACTAAGAGAAGTCAGAAAGACTAACATCATATGATTTCACTTGTATGTGGAATCTGAAATATGACACAAAGGAGCCTATGAGACAGAAGCGGAATCACAGGCATAAGAACAGACTGATGGTTGCCAAGGGGTGGACGGATTGAGAGAGCGATGGATTGAGAGTTTGGGATTAGTAGATGCAAACTATCGTATATAGTACAGATAAACAACAAGGTCCTACTGTATAACACAGGGAACTCGATTCTATATCCTAGGATAAATCATAATGGAAAATAATACATTTCTAAAAAGAATGTAAAAAAGAATTAGCCATGCCAATTTAACAATGTTGCCTGTGAGATACATAGATACACAGGGAAATAAATATGAAGGTGTGTGCTGTGGTTCCATTTATAAAATTGAAATACGGACAATCTAAATGGTCATCAATGAGACGTTACAATAATCATGAAATATGATGCACTTCTTAGTATATTTTTGGCAATACAGAAAGCTCTCCAAATACATTTATTAAAAATAACAACATATAACATGAATAAGCTCATTTGTATTAAATGAATTTATACATATACTTTTGTGTGCATAAAAATATCTAGAAAGATTCATTAAGAGAGTTGTTTTCATAAAGGGGTAAAGTTGGGGCATATTTGAGATGGGAGAACTTCTACTTTTCATTGGGTATCCTTCTGTACTCTCTGCATTTTAAAATCATGAACATAGTCTTTTTTTAAAAAATATTTGAAAAGTTGAAAAGATGGTTCTCTGTGAAGAAGTATGGTTACAAAAAAAAAAAAAAAACCACCTCTTTAAAATTTAGATGCAAACCCCTGAGCTGAAAACTACAGTAAAATGGACTTGATATTTAAATAATTTTTTTTTATCCTTTATGACCAATGAGAGTCTATCCCAGGGATGTAATAGAGGTTTTAATATTAGAGAACCTATTAACAAAATGTATTGCTTCATTAGACCAAGGAAGAAGAATTGCATAATCATCTTATGGATGCCAAAGGACATCTGGTAAATAGCAAGAACTGATTAAAAAGGGAAAAATTATTTACAAATAGTTGATTGTCATAATGGATAAACAGTAAGATCTAAAAACAGCAGCCAACATCATAATTGAAATTACAGAGACATTCCAATTATGCATTTATACTTCTGACTTTTAAAATGATGTCCATATCTGAGTTTTACAATATATATATGTTTTATATATATTATATATATGTTTCTGTTTATTTTTATATGTTTATATATATTTAATGGAGAAGGCAATGGCACCCCACTCCAGTACTCTTGCCTGGAAAACCCCACGGGTGGAGGAGCCTGGTGGGCTGCAGTCCATGGGGTCGCAAAGAGTCGGACACGACTGAGCAACTTCACTTTCACTTTTCACTTTCATGCATTGGAGAAGGAAACGGCAACCCACTCCAGTGTTCTTGCCTGGAGAATCCCAGGGACGGGGGGGCCTGGTGGGCTGCCATCTATGGGGTCGCACAGAGTTGGACACGACTGAAGCGACTTAGCAGTGGCATATATATTTAAACTTTAAAATTTATAAATACATATATATATTTATGTTGCAGAATCTGCCTGGAATATTCCTCTAAGAAAAGTGAGAAGGATATATACACGCACACACACATATATATATGAACCTCAGAAAGCATCAGTACTAAAAATGACCCAGCTCACTCAGCTTTAAGTCAACAGCCCAAACCACAGTTTTAAAATGTAATTGACACCACCGCCATGTTTGAGAACCCAGAAACTCTTCTTGTGTATGAGCCTATACTATCTTAACAGGGTGCTTTCCTTCAAAATCAACAACAAACTAGCACTTTCTCTGGAATCAAGGCTGTGCCAGGTCTGAGATTCATAAAACAAGAAAATAATAACAAGTGGGAAAGCTCCCTTTGTACTGTACAGTATATTGTGCTGAGTCACTCAGTCGTGTCCAACCCTTTTGTGACCCCATGGATTGTAGCCCACCAGGCTCCTCTGTCCATTGAATTCTCCAGGCAAGAATACTGGAGTGAGTAGCCATTTCCTCCAGCAGGTCTTCTCCACCCAGGGATCTAACCCAGCTCTCCTGTGTCTCCTGCATCGGCAGGTGGATTCTTTACCACTGAGCCACCTGGGAAGCCCAGGAAAGATCCCAGGGAGTATCAAAATTCAAGGTGAAGCCGTGAATTGTAAACAGTGTCCAGGTGAGGGGGATGCTCTTAGCAGATGACTGAGAAGGGGAGGGGGTGTCGATGGGAGTTGATACCATCTTCTGTGTTTACATTAGTGTGTGGTATTGTGAAGGTAGCAACTGGGAGCCAGGAAACATGGGAGATTCCCAGGAAAATGCAGCAAGGCAAGAAGCTGGCTCCTGGAAAAGCACACGGATGCAGAGTAGCTCAGACAAATGTGAAAATACAGGGCCACTTGGTCACAGTGGGACACAGCCTCAAGACATAGAAAGAAGATGAAATATTGGGTTTTAGGGCATGAGTGGATTGAAAGGGGACTTTTCATTCCATGACTAACAATCCTCTAAACCAGGAGACTCATTGGAAATCAAAATCTTCACTCCCCTCTGCCACAGTGATATCACATTTCCCCATGGACACTGACTCTCATGCTGACTGTTAATAACAAACCCAAGATGTGGACTGAGGTCTGCTGACTGTGCATCTGGCAGTCCGCACTTCCTCCACCTCCGCCTCATTTGCCCATCGTTATCCGGCCCTTTATGTGCGCAAGAAACCATGAAGTCTGTAATGGGAAGAAATAGGGCACAGCCCTGCTCCCCCAAAATATGGTGCATGGCTAAAAAGAGCTAAGAAGGGGCTTCTCTGGCAGTCCAGTGGTTAAGACTTCACCTTCAATGCAGGGGGTGTGGGTTTGATCCCCGGCTAAGATCCCACGTGCCTCACAGCCAAAACACCAGAACATAAACAACAGAAGAAATACTGTAAAAAGTTCAATATGGACTTTAAAATGGTCCATATAAAAAAAAATCTTAAAAAGAAAAGAAAAGAAGAGCTAAGAAATGTTAGAGCATCAGGTCCACCTGGAAGACTCATTCTGCCATCGTGCCCTCCTGCTAAGTCATTTCAATCGTGTCTGTTTTGCGACCCATGGGCTATAACCTGGAAGGCTCCTCTGTCCATGGTATTCCCCAATCAAGAATACTGGAGTGGGTTGCCATGCCCTTCTCCAGGAGATCTTCCCGACCCAGGGATTGAACTCACATCTCTTATATCTCCTGCATTGGCAGATGGGTTCTTTATCACTAACAGGAAGATTCATTAGAGTATTTTTTAAAAAGAATGTATGTGTATGTATAACTGAATCACTTTGCTGCACAGCAGAAACTAACACACCATTGTAAATCAACTCTACTTCAATAAAACAAACAAAAACCCACTTAGATTGCTGGGCCACACCCAGGAGGTCCCAGGAGGGCTGGAGGGGATCCTGAGACTTTGCATTTCTAACAAGTTCCCAGAAAAGGCTGATGCTGCTGGTCCACACTTTGAGGATGACTGACTTATGAGAAATAGTTAGTTATAGATGCCATGGGACCTCAGACTACAGGGATGCTCATTTATGGAGACTAAAATTGTACCATGAATAAGCTTTTGATACGTTACCAAAGTTAAGGCTTTTAGGTTGGGACTTCCCTGATGGTCTAGCAGCTAAGACTCCACACTCCCTCTGTAAGGGGCCTGGGTTCAGTCCCTGGTCAGGGAAGATCCCATATGCTACAACTGAAAAAAAGAAAGGAAAAAATCCCATGCACCACAACTAAAAATCTCACATGCTGCAACAAAGACCTAGTGCCACCAAATAAATATTTTTTTAAAAAAGTTTAGATGTTCTCTGAAAAAATGCACGTGGCTAATGTACTTCTTGTAAAAGAAGAGTCGAGTTCTAAGCAAGTTCCAAGATGGGTCACATGCACAGCCCGATTCAGCCCTACTCAAGCATCAGAAACCAGGGCCTGAGGATGCTGCGGGCTTCCCAGGTGGCACTAGTGGTAAAGAACCCAGCTGCGAATGCAGGATACATAGGAGATGCGGGTTCAGTCCCTGGATCGGGAAGATCCCCTGGCGGAGGGCCTGGCAACCCACTCCAGTATTCTTGCCTGGAGAATCCATGGACAGAGGAGCCTGGAGGGCTACAGACCACGGGGTCACAAAGAGTCAGACGTGACTGAAGCGACTCAGCACGCACACACACGGGAGGATGCTGTCTTTACAGGAGCAGATCATGCAATACTAGATTCCTAACACCAGCGCCTGGTCACTGCGTGTGCGGATCAGGCTGGACCACAGGAAACACCTCTCCTACTCAGGCTTTCCTGGGAAAACCCACATCATAACCGCAAGAGCTGCAGTTTCATAGCAGATATACACTTAGAAATACTTTACCATCATGAGGGACAAATTGAGACACATATGAATAAGTGTGCTATAAATTGTAGCATCTACTTAAGTTATCATCATAATGTGATCCTTACAGATTCCTAGGGATTGCTACCTTTTGCCTAAGAATAAAGTGAAACTATGGTCAGTAAGTGAAGTGAAATTTGCTCACTTGTGTCAGACTCTTTGTGACCCCATGGACTATACAGTCCATGGAATTCTCTAGGCCAGAATACTGGAGTGGGTAGCCTTTCCCTTCTCTAGGGGATCTTCCCAACCCAGGGATTGAACCCAGGTCTCAAGCATTGCAGGCAGATTCTTTACCCACTGAACCGGAAGGGAAGTCCAAGTAACAGAGATATGATTGAAATTGAGATTTAGAATTTTGGTTCCAAATTCTGTGCTGTAGTAGACAGAAGATGCACCAGAAATGTCACCTTTTGTACTTGCTCCATTCACGGTCACCAAGGAAGAGATCGCCCTGGGGAAACTGTTTTATATCAGGTCATTCTCTTCTTACTGTCTTCTCTCTCTTCCCAATCCCAGCGGCACTTCACAACACAGTAGACAAGAAGTGAGGAACTGATCCAGAGAGTAATCAACGGGGCTTAGACTGTGGTCCCCAAACTTACATGTACATCAAAGTCACCTGGAGGTCGTTAAAAGAGATGGTCGGGCCCTACCCCAGAGTTCCTGACTCAGTAGGGCTGAAGTAGGGCCTGAGGGTTTACATCTCTAATGAGTTTCTAGATGCCACTGATTCTGCTGGTTGGGGGACCACATTTTAAGAACCTCTAAATTACATGATAGCAAGTCCCATTGGATTCCCTTTCTTTAAAATTTGAACCTGGACACTCTGAGAGCATGAGGGATTTAGCAGTAGTGGAGGGAGATGAAAGGAAACACGAAGAAAGGATTAATGACAAAGCCATGAGGACCTGCAGCAAACCAGTCTTATAAATGATGTCAAAACAACATCTCTCCTGGACTTCCCTGGTGGTTCAATGGTTAAGAACCCTGCCAATGCAGGGGACACAGGTTCAATCCCTGGTTGGGGAAGACTCCACATGTCATGGGGCAACTAAGCCCAGGCACCAGAGTTATTGAACCTTCATTCTAGAGCCCGCGCTCCACAAAAGAGAAGCCACCGCAATGAGAAGCCCATGTACCACAACTAGAGAGTGGTCCCTGCAGCTAGAGAAAGCCCATGGGCAGCAAAAAAGATCTAGCACAGCTGAAAAAAAAAAAAATCTCTGTTCCAGTAAGTAAAAGCAATGGGGCAAGGAAACATTTGTCAGAACAGAAAGAAAGACTGGGGCAGCTGACAGCAGAACAGACAGAAGCAACCATGTGAAACACACTTGTGCTGAGCAGGCTTCACGACAGGACAGAAAAGAACCCCCAAAACCTCCCTACAGGGCACCCAGCATCACCAAGGAGAAAACTCTGCTTTCTCTTCTTTTGGAGCCTAGGTTCTCTGCTTCTGGACACCCTCTCAACCTTCCCTCCCAGAGTAGATGTGGAACCTTGAGTGTCTCTGTCCTATCAAAATACTCCATTGATCAAGAGGGAAGATGGGGGCATTCTTTAATAATCCACCCTGTGTCTAACCCCCAAGCTAGTCCCTAGATTTGGAAACATGCTCTTCACTAACATTATTCCGCAAAGCAAAGTGGCTGCAGAGTGACCCCGGTCACCAGGTTCCTCAGTTCAAGGCCATTCCCTATCCTCAGGTACCCTCAAGGTGATGCTGGTCTGCAGCATCACCCATCCTGCATTTCTGCTTGACCAATCCTTGGCACATGTTTATCCCCCCATCGTATGTCTCCTCCAGAAAGAGTTTCCAGCACAACCTCCCAGCCCTGTAGAAGGAAATGAAAAAATAACCAGTGACTGAAAAAATACACAATCTGGTTCCTAATACTTTCAATAACTGGTTTCATACTTTGGGGTCTTTACTTTCTTTAAAAAAAAAAATGATGACTGGAAGATTTATCTTTAAGGTGAAAAGTGTGTTTAAATCATAGATCTATATCCTATGCATTGGAAGTGACTCCCTGGAGTGTTGTCTTGAGAAAGATGACAAGCCTGTACCCATCAAGTATGTCATGACTGGTTAATAATTGTCCCCGCACGAGAAGGGGAAGTGACCATGGGAATGCTGTATCTTTGCCCTCCCTGATCCAAATGCTACAATGGGGACTTCCACTTCTTGATTCTATGCTTTTATCCTTAATGTGACTGTACCAAGCATGTATTTACCTCTGAGATGTTACCTCTATTTCTGCTGAAAAACCATCTTTCTCGGTCCATTTCCCCTCAGCTCAACATCATAACACTGTAGCTCTCAACTTTAAAAGTACACAGCAAATGCATAATAATACAGTGTCTGCTAAAACACTTCATAAAAAGTGGTATTAGTAACCTGAACCACATTCCTACTTCCTTGGAAAAACCTGCATGGGGCAAATAAATTCAAAATCTCAGTAGGAGGGATTCTGTCCTGCTGACCACAGGTCTTAGATCCAGATTAAGCAGAAGTAAGAAGAGACCTTTGATGAAAACTACCTTGGTTTTCCCTGTTTCTTCTCCTCTGGAGCCTCTTGAAATATGGTGTCAAATTATCCCAATGCACTGTGGCCTTGTTTCTGTAGAAACTATTATCAGCGTAAAATTACACAGGAGAGAAAATCATTAGGTCTAACCAGTCTTCCAAAGTGCATTAGAAAGACAGCACCATTTACCTCATGCTGCTGGTGTCAACAGACCACCTCCAACCTGAGCTTCAGTTTCCTCATCTGTCCAAAGGGGTTACAACAGATGACATCTCAGCTCCTTTCCAGCTGTTACGTCATATGAAATCCATGACCTTCTCTGCAAACAATTGCTACACGGAGTTGGGAAGCTGAAGGTAATCTTTAAAAAGGAACTGGTCTGTGTAGTTATAATTAACATTCCAATTGTTCTCTGCCATTGAGAATCTCATTTTCTAAAACTTCAATTGGTTAAATACTGGCTACCTTCACTATGGAGAACAGAATGGAGGTTCCGTAAAAAACTGAAAATAGAGCTGCCATATAATCCAGCAATCCCACTCATGGGCATTTGTCTGCATAAAATTCTAACTTGAAAAGATATATGTACCCCAATGTTCATATCCAGGACATGAAAACAAAAGACATGGAAACCTGAATGTCCATCAACAGAGGACTGGACAAAGAAGATGTGGTATGTATAAATTAATTAGTTAATTTATATATATAGTGGAATATTACTCAGCCATAAAAAGAATGAAATAATGCCATCTGCAGCAACATGGCTGGACCTAGACACAATCACACTAAGTCAGTCAGAGAAAGACAAATATCCTGTGATATCACTTACATGTGGGGTCTAACAAAATGATACAAACAAACTTATTTATACAACAGAAGAAGACTCGCAGACATAGAGAACAAGCTCATGGTTACCAAAGGGGAAAGAAGGGGAGGGATAATTAGGAGTTTACTATTAACATATATACACCACTATATATAAAATAGATAATCAAAAAGACCCACTGGATAGCACGGGGACTCATTATTCTGTAATAACATAAATGGGGAGAAGAATTTGAAAAGGAAAGTTGTTGTTTCAGTTGTTAAGTCACGTCTGACTCTTTGCGACTCCATGGACTGCAGCATGCCAGGCTTCCCTGTCCTTCACTATCTCCTCAAGTTTGCTCAGACTCATATCCATTGAGTCAGTGATGCTATCTAATCGTCTGCCACCCCCTTCTCCTCTTGCCTTCAATCTTTCCCAGCATCAAGAACCACCCCTGGTTCTCAACTTGGGGGTGAAGAACACCCAAGGGAAATTTGGGAAAATCTGGAGATATTGTGGGTGCCAAACTGGGTCAGTGAGGGCGTGTCGCTGGCATCTAGTAAGTCAAGCCCATGATGAGCTTTCACAGGGCATTTCACATGATGCCATTCACAGGGCAGTGCCGCAGCAAAGGAGACGGGTCAACATCAATAGAATTGAAGTCAGGGAACTCTGCACCACTCCACGGCATGGCAACAACGTTCACAAAGATGCTGAGAGTGAGAACAAGCTCTTCAATCTAATACAAAAACATAAAAAACATGTTTCAATTGTTTCAGTGGACACAAATCAAGGTACTGTGTGGTTTATGTCATAGGCACCAGTCCAAATTAGCCACTACAACACAGCTAAAATATTCTGGGTTTCCAATATCCTTAAATGATGACAAACTATTCATGCTTGGCAGAATCTGAGTCAATGAGCGCTACTTGAAGCAAGCCATTTTCCTATAGTAACATGCTTTGCGTATATGAATTTCAATCTCTCATAATTTTATTTTTAACTTTTTCCAGGAAAAGATGAACTATCCTCTTTAATTATCACTAAATGTGATAAATGAAACAGTTTTCTATTTCCCAGCCTCATTCAGTTAAAATACTAGAATGGAAAAACTTGCCAAAATGAACGTGCCTTCTCTTTTGGATGGTAACCAAAAGCACCTTCCTATATCCAGTGCTCAGACTGCCAAAGCAGAAGCCAGCACAAAAACATATTTTTGCAGCTCTGCTAAATTTAATTTTTTCATGTTAACTCTCTTTAGTGAATTGGAAAGATTCCCACAGAACAGCCTTAAAGTCACTACCTGCTTTCCTAATGGACCAAAGAGCAAAGGAATGGCAATGGAATATTACTCAGCCATAAAAAGGAATGAAATTGGTCATTTGCAGAGGTGTGGATGAACCTACTCATCCAGAGTGAAATAAGTCAGAAAGAGAAAGACAAATATTTTATATTAACACATATATGTGGAATCTAGAAAAATGATATTTTTTGTTGTTTTTAGTTGCTAAGTGGTGTCCAATTCTGCAATTCCATGGGCTGTAGCCCACCAGGCTGTCTGCTCATGGGATTTCCCAGGCAAGGATACTGAAGTAGTTTTCCATTTCCTTCTTCAGGGGATCTTCCCAACCCAGGGATTGAACCTGTGTCTCCTGCATTGGTGGCTGTATTCTTTACCACTGCACCACCAGGGAAGCCTGGAAAAATGGTATAGATGATCTTATTTGCAAAGCAGAAATAGAGACACAGACATAGAGAGCAAATGTGTGGATACCAAGGAGGGAGGAGGATGAGAGGAACTGGGAGACTGGGATTGACATATATGCACTACTGAGCCTATGTGTAAAACAGATAATGGATGAGAACCTTCTGTCTAGCACAGGGAACTCTACTTAAGGTTCCGTAGTGACCTGAATGGGAAGGGACCCCAAAAAAGGAGGATGAATACATACAGATAATTCAGTCTGCTGTGCAGTAGAAACTAACACAACTTTGTAAAGCAACTGTAGTCCAAGAAAAATTAATTTAAATTGCAAACAGGAAAATAACATTTCCTTGCACTAAATCCTTGAGGTTGGAAGATGATTGTTACAGTGTACAACCTAGCCTATCCTGACTAATCCACTCATCTAAGACATCGCGTCCATCTCTCGAGGACAGGCCCATAAGCATGAGGTCCACACTGCCTCAGGAGAATGAGGATACCCGAGACCTTCAGTAATCTAGGGCTTCCCTGGAGGCTCAGCTGGTAAAGAATCCGCCTGCAATGTGGGAGACGTGGGTTTGATCCCTGGGTTGAGAAGATTCCTTGGAGAAGGGAACGGCTACCTGCTCCAGTATTCTTGCCTGGAGAATTTCATGGACTATGCAGCCCACGGGGTCACAGAGAGTCGGACACAACTGAGAGACTTGCTTTCCAGTAATCTAACTCTTAATCGCAATATGTAAATCCCAGATGCCACTCTTTCTATGCACCCTATGCCTCTCTGTTCTACATTAAACAGGGTCTGAGACCCTCCCAAAACAGGGTCTCCAATCAGCACAAACTTTAGTCCCAGTGACCAAGCATCTCAAAAAGTACATTTCTCTGCTAAGTGATGGAGAGTCTACCCTTGAAGGGTTCCTGCTCTCCACCTGGATTCATCCCAAAGTACAAACTTTCCTTGACAAATCTTCCCTTTGTTTGACAAAAGATGCTAATGCCAAGTATATCTGACCATGGTCAGGGACCATCTATACTTTATATTCTTGTGATACTTTATGTGCAGAGTTTTCTTATGCAGTTGGGGAATTTGAGGAATGATTTTACTTCATCTCTGACAACATCATTTTGTTGTTTCAAGTACTGTCTTGATGGCAGGCTTTCTGTGGTCCTCCAGAGCATCACAAAACCTTCACAGGAAAGCTGAGCCATTCATCCAAACTCCTCCATCTGAATCTCAATTATCCAAATAAATCGCCTGACTCCCCTGTCAACTGCCTGAGTGACTACCAAGATGTCCATTTTCTTTTCTCAGTGGAAAGCTGATTTATGATTTCTCAAACTTTTGATGTCATTCCTCAAAGGTAAGCTTAAAATAGTGTGATAGTATGTACTATAGTATGTTCTTAAAATAGTATGAGTACTGTGTGGATCACAATAAACTGTGGAAAATTCTGAAGGAGACGGGAATACCAGACCACCTGACCTGCTTCTTGAGAAACCTACATGCAGGTCAGGAACCAACAGTCAGAACTGGACATGGAACAACAGACTGGCTCCAAATAGGAAAAGGAGCACATCAAGGCTGTATATTGTCACCCTACTTATTTAACTTATATGCAGAGTACATCATGAGAAACGCTGGTCTGGAAAAAGCACAAGCTGGAATCAAAACTCTGGGACAAATATCAATCACCTCAGATATGCAGATGACACCACCCTTATGGCAGAAAGTGAAGAGGAACTAAAAAGCCTCTTGATGAAAGTGAAAGTGGAGAGTGAAAAAATTGGCTTAAAGCTCAATATTCAGAAAACGAAGATCATGGTATCTGATCCCATCACTTCATGGGAAATAGATGGGGAAACAGTGGAAATAGTGTCAGACTTTATTTTGGGGGGCTTCAAAATCACTGCAGATGGTGATTTCGGCCATGAAATTAAAAGATGCTTACTCCTTGGAAGGAAAGTTATGACCAACCTAGATAGCATATTCAAAAGCAGAGACATTATTTTGCCAACAAAGATCCATCTAGTCAAGGCTATGGTTTTTCCAGAGGTCATGTACGGATGAGAGTTGGACTGTGAAGAAAGCTGAGTGCCGAAGAATTGATGCTTTTGAACTGTGATGTTGGAGAAGACTCTTGAGAGTCCCTTGGACTGCAAGGAGTTACAACCAGTCCATCCTAAAGGAGACCAGCCCTGGGTGTTCATTGGAAGGACTGATGCTGAGGCTGAAACTCCAATACTTTGACCACCTCATGGGAAGAGTTGACTCACTGGAAAGGACCCTGATGCTGGGAGGGATTGGGGGCAGGAGGAGAAGGGGATGACCGAGGATGAGATGGCTGGATGGCATCACCGACTCGATGGACGTGAGTTTGAGTGAACTCCAGGAGTTGGTGATGGACAGGGAGGCCTGGTGTGCTGCGATTCATGGGGTTGCAAAGAGTCGAACAAGACTAAGCGACTGAACTGAATGTTCTTAAAATAGTATGAGATTAAAAAAAAACAAACAAACAAACCTGTGACAGTTTTATACTTTGCTGTGGAAAATTTTCTAAAATCTAGTATTATGTCCTAACCTAGAGGAATTAGAACACAACAGATGTGGCAGAAAGAGCAGACAAGAGCCACATGTCCTGGAAGATCCAGGATGTCTTACCAGAGCAAATCGCAAGTTGGAATTGCTCAGGGTCTCTGAAACCCCTCTCTGTTCTCAAATTGTCCCATTAAAAACAACAAGGGTGATGGGATGTATAATAATCACCTGTTTACTTGTGACAGATGGTAATAATTTATCTATTTACAAGTCTGTTTCTCCTAGACTGGAATGTGAGCTCTTGAGGGCAAGGAATGCTTCCCATTTATCACCTCAAGGCCCAGAACAGCACGTGACACCCAGCAGATATCTGATTGATTGAGTAAATAGTTGGATGAACACTGGTTTTTCAAGCTGATTTATCTGGCCTAGATACACTGCTTTGCTGTGCCTCTTAGACTGATTTTTGCATTAAGGCACTATCCCTAGAAATCAAGAACTTCAGAAAAATTTTCCTTCCCCAAGGAGAACGCCCCTCTCCCAACTCTATTGATTGTGTAAATGGTGGTCTTCAGAAGATGCTGGCCATTGCCTTTTACACCCTTGTAAGACTGAACAAGAACAAATGGCTGGGGGACCTTCCTGGTGGCCCAGTGGTAAGGAATCTGCCATGGAATGCAGGGGACATGGGTTCAATACCTGGTCAGGGAACTAAGACCCCACATGCCACAAAGCAACTAAGCCTGCACATCACCACAAGAGAGCCTGTTCGCCACAATGAAAGATCCTGCCTACTGCAACTAAGACACAGCCCGATAAATAAAATAAATATATATAAAACAGAAGTGGCAGGTGGCAGGGTTGCACAAGAAGAGAACTGATCTGCCACAGTGACAAAATATTGAAACGGGGATGCTAAAGAACATTCCAAAGTCTCCAGAACCTTTTCTCCTGGGGCATCCAAAGGGAAAGCCCCCAACAACTTTTTCTACCACATGACTTCTCAAAGGCCCTTCTGGCTCTAGGATAATAGTGAAGGTATGATAATAAGAAGAGAGTGTGACCACCCTTACTCTGCTATGAAACAAAAAGTAAAAATGCCAAACTACTCCTAGAAAAATAAAAATAAAGGAGAATGTAAAGCACTTTGCAAACATAAAGGAGTCTATCAATGCTCAATAATAACTGCAATGTCTTCCAACAAAGCCACTGCATTTGAAAGGATTATCTGGAAATAACAAGTAGGGGTCTAGTCTGCCTAACAGAATTAACGGCTATTATGAGTGCCCTGGAAATCCAGAAAGTCTGGATTTTCTAACACAAGGCTTTTCTCTCCCTCACTCCCACCTTCTCTCATTCCTTCCCTCTCTCTGAGTCTTTTCTCTCTCCTTCCCTCCCTCTCTCTTTTGTAATCTTATTTCTAGGAGTATATAATGACAACAATTCACCTACAGTAAAGAAAATAGCACCCAATTTACTTAAGACACAGAGAAAAACTCACAAAAACGTTTACAGTTTTTAATAGTGGAAATTTTTCTAAAGCAAGCTTCAGTTATTGAAAACCAAATTGCTTCCTAATATGCTTCCCAATAGGAATCAGGGAGACTGACTGCAGTCATGACCCAATTCACGGCCATGCTGTGTCCTCTCCCCCTGCAAGGTGACTTTGCAGCTCCTCCCACTGAGAGGGGAATGTATTCCCTTACTCCTTCAGTCTGGACTTGCTTTATCCAGTAAAACATGGCAAAAGAGAGGTGTGTCCATCTCAGGCATAGGCCTTAGGCCCTTCACATATTAGACTCTCCAGCTCAGATCTCTACCACCGTCATACAGAGAGACCATATGGAAAGGTCTTCATTGTCCTGGCCGAGAGCACTGTCAATGATCAGACAGTCATGAACCAACTCCTCAAATAAGGGACAGAAGCCAGTCGATGTCCACAGAATGGCTGACCCAACATGGAACTCACCTTAGACACACGGCCTGATTCATCTGAGACGAGAAGAACCATTCAGCTGAACCAAAGACTTGTACTCAATAATAAATATTTTGGGGTTATGCTTTTAAGGGGTAGAGTGTTTGTTACGCAGCCATAGCTAACTGATACAGGCCTCATCTTCATCATCTCACCACATATTCATCGGTCTATCTGACATTTATTGACCTCAGTGGAGGTGACACTCACCAACTCTGGACATATACTCCGTACCTGCTACATTGTGATAGATGATTGATGTGTGGCACATGACCTAAGGTGCCGAAATGGTGTCCTAACATTGAGAGGGATGCTTATGATGATCACAATTCCTATTTACATGGAACCCCTCTACTGTTATTAATATTAAAGCAGTCATGTTCAAGCCTGGGCAAAACTGTGAAGGATGCAAATTATTAACATCATCTCATCTGTGATTAAGTCTTCTTCCCCTTCATAATTTTTGCTCTATTTCAAGATTTTATCAGACAATCTCGGTTACTCATTGTATGGAAAAGAGGGAAAATCTCTATCAAGACCAGAGATTTTAAATAGAGACTATTGTTCCTACAAGAGCAATGGAAATAAATCTAGAGAACCCTTGAAATTGTGTGCAATAATTTGTATGCATCTTTATTTATGTATTTTTTTAAACTGGAAAAACTGTCCAGTGTCTTCTGTTAGTAAGAGAGAATTTCTAGGCAGAAACTCAGCACGGATATAGAATACCAAAATAATACAATTAACTAACAGAATCAATAGAACATTCCACCCTACAGTAAGAGAAAATACTTTTTTTTTTTTCCAGTGTACATAGATCATTCACTAAGATAAGCCATACCAGGGTCATAAACAACCTCAAAAACTTTTAAAGAATTGAAATTATGCAGAAAGTGTTTGCTGAATGTAATGCAATCAAACTAGAAATCAATACAGAAAGACAACAGTAAAATCCCTAAATTCATGAAAAATAAACTCATGGAAAAATCCAGGAGTCAAAGAAAAAGTCTCAGAAAGTGAAAAAAATATATGAAACTAAATAAAAACAAGACAAAACATGTATTTTATGGGTTTAAATTAAAGCATTGCAGAGAGGGACACATATTTGCTACATACTTACAACAGACATAAAGAAAAATCTTAAATCAATAAACTAAGTCTTCTACCTCAAAAAATTAGGAAAAGAAATATGAAACAAGTTCAAAGCCAGAAGAAAGAAAGAAAATTATGAAGGTAAGAATAAAATTCAGTGAAACAAAACAGTAAAACAATAAAGAAAATCAACGACAACAAAAAGCTGGCTCTTCAGAAAAAATAATAAAACTGATGAACATTTACAAAGAATAAAAAAGCTTTCTTTCCTTTAAATAGAGATAAGGCACAAATCATCAATATCAGGAATGAATTAAGGAATATGGCTACTGATCCTGCATCAATTAAAAGTTAATATATGAAAATTACAGACAACTCTGGACTTACCAGGTGGTGCCAATGGTAAAGAACCTGCCTGCCAATGCAGGAGGTGTAAGAGATGCAGGTTTGACCCCTGGGTTGGAAAGATGGCGACCCATTCCAATTTTCTTGCCTAAAAATTCCATGGACAGAGGAGCCTGGCAAGCTATAGTCCATGGTGTCACAAAGAGTCAGACATGACTAAGCAATTCCATGAATGACCGAACAACTTTATGCTCATAAGTTTGACAATTAGAAGAAACGAATCAATTGCTTGAAAACCACTAATGACAAAACTTCAACTAATAGTCAATAGACAATCTGAACGGATCTATAACCATCAAAGAAAAGGAATCTGTCATTTAAAAGTTCCTTAATAAGAACTCTTCAGGGCCAGAATTCTACTAAACAAAGAATAATTAACAACAATTTTACATAATCTCTTTTTTTTGCAGAAAAGAGAGGACACATTTCCCAACTCATTTTCTGAGGCCGTAATTTTCTTGATATTGAAACCAAAGACAGTTCAAAAGAGAGAAAGGGAGAGGGAGAAAAGCAAAAAGAAGAGGAGAGGAGAGGAGCGAGCAAAGGAGGGAGGGACGGTGAAACCCTGCCCCCTGCCAGGGTCAGGCCAGGTCCCCCAAACGAGGAGGCCTTTGCTCCCCAGGGGCTTCACTCCCCTTTCTCTCCCACAGTGTATCAGGGGGCGGGGAAAGGGGGATAGGTCAGAGAACAGGCCTCCACTCCTGCTCAAGTGGATGATAAGAGGCTACGAAAGCCATAGCTTGGGCTGGGAAGGATGGGGACGATGTCCCCACCTCCCTGTGCTTCTCAGCCCAGCCCTCCTGCTGCCAGAGATGAATTTGTGTTCAGTGCATATTCATTATACTTTTGTCTCTTTAGTAATTTTGAAGGAAATAGCAACCCACTCCAGTATTCTTGCCTGGGGAATCCCATGGACGGAGGAGCCTAGTGGGCTACAGTCCATGGGGTGGCAAATAGTCAGAGACGACTAAGCGACTTCACTTAGTAATTTTTCCTATGCAGAAATGTCCCCCTAAACCTGGTGGGCCTGCCAATCACACAACACTGACTCCCCAGGCAAGAGGGTAAGTGCATTACATGGCAGGGCCAAACTACCCCACCCTCTAGATACAGGTGTTGACCCAGGAAGACAGCCCCTCTCCTTCTGAGGCAGGAGACTCCAAAAGTGTCTGGAAGCCTGGAGTCAGCAGGAGCCATCTCTGCTGCCACATGAGAACAATCTTAAGAGGGACGCCTTCACAGCAGAGAGTACAGCCCCAGCATGGAGACAGTCAAAGCCCCCATGGTGGGTGGTACCTCTCAGCTCCACAGTCCCCCATGAGGCCGACTCTGGGCTATCCCACTTATCAAGGCCAATAAATCCCTTTGTTGCTTAAGCCAGTTTGATACACATTTCTGTTACTGGAAACCAGGTATCTTCTAATATATGATACTCTCCAGATCCACTTAAAGTAACCTCATCCTTTGAGATTTAAATAAAATGTACTTGTATCTCCTACCCTCGGTTCCATAGTAATTCATTTGCCTTTCCCCAGATTTCTGCAAGTTTTCCAGGACTTACAGTTTCACTTCCCACATTTAGCTCTAGGTTCTTAGCTTGTGTCTAGTGATGGCTGATGGTCCCAGGCGGATGTGTTTCTTGGAATGCTACACTGATTCATTCAGCTATGGAAGTTATCCCTCTTACATTGACATTGCCAAAACCTACTCACAAAGGCCGTGTGTGTGTGTGTGTGTGTGTGTGTGTTTACATCACAAAGAGACAGATAAGCTGGGCTGACTGTTAGATGCACCATCTCTGTAAAGCTATGTAGAGTCCCCACCTCTGGAAGGAATCTCCCACAAGTCTCTTTTCTCAGCCGTTTCTGATCTCATACTATTTGCTCGGCACTCTTCCTCTTCCTCTAGACTCTCTACATGCTGTCTAGTTTTCTTAGTTTCTTGGTCTCTCAGATTTGGGTTCCTCCAACCAGAAAGCCAGCCCCTCATTCTATTCCACTGAACAAGGTAACCTCTCCCAGGCCTCCCTGTGTAAACCCCAACGCTCATTGACACTTGCTGATGTCTTCAGATAAACGAAAGTGCCATCTGGTCCTCACCTTCGGAAACCTAGGACTGACGGGCTTCACAGCTGCAGGCTCACTGGGTTCTTTCCTCAATGTCCTTCTGTGAAAGGAAGAAGTCTTATCAGGATTTACTTTCCCAGGGATAAGAGTTAACCAGTCATTTTCTATTCTCCGGCCTCCCTTCTGTGAGCAGGAAAGGCAGCTACAGTCGGTTGGGTTTCAAATCACAATGTCCTGTACTGACTACCCGTGTTTTGATTGAGGATCCCAATGAGCACCCCTGTTTCACTGTGGAGATAACGTCACACGCATGGCCAATATGTAGCAAGGCTGATGAAAGCCTAAGAAAAATCCCCTTTAACTGAAACGACCTGAACTTAGTAAGATGTTCGCATTAGTCTTGAGCTTGGGAGGGGACAGACAGCCTGCAGAAATGGCAAATAACAACGTTTTTCTCTGGGGCAGGGCTTCTCAACCGTGGTGTTTTCTGACATCTCGGACTCGGTCCTCTTTGTTGAAGGGGACACTCTTGGGCACTGCAGGGTATTTAGAAGCATTCCTGGCCTCTCCCCCTAGATACTAGTACCTTACTTTTCCTTCTCTTCTCCATCAGGACAACCAAAAGGATAGGTATTGTGCTAAGTGGAATAAGTTAGAAAGACCAAGACAAACACTGTATGATATCTCTTATATAGGAATATAAAAAATACAATGAGCTAGTGAATATAGCAAAAAAGAAGCAGACTCACACATATAAAGAAGAAACTAGTGGCTACCTACCAGTGGGAGGCAAAACAGGGATGGGTGATTAAGAGGTATACACAGTTAGGTTTAAGATAAGTGACAAGCATGTATTGTATAGCATGAGAAATATAATCAATATTTTATAATAACCACAAATGGAGTATAACCTTTAGAACTGTGAATCACTATACTGCAGAGCACATCATGAGAAACGCTGGACTGGAAGAAACACAAGCTGGAATCCAGACTGCCAGGAGAAATATCAGTAACCTCAGGTATGCAGATGACACCACCCTTATGGCAGAAAGTGAAGAGGAACTCAAAAGCTTCTTGATGAAAGTGAAAGAGGAGAGTGAAAAAGTGGGCTTAAATCTCAACATTCAGAAAATGAAGATCATGGCATCCGGTCCCATCACTTCATGGGAAATAGATGGGGAAACAGTGGAAACAGTGTCAGACTTTATGTTTTTGGGGTTCCAAAATCACTGCAGATGGTGACTGCAGCCATGAAATTAAAAAACGCTTACTCCTTGGAAGAAAAGTTATGACCAACCTAGACAGTATATTCAAAAGCAGAGACATTAGTTTGCCGACTAAGGTCCGTCTAGTCAAGGCTATGGTTTTTCCTGTGGTCACGCATGGATGTGAGAGTTGGACTGTGAAGAAGGCTGAGCACCAAAGAATTGATGCTTTTGAACTGTGGTGTTGGAGAAGACTCTTGAGAGTGCCTTGGACTACAAGGAGATCCAACCAGTCCATTCTGAAGGAGATCAGCCCTGGGTGTTCTTTGGAAGGAATGATGCTGAAGCTGAAACTTCAGTACTTTGGCCACCTCATGCGAAGAGTTGACTCATTGGAAAAGACTCTGATGCTGGGAGGGATTGGGGGCAGCAAGAGAAGGGGAAGACAGAGGATGAGATGGCTGGATGGCATCACCAATTTGATGGACGTGAGTCTGAGTGAACTCCGGGAGTTGGTGATGGACAGGGAGGCCTGGCGTGCTGCGATTCATGGGGTCACAAAGAGTCAGACACAACTGAGTGACTGAACTGAACTGATACTGTACATCTGTAACTTAAATAACATTATACAGCAACTATACTTCTAAGTAAACAAATAAGCAAATAAATAAATACACTTTAAAAATACGTCCCCAGACATTGCCAATCTCCCATGAAGACCAAAATTTCTGCTGATTGAGCATCTCTGCTCTAGGGGGTCACTCGGTAGGAATATACAACAGAAAAGAAATGGGCATTGCCCATACCATTATGAAATGTCTATACAAACCTACTCTATCCCAACCCCAAAAATAAAACTCTAATTGCCTTGATTCTGTAGTTTTACTTGTTATTCCCCAAATTCAGTTTAACTATTAAGGTAAAAACTAGAATGCTTATTCACTATACTAATTTGTTTTAAAAATAACCCAGTCTGACACACACCTCTGGTAATGATACATACTTCAAAGCACACTGGGGAAATGAGCGCTGAGAAAGTGCTTTAAAGATAAGACCATATTAAAATTATTTGTGCAGCTTTTAAAACACATATTGTTTTAAAAATGGATTTTGCTAAGAGATATTTGGAATTTCTAAACATAAAACAAACCTCTACTCATTTCTCCCTAATTATTTACAGATGCAGGACTGGCTGTATGCTATATTTATTGGTCCCTAACATTTAGCAGTCATAAAATTTTTGTTTGCAGAAGGTGACCCATTATATTACACTGTTGTAACTGGTTCAGATTTTTCCCCAAACCATTGCTGGACTTAACTGAAGGGCATAAGGGAAAAGGAAGAAAGAGATTGGGTGCAGCCGAAGCCAGAGGACCAAATTCCAGGGCCCTGAGAGGTTTGAATCCAGAATCCATGCCACTCTCTGTACATGAGATTGGGCAAGGTAGCAGGGCTATGATTCTGGGAAATTTGTACAATTTAGAGAGCATCTCCAGGAGTGAAAGGAGAATATATAAGAGTAGACCCAAAGTGAAGAAATTATAGTAAAGGATGGATTTGGTGGGCATCTTTTCAAGCTCACCAGTAACAGGGGTCAGAAAAGCAAGATTAACTCCCATCCTGCTATTGAGAATAAAGCTTCTGATACATCCCAGGAAGTCAGGTCCAGTTCAGAAAGCAGGAAGAAGTAAGGCTTCCGGATGTGCAGAGTGTGCTGAAGACAGCAACCTTACACATTCATTAAGACAGAAAAATTGGATTTCCCTGGTGGCCAGTGGCTAAGACTCCACACTCCCAATGCAGGGAGCCTGAGTCTGATCCCTGGTTGTGGGACTAGAATCCCACATGCCAGAACTAATGATTCCCTCATGCCGGAATGGAGACCCAAAGCAGTCAAATAAGTAAAACGATTTTTAATAAATAAAACATAGGTAACTGACAAAGACCACTGTATAACACAGGGAGTTCTACTCAATATTCTGCAATAACTATATGAGAAAAGAATCTAAAAGAGAATGAATATACATGTGTACGTGTGTGTGTGTCTGAATCACTTTGCTGTACATGTGAAATTAACACAACGTTGTAAATCAATTGTACTCCAATAAAGTTGTTTTTTTTTTTTTAACATTTAAAAAAGGTATTCTTGTACCCCATGGGTCCATGGCATGGTTCTTAGCACTTTGAAACAGGACTCTGGAGACTGACTTGTCCCAGAGGATCTTGACTCCTACCAAGAAAGTAAAACAAGAGACTACTCCTAACTACAAATTAAAAGCCTTTCTTTAGAGACAAGTTCCTATCATTCAGAGACGGAGAGAGGCCACAGTAAGAGCCAAGGAGGAAGGGAAAGAGTACGTATCTGTCAGTACAGAAAAACAAAATTAAAGTCATATGTAGAATTGGTGGATGATTTGATGAAACCATTCCCCAAATATTTTCCCTGTCAACCTGATATTATTCAACCAGATTTGGATTTATAGTTGTGCTCTGGGGTTTCTGGGAGAATAACATTTTATATAGTTAAGAAACAGTCTGGCAAAGGTTTTCCAAGCATAGTATTTGAGTTTTTTCATAATTCTTGTACAGATGTCACTTAACCACAGTTATTTACTGGTAGGCTTTATGAATTAGATCAAGAATATCCTGTGAGTTTGGCTGAAGTGCTTCTTAAATGAAGGAGCAATTATGGAGAAGATTGTGGCAATGAATGACAGTGATTGGCTATTGGGCTGTCAAGAGAAAGAAAACTTGTATTCTTTGCTTACAGCTTTGAGGCTCAGAACAAGAGCTGAAATTTCATGGCCACAGGCCAAATCCAGCTGTAGATGTGTGGCTGCCCTCTCGAAGGCTGTCTTCAAGGTTTTGAATTGGTTGCCAATTTAAAAATCAGACAATGCTTCCACGTAAGAAACCCACATTCTGGTTTACTTGAAAAACCATAAAAATATTTGCCCATATTTCTCAGAAAAAATAAATAAATGAGAGCTGAAGAGTGGCATGCCCTTGGGTTTACCACAGGCACCACCAGTCTCTATTACATTCACTATATGGTGGCCACATACCAGGCGCCACTTACTTTAACAGTTGAGATTCTTAATGTTAATACCTTACAATTGCTTAAACTCATGTGTACCATCTCCATGTCTCTGTTGGCATTTGGATTTGATTTCCTGAGTTAGAATGAGATTCCCTGGGTAAGCTCACAGAGACACAGATTTTCACCTGCTAATAAGCATGAGCTCCCCAGAGATACATCGACTGCTATGGATGGTAACAAGGCCATTGACACTGAGGATTTCCAAGGGAAGCTAGATCACCACGTGGCGCCAACGCTACAGAGGGAATGAATGGAAGCTTTGGATGATAACCCTTAAAATCCCTCCCCTGAGATGTTACTGGAGTTCAGACTATGACCTTATAGGGCCATAGACTGTTCTCGCTCATTTCTGGATCGAGCACAGGAAACAGAATACAGCTGAAGCACGTAAACATATGCTATGTCAGAGAATACTTTGATTCACTAACTACTCCTTACTTTAAGGCCATGATGGCTAAAACAACTTATTTTTTAATCTGGGGAAAATGATATATTAAGTATCACTGTTCATCAATAAACCAATAATCTTACTTCACTACTTAGTCAAATAGAATGAGCTCTCATGAGACTCAAGTAGTTTGAAAAATTCTGATAAGATCAGAGAAGTTTCTGAATAATGTTTATACCCTTTAAAGTTTTGAAAGGGCTTTACTTCAGTGAGTGACACAGCAGAGTTAGTCACTTCTAGGAAAAAAAATAAAAGGTACAGACTACGTTGGGCTCAGAAAAAGACAACAGAGAATTTAACTAATAGTGCAAAAACTTTAGAGTGTGACTACCTCTCAGTCTTTGATGAAAAATAGTGGCTTATAAAATAGTTTAGCAGTTATATGTTTTGTGTATATTATATACATACCATTCCTAAAAAGGGATGAAAAAAAAAATTGACTGCCTTTATGAAGGGTTCAAGACAGGGTTTTGTCCATCCCTCAGAGGGTATGCTGACATGGGACACAGACCAAGATTCACTAGTTGGCTTTATGGGTAGAGCATGAAGCAGTGGTGTGATCATAGAAGCTACAGTCTTGTGAGCAAAAAGTTAAAAACTGTAGGATCCACAGAGCCAAGACTTGTTGGATTTTCTGTCTTTATAGACTTTCCCTTTTCTGAAAGCTTTTCTATGTCCCTGGTAGTCAGTTCTTGAGCATCCATGGGATATTCATCTTTGATTTTATTCTTTCCCTCCTCTTCCTGCCCTAGGATTCATAAGATATAAAGGTAAGTTTGTGGCCAATGTGGAAAGAAGCCAAGATGGCAACTTAAGTAACTCTTGGTCTAGATCACAGTATAAAGGGAATCTTTGAGGTCTCATCATAGTCCAGCTTACCCAACCCAGAGCTTCCAAACAACAGTTTGGAGCCAACTCGTTAGGACAATAAACCATCTGCTTGCTTCTTATTCTTGCGCGCCACTGAAACTCCATTTCCACAGAGCACGTTCGCACTTTATATTAATGTTTTCTCATCATGCTTAGATTAAAATCAAAAGGCTCTACTATAGTCTACAAGGCCCAGTATGATCTGACTCCCATCTTGTACTTCAATCTCATTTCACACAACTTTCATCTGCGATCCTCTGTCCCACTGGCCTTCCATCACTTCCTTAAGTATATCAAGCTCACTCCTGACTGATGGCCTCTCATAAGCTGATCCTCAGTTTACAACCCTTTCCCCCAATCCTTCGCCTCACTGGCTTTTTCTCATTCTTCTGGTCTTGGACGAAATTTCAACAACTCAGAGGAACTTGCCCTAACAATATACATCTCATACCCAAGACTCCCTTGAACATCATTTTGTTGCTTTTCTCATTAGTACAAATCACAGCCCATGTTAATTTATTTCTTACCTTTCTTTCTCTTCTAGAACATAAACTCTTTGAAAGCCTGAACTGAGTGTGACTCCAATGCCTGGAACAGTGCCTGGCCAAGAAAAAGCTCTCAAATGTGTGTGTGATTATAACAGCATGCAATGCCAGGAGTGTCCATCTCAACATTTCCCATATAGATGCACAGCAAGATCTGAGAGTTTAGGAGATAACAAAGAATCATCACAACCACCAGGTACACGCACAAGTCAGAAGGGAAAACTCCGGAAAGTAATGTTAAAGTGGGGGAGGGGGGAAGGTTGTATTGGTATCAGTTGAGGTGAATTAAGCAACAGTTTATAGAAAAGTAGCATTTCTTATGAATCTTTAAAAACTGTGTTGGAGGGACTTCCCTGGTGGTCCAGTGATTAAGAGTCCACTTTCCAACATGGAACTCTGTTCAATGTTACTTGGCAGCCAGGATGGGAGAGGAGTCCGGGGGAGAATGGATACATGTGTAAGTATGGCTGAATCTCTTTGCTCTTCACCTGAAACTATCACATTGTTTGTTGACTGGTTATACCCCAATACAAAATAAAAAGTCTAAAAAATAAAAAAGAAAGAAAGAATCTGCTTTTCAGCATTGGGGCTGAGGGTTCAATCCTTGGTCAAGGAACTAAGACCCCACATGCTACAAGGCAACTAAGACTGAGAACCACAAACTGCAGGCCACGAGCTCTGGTGTGCAAGCACCACAGCTGGAGAGAAGGTCGTGAGCCACAGTGAAGACCCTGCGTGCCAGCACAGAGACCTGGAGAAGCCAAAACAAACAAACAAATTCCAAAATGTGTTGGACTCCACTGTGTAAACAAAAGAGAAGAGGGCAGAAAGAAAGCAGCAAAATCCAAACCAAAGATTACAGTAAGCATGTGTTTAGAGATTAATATTACACCAATGCAGTGAGACGATTCATAAGCTAAGAGTGAAAGTGAGAAGCCAGTCAGGGCTGTCCCAGGAACCCAGCAAGGCAGGTTAAAGACTCTGACCACATAACGAGTCATGAGAGATTTCAGATTAGGGCAACGCTGTGATCAGTGCTGTGATCTTCGGCAAGATTTTTGCGGCGGTGATATTTAAGATGGATTGTAGTGGAGAGAGACTGAAGATCAGTTAAGAGGCTTTAACAATCAGTTTAATGTTGGGAACCTGAGATCCAGTTTTGTCAGTAGAAGATGAAAGAAAAATATCGATGGCAGAGAGACACCCTGGGGGCTGAATCTCGTGGACGTCTGGGGTGATAAAAGGAGGGTTAGTGAAGCAAAGAACGCGGCTCATGTTCAGAGAGAAGAAGAGAATAAAGATAAACTGGGTTTGAAAGAGGAAGCACTGGGTCCTGCTGCAGGCAGGTGATCTGAGCTTCTGGCATGACATCTGGATAAAGACGTCCTACAGTCAGCTGGGAATGAAGACTGGATGAGGGGTGGTGGTTGGCTGGACTGTGACATCATCTCCGCTAGAGATAACTTCAAGTGTGAAGAAAATTTCACTGACAGAAAAATACAGAGGTCAAGGAACTGAAAGACTGAACCTTGAGGCACATCTCTATTTCAGGGGTCAGGCAGAGGAACAGGGAGACAAAGAAGTTCTGTCAGGGAGTTCCAAAACAGACTGAGCACCTGCACTGAGTGTCAGAAGTTCAAGTTCCCAACAATAGCATCAATTTATGCACCTATTTATCTTCCAGGATGACTCTTCCTGCAGGATTGCAAATGTCTTATTAATGTCACCCACAACATCCATTTATCATAGCTGTTTATTATTCATTTCAAAGTGACAGGATCCCTGGCACTCACTTAAACACTTAGGGAGAGAGACTTCCTGCTACAACAGATGTCAGGTAAAAGGAAGCAAGGTGTACACTTTTACCTCAAAATGAAATCAGGATTTGGGATCTGGGTTTAGAGACAAAATTCCTTTGTTGTATGAATTCTTTCCCCCTTCCAAAGAATTTGGGGAGAGAAAGTTGATTGGTTTTTTGTTTTTATGGAGAAAACAATTTTCTACATGAATTATGAAAATTCTGTTCTTTATGGAGGTTTGCATACCTTTCTGTACTTTAGTCTCCATATGAGATCTACAACTGATAAGCAGTCAGTTGCCTGAAGAAACTAGTGCTGAGGAGTAGCAGACAGACTTGGTTGACTATGCAAGATTCACAAGGATAATTTAATTTTTATAACCCAAGGATCTGTCTTTCTAGAAGTTTTTTTTTTTTTTTAACTTATTTTTCAGCTCGATTAATAGCCTCAAAGTTCAAGGTCCCAAAGACTAGGCCTACCTGGCCAACAAAGCTTACTTTATGTTCTTAGACTTTAGGTCCTCAGAATGTGATCTTTATCTTAGATCAAGGACTTTCCAGGTGGCTCAGAGGGTAAAGCGTCTGCCTGCAATGCGGGAGACCAGGGTTCGATCCCTGGGTCGGGAAGATCCCCTGGAGAAGGAAATGGCAATCCACTCTAGTACTCTTGCCTGGAAAATTCCATGGATGGAGGAACCTGGTGGGCTACAGTCCATGGGTTCGCAAAGAGTCGAACACGACTGAGCGACTTCACTTTCACCTTAGATCAATGATAAAAATTCCAAGGATTAGTCCATTGCCCAGAGGACAAAAATCTCAACTCTCAACCTCATTAGCACATTCCATTTACAGATGAGAAGTTTAATCTTTCTATTGTATTTCATAGCTATCTCCACTTGTATTCTCTCTCATGTTTGTCAAGAAAAGAATTCCAAGACAGTGATCAATAAAACTTACAAGGTGAAGAGCTGGAAAAGGAAGATGATTACAATTTGAGCTGATAGACCAAGAGAGCCTGGTATACAAAATAAATGTTTACAATTCATATTAGTTTAAAAGGTGGAAGAGGTAATAATATTAGCACTCTACTAGAAAATAATAATAAAACTTATGATCTTAAAAGAGGCATTTTCCAGCATTTCTGTTACAGTGGCCAAAAGTAGCATTAGTTTATCTATCTCCACATTCATGGTGCTAAGACTGATGCGATCCCAGTGCTACTCTCTATTAATAGGAATCAGAGGCTAAAAGCTTAGCTAATAGTAGAAAAAAATCAATATGGGTATGGAACATCTTGTTGCCTTTAAGCAAGAGACTTTCAAAAATGCCTCAGGAAGACAAAGGAGGCAGTTTAATGGGGTGTACACATTGCAATAATTCTAGCAACATGGATAATTATAGTCCATTGGGACAATATGACTATGAAAAGCCTTGATGCATAATAGTACTCAACAGTGAAAATGTGTGACGTGCACAGAAAGGTCATTGGAAAGCAAAAATAAGGGCATATTTATTTTTTAAAAATATGTTTAGTAAGTAGGCTGGAGAATTTAGATAGATAGATATGATATAGATGTTCTATTTCTTTTATTTGATCTTTCTAGAGTTGAATTTAAGTCTGACAACTCAAGGAAAGTTGGAGATTTTTCTTGGTTGCCCAGAGGGATCACTCCCTGTGGTCACACTTAACAGCCAGTAGGAAGTCCAGCCATGCAACAGGGGCTGATGCATGAGGCAGCATCCACAGAAAAGAGTCTGCTGCCCAGACTCCCCCCTCAGGCCTTTGATGACAAAACCACTGGGTGTTTATATTCCCAAAATACTGAAAAATGAAGACATTACGAAGTAAAGGCTTGCTGCCCAGGACTAAAAACCCGATGGACATGGGAGCTCTTGGTGAGGAGGAGGGGGGCTCCACGTTGTTAACAAAAGGGCTTCTAGATGGCTTGCTGCCATAGCAATAGAACCTTGACTCTAAGACAAAACTCAAGCCAGACAACATCAGCTCATCAACTTTGAAGGGATCCACTAAGATACCATGTGCCAACCAAACATAAATGACCGATAACCCAGGATCTGTAGACTCAGCTGGTCTCACACTGCCTTCTGAATTACACAGCTCTAGGAAAATCCCATGGACGGAGGAGCCTGGTAGGCTGCAGTCCATGGGGTCGCGAAGAGTCGGACATGACTGAGTGACTTCACTTTCACTTTTCACTTTCATGCATTGGAGAAGGAAATGACAACCCACTCCAGTGTTCTTGCCTGGAGAATCCCAGGGACGGGGGAGCCTGGTGGGCTGCCGTCTATGAGGTCACACAGAGTCGGACACGACTGAAGTGTCTTAGCAGCAGCAGGACAGTATAACCACCGCATAAGTACAGTATAAGTACAAAATACAGGGAATGCATAAAACAAGTTTATAAATTTAAGGAAGAGAAATCAAAACTATAGTATAAATATTTCTTGATCACTTAAAGGTTGGTATATTTTGAATCCTACTGTGATTACTTATATGTGTTTATGCACGTATGGGCATGTTGTCTGTTTTTGAATTTCGTGAAGTTTTTCAATGAAATTGAGAGAGATTTTATAAAAATATTTAGGAGGCTCCATTCACTTAAATTTGTATTCAGCAATTAAAGACTTAAGATGATTTGATTCCTAAGGTATGTTTTGATTTAGGTGTTCAGTCACTTAGTCATGTTCAACTCTTTGTGACCCTATGGACTACAGCACACCAGGGTTCCCTGTCCTTCAGTATCTCCTAGAGTTTGCTCAGACTCATGTTCATTGAATCAGTGATGCCGTCCAACCATCTCATCCTCTGTTGTTCCCTTCTCCTCCTGCCTTCAATCTTTCCAAGCATCTGGAAAGATTGTTTTGATTTATTTAGTAGCAAAAGTAGTATTTGAACAATGAGGAAAACTTTTAATAATGAATAAGATTACAAATATGAGCAAGTAACAAGTTACTAATATTAACAAGTACTTTCCCTTCATAAAAGATCCTTGGTTGCTAAAGATCCTAAGAGCAGTATTATTCTCTGATTTTTTTCTTAGCAGAAATTTTGCCTTTCAACATCAGATAATACACCCAAGAATCACACTCTGGATTTTCCTTCCTCTCTGAAAAAAGCACAGGGTCTCATTGGCTTAAACTCAGATTCAGTAGGAAATCTATAAACTAATTATTTTCCATTATCTACTTCAGTTATTCTGAGTAAAGGTGAAATAGTTACCAATCATGAAGGAAGCCCTGACCTTAGGCATACATTGAAAACAAAGAAGCATATAAAACATCCCCACCCTCCCAACCCTCAGCGGAGAGCGAGAAGTGACAAGGCAGGCTCTGGTGCAGTCATAATTCCGTTTACATGCCTGATACAGTACACACCAAGTCTTCACTGGGAACCCCACAGAGCAGGGGCCCCCAGCTATGGCATCTAGTGCCTGATGATCTGAGGTAGGGCTGATGTAATAATAATAGAAATAAAGTGCACAATCAATGTAATGCAACTGAACCACCCTGCCCACCCATCCCATGAAAAAATTGTCTTCCATGACAGTAGTCCCTGGTGCCTAAAAGGCTGGGGGCCTCTGTGATGAAACATGGGTCCTTGTGTGTGTCCTGTGCTCAACATCAACAACTAAACAAAGGAAGTGTGAGACGCCTCTAACAGAGATTCCAGCACATTCTCTCACTGTACAGGGTCTATATTTTTATGTTTATCCTGACAAATAGTCCTGGGTCAGCGTGACATGCTTTTTAGAGCTTTGTAACTTGAACTTAGAGAACTGGTTTGAGTTGATCGCAATAAAGGCAGAGATGAAACCCCATTTACAAAACTGTGGTGCCAGAAGAAAGCAGACCTCTTGTCTAACAGGCCTGATCAATGCATTAGCCACTCCACACAATGTTCAATACTCCCACAAAAAGGTTACCGGCACAGCAAAGGCCTGTCTTGGAGTCCCTTGTAATGGGATTTGACAAGAGCCAGGCACTCTGGGCAGGCTCAGTCAGTGTTAATGGAAGCCGAAGGGGCTCAAGGGCAAACAGGAGTCCTTGAGGGGTGGTGGGGCGGGGAGTGGGGGGACCTGGGGGTTGTGACCTGTTCCTTTCCCCATCACTCCCTTCTATTTAGTTACTCATTCGAGCCGGTGAATTGTAATTTTGTTTGCTGTCACATGACTCTGGCCTGGTCTCCTGGTTAGTTGAGTCTTGCACCGGAAGGAAAAATATCCTGTAGCCTGTGGCAGGGCCCCCTTTACAGGAAGGAAATCGCCCTCTGGCAAGTGTCTCCCATTGGTAGGGTTTCCGTTCCTCCCCTTGCAGAGGGATTTGTACTTGTGCACAAATTAGCTACTTACTGGGGAGGCAGTCCCAGGAAGCGCTGGCTGAGATGTCAGGCAGGACACAAGGCAGCCGACGGGAACAGAGGACACCGGCACAGACAATGGCCACGTGGACGCAGCAGGGAGAGGAGGGTTTGGGCTGGACTGAGAGAGCAGCAGTGACACGGATACAGCACCATGGGCAGGGCAGCTGTGGGGACCCTGCGCAGCTCAGTTTGGTGCTCTGTGATGGCCCAGAGGGGCGGGGTGGGGAGGGGAGGGAGGGAGGGCATACATGCGTACACAGAGCTGCCGCACTTCACTGTATGCAGAAACTAACTAACACAGCATTGTACAACAATTATCCTTCATTTAAAATTTTTAAAAGTGGGTTCAAAAGCTAGTTCCCACTGTGGGCCACCAGACTGTCACCTCACTGGGGACCTCAGATCAGCTTAGAACATACCTCAGTCCATCCATCCAAAACGTAAGGGAGCTGGGGTGTTTAAACACTTAACACTCCTCCTGGTTGAGGGCTAGACTAAGTGGGGAGGGGAATAAGACCCCAGAACCTCTGACCTGGGATGCACACAGTCTCCTCTGCCCAAAAAAGCCCTCAGAAACAGGGACAAGGTGCCAACTGCATCCGCTAAAATCTGCCTACAAATATATAAACTGCTTTCCATGCCAGTGGTCCTTCAAACAGACAGACAATAACACCACCTCCTGGATAAGCTGGTGGAGGTAACCAGGAACAGATGACTTCCACCTGACTTGATGCTGTCTGTTCGATAGACTTTAGGAATGAAGGTCAGAGTCAGCATCATTTTGCTGAAGAATCTTAGCATGGTTGCTGGCTGTGGAGAGTGTCTGTTCACTGACCCTGACCCTTGACACAGCTCCGGGGCCCGACACTCCCACCTGCGAGGCCCTCCCTTGGGTGCAGGGTTCTGGAACTTCAGAAGGCTAAAAAGAGCTCAAATTCAGCACAAGGTGGGCTGATCTGGACTCCACTCAAAAGTAGGTGTTTTTAACTTAGAAAGGGTAATTTTAAAAATAAAACTTCAGTGTTTCATATTGGCTTGCAGTTGGTTGGCAAACATTTGTCAAGCTTAGACAATAATACTGGGAAGCAGTCAGGAGGTTCCAAGTTCTAAGGAAGGACACGGAAATTCCCAAGAGGAGGTTTGAAGTCAAAAGTCAGTGAAGCAGATGGGTGCTGGGACCCATTTATTTATTATTTATTGTCATGTTAATGACTTCCAGGAAGCAAGTAGGCAATGCTCTTTCTACTCTGCAGGGCTTGCAGTCCAGGGTAATATCTGCGGGAGTATAATGCATGCCACGGCAATCAGAGCAAACTCTATCTGCCGCCCCACACAGACCAAGTTATCGTATCTCTGATCCATGCATCATATTTGAAACCTCAGGAGTGGAGGCAGAGAGCACTGGGGTTTTCTTGAAAGTGCTTTTTATTAAACTGGCAGATCCAGTCTGATGCGGCCTGGGCGAATTCTTACCCATGGTGAATGAGACCTCTGCGTATCATAGTTAGAGGGACTGGCCGGTTCTGGGATGGCCTGGGCTTGCTGGTGAAAAGGCATTTCACACACATGAGTGCATGTCAATTTCACTTTATGTGAAGGCAGTGGTGTTGCCCTCAGAGGAAGTACGGCCCTGCCCTGTCCTGCAGGAGGGACCCAGCTGTCTGTATAGAAGGTCAAGGCAGGGGCCACAGTCTCCTTCCTGACTTCTGCCCACGAATCTCCACCTCTCCCTCTAAAGACTTTCAACAAGAAGGCCAAGAAGACATTCAGAGGCTACTCAGTGTTCTCAGCTAAGACCAGCTCTAGGAATTCAAATGTTCTTTCAATTCTTTATGAAGAAATAAAATCGTCTTGTTTATAGTTTCCTTTGCTGTGCAAAAGCTTTTAAGTTTAATTAGGTCCCATTGGATTATTTTTGTTTTTATTTTCATTACTCTAGGGACGGGGTCAAAAAAGATCTTAGCCACTAAAAGGAATGAAACAGGGTCATCTGTAGAGACTCGAATGGACCTACAGACTATCATAGAGCATGAATTAGGTCAGAAAGAGAAAAATAAATATCGTATATTAGCGCATATATGTGGAATCTAGAAAAACAGTACTGATGATTTCCAAGGCAGGAATAGAGACACAGATATAGAGAACAGACATATGGACACAGGGTGGGGAGTGGAGAGGAAGAGGAAGGTGGGACAAATCGGGAATGGATTAATTGAGATGCACTGACATTTACACACTGCCATGTGTAAAACAGATAGCTAGTGGGAGGCTGCTATACAGCACAGGGAGCTCAGCTCAGTGCTCTGTGATGGCCTGGAGGGGAGGATGGGGGAAGAGAGGCTCAAGAGGGCGGGGATATATGTATATATATATACGGCCAATTCACTTTGTTGTACAGCAGAAACTAACACAACATTGTAAAGCAATAATCCACCGATAAAGAAAAAGAGAGAGAGAGAGAGATTAAATGTCTACCACGTATTGGGGGCAGCCGCAGCCCAGCATGTGTCCAATGTGTGAGGCCCCACCAGTAGACAATCCTGGATGAGTGCCAGCACCGCATCCAGCTGAGATCCCAGGCAGGGCGGCCACTCGCACACCTACCCTGGACCTTCTCACAAAGCCTACGAGGACACAGGACTGCAGGAAATGGACAGAGACCTTGTCGCTGAGTCAACGAAGGTGTTTTATTGCGAGGTGGGCACAGTTACAGAGCACGAGTCAGAAACACCACAGTCTCCGCAAACACAAACACAGAAGCGGGCCTCGTTCTCTGATTCCTCCAGATGGAGCAAGGTCAACGGGCAGAGTGTGGGGAGTGGTCTCCAGTCCCTGCTCTGCCTTAGAGAAGCAGCCACTTACTCTTGGTTAGTTTACATCTGAAGTATTTGAAGCCACTTTCAATATTTATACTTTCTCCACCATTCTAGCTGCAGGATCAGACAGTAATTACATTTCCACCTACAATGTTTGTATTCATTTGTGGGGTAGCATAAACCCCAAAGAGCATGCAAGAGCCCCAGGTATAATATGTTTGATTATATTTCAACTCCAAGCGATGCCGCACTGAGATTGCTTCAGTAGCGAGACAAGTGGGACTCGGCCCATTACCTGGATCCAGATGTGAAAATGCGTTTTTAATCTAAAGATCAGGAATACACACATCAAACCATGCAGACCCATTTACTACGTAACCCAGATGACAATTCAGAAATCCCTAGGGACAATATTGGTTCATAAACAAGGTTAATTTCAGCCACAGAATTATATTTTCCAAAGCAATTGTTTTCTTACACAATCCCCAAGGCCAAGAAAAAAGAACAAAAGACAGACAAAAAAAAAAAAAAAAAAGACCAGCCAACCATTCAAAATCATCTAGAACTGTGAGCCAATAGGGTGATGGCAAAGCAAAGACCGTCCAATCAGGAACCGCGGCTCAGGGCGCTCCGATCTGCAGGCTTGGCATCTGGCTCCGGGCGTTTCTTGGTTCCAGCTGCTCTGCTCTGTCCTGGGGCCCAGCTTGCTCCCCATCATGGTCCTTCAGCAGTTCCCAGGACACCTGAGAAGGCGGTGCATCCTCCGGCTAAAAAGTTGAGCCTGTGGAAAGACACACAGGAAAAGACCCGTCAGGCCAAAGCCAGAACCATCTGACAGCTAAACGCTGATTGAGTCGAGGGCAGAGGAAGAGCGACTTTCCTCACCTCCTCCAGCCCGGCTTCCTGCCACCTCTCTAGGAGGGTGGCTTCGTTCTTGGGAGCAGCCAGCGGCGTGGCATCTTTGAGATACTGTCGTGAGTGCATCAGGGTACCCGTCATCTCGCAGGCCACGATCTCTGTTGACAAGAACATGAGTCAATTCCCCCGCGTCACTGGTCTGTGGAACCTTGAGGAGGAGGAGACACAACAGAGCCAGACAGACACACGGAAAGGAAGGGGTGCGGGGGAGGACAGGAGACAAGAAACTCGGAAAGGATACTCTACCTGCCCCCTGTCCCTGAGGTTCCCCTGGGCAGCCGTGTGCCGACAGAAGGCGTGAAGTGCTTTCTAAGTGCGCCCAGAGGTCTGAGAGGTCGGGAAGCATCATTCCACTGCCAGGCAGGCGCCTGAGTCCAAGCTCCTCGAGGACCTCAGCCAGCCTCGCCCCAGCTCTCCCGAGTGGGTCCTGACACTGAGATACTACATAACAGAGAGCAAACCGCAGCGCAGATTAGCAGGGTGGGCTCCTTCTTCCTCCGCCCTGGAGGAGCAGTTCGGGAGAGGACGGGGTACGGGGCAGAAAGAGCATCAGCCGCGACCTGGGCTGCTCTTTAGCACGTTCAGTCAGCTGCCAAATCTCCACTTCCCACCAGGTGTCAAGCCTCTAAGAGCGTCCCCCAGGCCCGTGTCCTCACTTTGGTTCTCGCAAAGCAGCCTCGGGCTCCGGAAGGGAATGTCTGTCACAGGCAGGCCCCCTGTCTGGGCAGCAGAGCCCAGCCCTGGAGCGAGACGGATGCCTGGCGCCACGCCTCCCCCTGCTTCCCCAGCGCCCAAGGCCACCCCTTTGTCCTGCTCAGCACCTGTCTCCCCAGAACACTGGGTACGCAGCCATGAGGAAGGACAGGGCTGAGAACCACCGGGACTTGAAGAGCTTCCAAGAAGGCAGAGAGAGGAAGGCATTCCTGAGACACAGCCACACAAGCCGAGTTGTCAGGGGGTGGGGGCTGGCAGGAGTGGGCACACGAAATAAGGAGGGCATACTGTCTGCAGAAAAAATATTAATAGAACTAAGAACCAGTCTAGTTTTCGCTGTGACCATGCACTCCTTGGCAACTCTAAGCAATATGTCTGGTAAAACACGGCTTCCTACCCAGACAGATCTCCCACCCCTTGGCCTCATCCCACCAGCATCTTTGCTTATGCCCCTCCCTCCTCCAGGACTCTGCTGCCCCCAGACCCACCTGCCACATCCCACCTACTTCCAAGCTCCATTTAAATGCTGCCTCTTCAAGGAAGACTCTCACGACGCCCCTGGCTGGAGTCATCCCTTCCCTCTCTCAACTCTGAGGACAGTGTATATATATCTTTCACTTGTGCCCTATATTAAACATGCAAAAGTGTTACCTTCCCTACTGATTGCCATCAAGATGCAGTGGAAAGCGTATAGGATTTGGGATCTGGCCTTTTTAGAAGCCCAGCCCTCACTCTGAATTAGCTGTGTGATGTTTGGCTGGTTATTAAACTTCTGTAGCTTGTCTCCATGTCTATACACAGGGAGACTCTCCCCTCTCTCAGAGGGCTGTGCATTCAGTTAGAAAATGCAGAGAAAACACTGAGCCTGAGCTCATACACCCTCTACAGCTCTTAGTTTCTCTACTCTCCTTGCAGTCTTTTTCTTTTGTCCTCCTTCCCCACTCCTGCAGGACTCACCAAGATTTCATAACATGTGGGAGGTATAGAAATGAGGGAGGTGTTGAGAATACAGGCCTATTCGGAGGCTAAACGGGGTTAAATACTTGTTAGACTCTCAGATCAGAATCTGGCACATGATGTAATAGAAATGGATGTGAAATAAAATAATCTTGTGAGTTCACGAACAATTCCTTGACTCCGTGAAGACTCCAGATATAGATTATCAAGATGTTCCTTCCTCTGCTTCAAACTCCCTCCCACCCTCCCCAGATGAAAACATCAGGGGTAAACACCTTCTGTCCTCACAGGCTGCGCGTGGGCAGGCCAGTCACTTCACCTCTCTGTGCCTGAGTTGCCGTCAAATAGGGATAGTCAGGCAGCTTCTCATACAGTTCTGAGGAAGGTTAGATAAGACACTCCCGGTAATGTCCTTAGCTTGGTACCTGGCATGTGTGTTCTCAGTACACGATAGTTCCCTTAAGGGGGAAATGTCCATTAGTACTAACGTTATGTGATTTTCTAAACACCACACCGAGCACAGAAATATGCAGTTCTGTTGGTCTGGGTCTTTGTTTCCTTATGAAGGCTCCATGCCACATGAAACATACATTACATAAACAGGTATGCCTTTTCCTTGTTAATCTGTTCTTGTCACTTTAATGTTCAGATCCAGCCTGGGACCCTCTGTGGGTCGGGGGAAATGCTTTTCTCCTGCACAAGTCTTCCTATTAATTCTTCCTGCTAAAGTAACCTTGCAGTTTCCGTCTCCTAACCCAACCCAGCCTGAGACACCCTTTCCTCTCCCTCTTCCAGAGACACACTATGCCACCCCACACACGACGATGTATGGACATGTATACTTTTTCCCCACGTAAAAACTATCAATAAATGATCTACATATCTTGACATTTCTATGCTAGATCATCTCTGCCCAGCATCTAAATACAGGATAGAGAAAGAAGTCGAGTGCCTGAAATCATATAACTTGACAGATTAGCAAGTAATCAAGCCCACCTTCATGGGTGGAGATCACACTGGGGGCTCCTTGCAGGGCTGTGAGCCGGAGCCTGGGGCACCGCGACCTTGCCGAGGGACCAGAGTCCTGGCTTCAGCATCACCCCCTTCAATTCAGGTCACGCTGTGGTGCCCTGACCCTGGACAGTCCTCACTGCCCATCTCCAACTCTCCAGGGAGGGTGCACAGAGACAACAGGGTACCAGAGGAAACTCCTACAGCAGATTCACGTCAGAGGCACGACCACAGCCGCCCTGGCCCACTGCCTCGGAGCTCAGTCTCATCCTTTCCAGACACAGAAGGACACCCAGGCCAAGTCCCCAGCGCTCAGTGATCACCCCGCCTCCCCACCCAGCTGAGAGGCAAGGAGGACACGTTGATCCATCCCCAGCCACATCCCACTCTGGTCCTTTTGTGATGGTGCCTGTGGATGAACCAGGGCTTCATGCAGCAGAGGCAGCGGGGATCCTACGATCCCTGTGTGGCCAGCCCACCAATGAGTCCTGATGGAGCAGCCACCAACCAAATCCTCCTCAAACTGCCTCTCACCCTTCAACTGCTTCAGCCAGGAGCCTGGACCCCTTCTGCCGGTGGCTGGGCCCCGCACACCCTTGAGAAACCTGCAGAGAGAGAGTCCTGGCTTCAGTGTCATCCCCGTCAACTCAGGGCACCGTGGGCAGTCTCCTCAATGTCCCCTCTCCTCCCCTTTCCAGGCCACCACACTCATCAATACCTGTACAACTACCTCATCCCTCAGGCCTCGCCCAGGCCAACCTCCAACTTAGCTAATGATCTAACTTTAGTTGTATCTCTTCACAGGAGGGTTTTCTCCAAAAATCGTTTGTGCACAGCAGTCCAGGAAATTCTAGGTGTCCTGACGGGCATCCTCAATCAGTGACCGATGGGGCCCAGGGTGGTTTTGAGGTGCATGATTCTCAGCTGCTCCCCAGAGCCTGTGCCGCACACAGCCAGCCCAGCAACATCCCTCTACTGGCTGCTGTCCTTCCTGTCCTCCCACTGGCGTTTCCAATGTGGCCCCAAATCAACTACTAGCTCTTAAATCCTTAGGGACACTCCCAGGGAACTAAAACTTGGTAGAAAACTTCATTTTTCCAGTTCCAGTCACTTCAGCCACTTCAGCAAATGCTTCAATTCTATGTACATATAGATACGTGTATATATAAACGTGTAATTATAAACCTATGTAAATATAAATGTATACATATAGACCTGTGTATATATAAATGTGTAATTATAAGCCTATGTAAATATAAATGGATACATATAGACCTGTGTATATATAAACGTGTAATTATAACCCTATGTA